>NC_081859.1:16166202-16481202 GCF_963259705.1 Myotis daubentonii
TCGTGAAACACCAACACTGCTTTACACATTATTCACTCGAGTGAAATGATGCAGGGTAAAATCAGGTGAAACCTCTTATTCATCAAACAACACTCGTCATGTACGTGGCCATTCACAGGGTACAAACCACTGTGTCTGAAAGGCAAGGCATTCGCTCATCACTTATCTCTTACTCAATCTAAAATATCCCACAGCAAGGATACAGCAATGCCAAATGGAAACACACATACTCAGTTGTTTTTATATTAGAAAATATGAGGGCATGTGTGCTGTGTGTGCTGTGTGTGTGCTGTGTGTGTGTGTGTGTGTGTGCGCGCGCGTGCATCTGCCTGGGTGAACACTTGTAAAGAGCCCTTCAACACACGGCTCAGCAAGTAGTGAAATGTCTGTGGAAATGAAAGTTGTTTATAGAACTGTGACATCCATTGCGGGAAGCTAGGTTGATCTGGAAACTTTGAGTGTAGAATTTTGTAAGAAATTCATCTTTCAGGACAGCAATGCTTGCCGATATTCGAACAATAAAATCTGCTGGGAAAGAAGCAAAGTGTCGGTGTGTTAGTTTTCCTTATGCAGTTTTGAACACATACATTCAGGTTCACACAGCCCTTTCCCCAATGGCTGCTTGGAGACGTGGCAGCTCCCTCCGTCTATGTTTTCTTCAACACGATCTGGTAAAGACACAGCCAAGACCTACTGCCTCAGGTGCGAGATGCCTCTGCATGACACGACCCTCCTCAGGCAAGTTCATTCGGGCCTATCAAGGGCTCTCACGGAAAAATCTTGGTGGGACATCATTCTATGTCTCTGCTAAGTGGGGCCTGGAGACAGAGTTCCAGACAATTTTTTTTTTTTTGGTTCGTTACACACCCCGTTTTTCCTTTTAGACATCGTGGAGCAGTCGGCCTCCAGTCCCAATTTACAACCCAAGGAATTGGTTGGGTTATCCCTTGTGGACGTCAGGGCCATCAACTTCGTGGAGGCCAACGTGCTCTCAGGAAGCAGAAATCATGTCCAGTTAGGGGAGAAGCCACCCTGACACGGGAAGAGGCAGTTCAGATGGCGAGCTGAATCTAGCAAGGAGATCTCACAGTGTGGTGTCCTTTGGCATTCCATCAGGCAGGTCATGGTCTCTCACATGGATTCTAATAAAAGCCCCGTCGGGAACAGCACACTACCGAGTCCTCTTGAGGGCAGGGCCACGGCTGTCTGGCCACCTATGTCTGCCAGGCTGTAGGACAGGCACGGGGTGCGGGCAGCTGCTCGGTCAAAGGACTAATCAATGATTGCGCCTCCCCGAGCGCCCCGCCAGCCCCACCCCCAACCCAGCCCACCCCTACACAGGGGCTCAGGGAAAAGAAAGCAGGGATGCACGCAAGGGGGCAGGCGCGCGCGCGCTTTTGCGCGCACTTCTGCTCCCAAACACCTGCACAAGGGGCGGGGCCTGAGGGCAGCGCTGCCTCGAGCCCCATTGGTTGGGACCTGTGGGTGGCGAGAGCCTACCAGGTATTTAAGGCGGCACTCGCAGGGCTGTTAGCCCGAGCTTCAAGCGCAGAGGGCCCAGGAGCATCCAGGATGCTAGACCCCGGGTTTCCCACCGGCTCCCAGTTGTCCCCAAGCCCCCCGAGGAAGAGGACGCGGCTGTGGAGGCGGCGTCGGCCTCGCAGGCTGTTCAGCGCACAACAGCTGCGGGGCCTGGAGGAATTCTTTGAGGGGAAACCCTATGGGACCTATGACGAACGCCAGACCCTGGCGGCCAGGCTGAACCTGCAGGAAGACCAAGTGAGGGTGTGGCTTACCAACCGCAGGGCCAAAGAGCAAAGGCTGCAGCGACTGCGCAGGCAGCAAGGCCAGGGAGCCCAGGCTGTGCCCCAGGAACTGGCAGTCTGCGTCCCTCAGCCCGCGCCTGTGCCCTCGTCTGCAGGCCCTGTGTCCCAGGAGGGCCCTTTGCTCCCTGCCGGCCCTGTGCTGCCCGCCATTCCTGTGCGCCCTGAGGAGCCAGTGTTCCCCGCTGGCCCCGTGTTCCCAGCCTGCTCTGTGCTCCCCGCAGGCCCTGGGCTCCCCGCTGGGCCTGTGTTCCCGCCGGCCCGTCCTGGGCTCCTGGCGGGTCCTATGTTCCCAGCCAGCTCTGTGCTTCCCACAGGCCCTGGGCTCCCCGCTGGCCCTGTGTTCCCGGCCGGTGCTGTGCTCACGGCGGGTCCTGTGCTCCCGGCTGGCTTTGTGCTCCTCGCTGGCCCTGTGCTCCCCACCAGCCCTGCACTCCCTGCCGCCCCGGTACACCACGGGGGCCCTGGTTTCAGCAGCCTCCCTCCGCACAGACCCTTGCAAGTCTTCCCAGCAGCAGATCCCGACACCTCCAGCTACAGCCAGGCCTGCTGCGACCCTGCTCAAGGCGTCCAGGGCACGGTCACCGCTGCCTCTGCTCCAGCTCCAGCTCCAGCTCCAGCCTCAACTCTAGCTCCAGCCCAAGATCCAGATCCTGCTCCAACTCCAGATCCAGGACCAGCTCCTTCTCCACCTCCAGCTCCAGCTCCAGCTCCAGCTCCAGCTCCAGCTCCAGCTCCAGCTTTAGATCCAGCACCAACTCCAACTCCAACTCCAGCTCCATCCGAGGCCACACTCTCGCCTCAGGGCCCCAACAACGCCGGGAATTTCTCTTCAGAGCCTGATTTCACAGACCTGCTCTCAGCCTATTGCTTCTTGGAGGAGCCCTTCTCCTCCCCCAGGCCCTGGTACGACTTTGTGGGTGACAGCGACATGGACCTCTTCCAGTTACTGGATCTCCCAGGGAGTGTGTCCCCGCCAAGTCCTGCAGATGCCTCGGGACCAGAGGGGACCAGGGTGTGAGCCCACGCGGGATCGGAGAAGCGCCGGTCAGTGCGTCTTCGCCCCCAGTTGCTCGCCTGCAGAGTAGGCGCACCTCCGAGCTTCCACCCTGGGGAGGTGGCCCGGGCTCTGCACCACCCCCCTCCCCCACCCTCTTTGGTGGCCACTGCGCAGGCGCGTGGCGGTGGGCCTGGGCTGCTGCGTCCACGGTCCAGGCTGAGCCCATTAGGGCGCACGTGACCTGGCTGCGGGTTCCCAGCGCTGGGAGCGCAATAGCTGCTGCCGGTGCGGGACCCACTGCAGAGCTGCTGCCCAGAACCTTCCCCAGGACCCAGCCCAGCCTCCACGCTATCTCCTGGTAGCGTGCTCCGGCGTCCCTCGGACTGGGCGAACTTTGGAAGTGGGCACATCTGCGACTCGCGGCTTCCTGGTGATTTTCCCATCGCATTCCCTGGACTCCGAGAGTTCACCCCCTTCTCGCGGCATCACCGAACAACGGGAAGACGCAACACGTCTTGGGGGAGGGCGGGAGTTATTTTACTGATATTCTTTTATGTATTATGCTGTATGAAATGTTTTTTTTAAATTCCTCCGCATATACTTTTTTATCCCATACTAATAAAATTCTGCACAATATGTCTGGCTTTTGATTGGGTTTCATTTCTGATCATGTCACATCATGTTTGGCATAATGCTTGTACCACAAAGCTCAGGTCCCTGAGAGTAGAGTGGAGTCTGATGTTCCTTGAAATGACTGTGGTTTGGGCTCCCCCTGTAGGTCCCTGCCTAATCCCTTTCTCACAGTCAAGGTCATCCCCACCCTAAGGGGCACTAAAAGCCCTTAGGAATTCACCCTCCAAAGATGCCCCTCCCTTGTGGTCCTTCGGCAGCCTCAGGGCCCCTCTCAGAATCCCTCAGTCCATGCCCACCCTAAGCCCATGCGAGGAGGTCTCCCTGACCTGGACGACTTCAGAACATGTCCAGAATCCTACCTCTGCCCCCACCCTGCCGTGAGAATGAGGGCTCTCCACAGCGTCCAGAAGAAGGGTGCCAAGGGCTGATAGGAGTGATGAATTTACTCATAGATCAGCCGTGTCTCCACATTCCTCAATTCACGTAAGAAAGAAACCAGATGTCAGCCAACAGTGCGGAAAGTCACCTGGACTAGAAGAATGCCTCAGTAGACAAGATGACCTTCACACCACAGTGTGACCGTGGGATACCCTTCAGGAATGTTTTCAACCTCAGAGGGCAGAACATGACTCACCCTAGAGAGAGACCAGGTGAATGTCATCTACGAGGGAAAGGCTTTCTGCAACGACCTGGGCTTAGAAACCACAATGCAATGCACAGTGGAGAGAAGCCTAATGAGTGCGGTGAGGGTGGGAAAGCCTTCAGTCAGAGTTCTTTCCTTAGACAGCATGAGGCCATGCACACAGGAGAGTAACCACATGAATGTCCCCTATGTGACAAAGCTCTCAATCAAAGATCTTACCACAGAAAAGCAGGATTGAGTCCATGCGGGCAAGCAACGCTATGAATGTCAGTAGTCAAAGCTCTGGCCTGAACCAGCACCGGAGAAGGCACACGGGGCAGAAACCACATGGATGTCCCATGTGTGGGAAGGCTTTCCGTCAGAAGTCTGAGCTGACGACACGTTACCACAGAACACGCACCAGAGAGAATCCGTGTGAGTGCGGTCAGTGTGGGAACGCCTTCAGTCAACATGCGAATCTCATCAGACACCAGAGTTCCTACACGCGAGAAGAGCCCTAGGCAAGTCCGCTGTGTGGAAAAATCCTCCAGTCAGGGTTCTTCCCTTAGAAAACATGACGGAACTCAACAAAGGAGAGGGAATCGTGAAACACCAACACTGCTTTACACATTATTCACTCGAGTGAAATGATGCAGGGTAAAATCAGGTGAAACCTCTTATTCATCAAACAACACTCGTCATGTACGTGGCCATTCACAGGGTACAAACCACTGTGTCTGAAAGGCAAGGCATTCGCTCATCACTTATCTCTTACTCAATCTAAAATATCCCACAGCAAGGATACAGCAATGCCAAATGGAAACACACATACTCAGTTGTTTTTATATTAGAAAATATGAGGGCATGTGTGCTGTGTGTGCTGTGTGTGTGCTGTGTGTGTGTGTGTGTGTGTGCGCGCGCGTGCATCTGCCTGGGTGAACACTTGTAAAGAGCCCTTCAACACACGGCTCAGCAAGTAGTGAAATGTCTGTGGAAATGAAAGTTGTTTATAGAACTGTGACATCCATTGCGGGAAGCTAGGTTGATCTGGAAACTTTGAGTGTAGAATTTTGTAAGAAATTCATCTTTCAGGACAGCAATGCTTGCCGATATTCGAACAATAAAATCTGCTGGGAAAGAAGCAAAGTGTCGGTGTGTTAGTTTTCCTTATGCAGTTTTGAACACATACATTCAGGTTCACACAGCCCTTTCCCCAATGGCTGCTTGGAGACGTGGCAGCTCCCTCCGTCTATGTTTTCTTCAACACGATCTGGTAAAGACACAGCCAAGACCTACTGCCTCAGGTGCGAGATGCCTCTGCATGACACGACCCTCCTCAGGCAAGTTCATTCGGGCCTATCAAGGGCTCTCACGGAAAAATCTTGGTGGGACATCATTCTATGTCTCTGCTAAGTGGGGCCTGGAGACAGAGTTCCAGACAATTTTTTTTTTTTTGGTTCGTTACACACCCCGTTTTTCCTTTTAGACATCGTGGAGCAGTCGGCCTCCAGTCCCAATTTACAACCCAAGGAATTGGTTGGGTTATCCCTTGTGGACGTCAGGGCCATCAACTTCGTGGAGACCAACGTGCTCTCAGGAAGCAGAAATCATGTCCAGTTAGGGGAGAAGCCACCCTGACACGGGAAGAGGCAGTTCAGATGGCGAGCTGAATCTAGCAAGGAGATCTCACAGTGTGGTGTCCTTTGGCATTCCATCAGGCAGGTCATGGTCTCTCACATGGATTCTAATAAAAGCCCCGTCGGGAACAGCACACTACCGAGTCCTCTTGAGGGCAGGGCCACGGCTGTCTGGCCACCTATGTCTGCCAGGCTGTAGGACAGGCACGGGGTGCGGGCAGCTGCTCGGTCAAAGGACTAATCAATGATTGCGCCTCCCCGAGCGCCCCGCCAGCCCCACCCCCAACCCAGCCCACCCCTACACAGGGGCTCAGGGAAAAGAAAGCAGGGATGCACGCAAGGGGGCAGGCGCGCGCGCGCTTTTGCGCGCACTTCTGCTCCCAAACACCTGCACAAGGGGCGGGGCCTGAGGGCAGCGCTGCCTCGAGCCCCATTGGTTGGGACCTGTGGGTGGCGAGAGCCTACCAGGTATTTAAGGCGGCACTCGCAGGGCTGTTAGCCCGAGCTTCAAGCGCAGAGGGCCCAGAGCATCCAGGATGCTAGACCCCGGGTTTCCCACCGGCTCCCAGTTGTCCCCAAGCCCCCCGAGGAAGAGGACGCGGCTGTGGAGGCGGCGTCGGCCTCGCAGGCTGTTCAGCGCACAACAGCTGCGGGGCCTGGAGGAATTCTTTGAGGGGAAACCCTATGGGACCTATGACGAACGCCAGACCCTGGCGGCCAGGCTGAACCTGCAGGAAGACCAAGTGAGGGTGTGGCTTACCAACCGCAGGGCCAAAGAGCAAAGGCTGCAGCGACTGCGCAGGCAGCAAGGCCAGGGAGCCCAGGCTGTGCCCCAGGAACTGGCAGTCTGCGTCCCTCAGCCCGCGCCTGTGCCCTCGTCTGCAGGCCCTGTGTCCCAGGAGGGCCCTTTGCTCCCTGCCGGCCCTGTGCTGCCCGCCATTCCTGTGCGCCCTGAGGAGCCAGTGTTCCCCGCTGGCCCCGTGTTCCCAGCCTGCTCTGTGCTCCCCGCAGGCCCTGGGCTCCCCGCTGGGCCTGTGTTCCCGCCGGCCCGTCCTGGGCTCCTGGCGGGTCCTATGTTCCCAGCCAGCTCTGTGCTTCCCACAGGCCCTGGGCTCCCCGCTGGCCCTGTGTTCCCGGCCGGTGCTGTGCTCACGGCGGGTCCTGTGCTCCCGGCTGGCTTTGTGCTCCTCGCTGGCCCTGTGCTCCCCACCAGCCCTGCACTCCCTGCCGCCCCGGTACACCACGGGGGCCCTGGTTTCAGCAGCCTCCCTCCGCACAGACCCTTGCAAGTCTTCCCAGCAGCAGATCCCGACACCTCCAGCTACAGCCAGGCCTGCTGCGACCCTGCGCAAGGCGTCCAGGGCACGGTCACCGCTGCCTCTGCTCCAGCTCCAGCTCCAGCTCCAGCTCCAGCTCCAACTCTAGCTCCAGCCCAAGATCCAGATCCTGCTCCAACTCCAGATCCAGGACCAGCTCCTTCTCCACCTCCAGCTCCAGCTCCAGCTCCAGCTCCAGCTCCAGCTCCAGCTGCAGGTCCATTTCCAGCTCCAGCTCCAGCTCCAGCTCCAGCTCCAGCTTTAGATCCAGCACCAACTCCAACTCCAACTCCAGCTCCATCCGAGGCCACACTCTCGCCTCAGGGCCCCAACAACGCCGGTAATTTCTCTTCAGAGCCTGATTTCACAGACCTGCTCTCAGCCTATTGCTTCTTGGAGGAGCCCTTCTCCTCCCCCAGGCCCTGGTACGACTTTGTGGGTGACAGCGACATGGACCTCTTCCAGTTACTGGATCTCCCAGGGAGTGTGTCCCCGCCAAGTCCTGCAGATGCCTCGGGACCAGAGGGGACCAGGGTGTGAGCCCACGCGGGATCGGAGAAGCGCCGGTCAGTGCGTCTTCGCCCCCAGTTGCTCGCCTGCAGAGTAGGCGCACCTCCGAGCTTCCACCCTGGGGAGGTGGCCCGGGCTCTGCACCACCCCCCTCCCCCACCCTCTTTGGTGGCCACTGCGCAGGCGCGTGGCGGTGGGCCTGGGCTGCTGCGTCCACGGTCCAGGCTGAGCCCATTAGGGCGCACGTGACCTGGCTGCGGGTTCCCAGCGCTGGGAGCGCAATAGCTGCTGCCGGTGCGGGACCCACTGCAGAGCTGCTGCCCAGAACCTTCCCCAGGACCCAGCCCAGCCTCCACGCTATCTCCTGGTAGCGTGCTCCGGCGTCCCTCGGACTGGGCGAACTTTGGAAGTGGGCACATCTGCGACTCGCGGCTTCCTGGTGATTTTCCCATCGCATTCCCTGGACTCCGAGAGTTCACCCCCTTCTCGCGGCATCACCGAACAACGGGAAGACGCAACACGTCTTGGGGGAGGGCGGGAGTTATTTTACTGATATTCTTTTATGTATTATGCTGTATGAAATGTTTTTTTTTAAATTCCTCCGCATATACTTTTTTATCCCATACTAATAAAATTCTGCACAATATGTCTGGCTTTTGATTGGGTTTCATTTCTGATCATGTCACATCATGTTTGGCATAATGCTTGTACCACAAAGCTCAGGTCCCTGAGAGTAGAGTGGAGTCTGATGTTCCTTGAAATGACTGTGGTTTGGGCTCCCCCTGTAGGTCCCTGCCTAATCCCTTTCTCACAGTCAAGGTCATCCCCACCCTAAGGGGCACTAAAAGCCCTTAGGAATTCACCCTCCAAAGATGCCCCTCCCTTGTGGTCCTTCGGCAGCCTCAGGGCCCCTCTCAGAATCCCTCAGTCCATGCCCACCCTAAGCCCATGCGAGGAGGTCTCCCTGACCTGGACGACTTCAGAACATGTCCAGAATCCTACCTCTGCCCCCACCCTGCCGTGAGAATGAGGGCTCTCCACAGCGTCCAGAAGAAGGGTGCCAAGGGCTGATAGGAGTGATGAATTTACTCATAGATCAGCCGTGTCTCCACATTCCTCAATTCACGTAAGAAAGAAACCAGATGTCAGCCAACAGTGCGGAAAGTCACCTGGACTAGAAGAATGCCTCAGTAGACAAGATGACCTTCACACCACAGTGTGACCGTGGGATACCCTTCAGGAATGTTTTCAACCTCAGAGGGCAGAACATGACTCACCCTAGAGAGAGACCAGGTGAATGTCATCTACGAGGGAAAGGCTTTCTGCAACGACCTGGGCTTAGAAACCACAATGCAATGCACAGTGGAGAGAAGCCTAATGAGTGCGGTGAGGGTGGGAAAGCCTTCAGTCAGAGTTCTTTCCTTAGACAGCATGAGGCCATGCACACAGGAGAGTAACCACATGAATGTCCCCTATGTGACAAAGCTCTCAATCAAAGATCTTACCACAGAAAAGCAGGATTGAGTCCATGCGGGCAAGCAACGCTATGAATGTCAGTAGTCAAAGCTCTGGCCTGAACCAGCACCGGAGAATGCACACGGGGCAGAAACCACATGGATGTCCCATGTGTGGGAAGGCTTTCCGTCAGAAGTCTGAGCTGACGACACGTTACCACAGAACACGCACCAGAGAGAATCCGTGTGAGTGCGGTCAGTGTGGGAACGCCTTCAGTCAACATGCGAATCTCATCAGACACCAGAGTTCCTACACGCGAGAAGAGCCCTAGGCAAGTCCGCTGTGTGGAAAAATCCTCCAGTCAGGGTTCTTCCCTTAGAAAACATGACGGAACTCAACAAAGGAGAGGGAATCGTGAAACACCAACACTGCTTTACACATTATTCACTCGAGTGAAATGATGCAGGGTAAAATCAGGTGAAACCTCTTATTCATCAAACAACACTCGTCATGTACGTGGCCATTCACAGGGTACAAACCACTGTGTCTGAAAGGCAAGGCATTCGCTCATCACTTATCTCTTACTCAATCTAAAATATCCCACAGCAAGGATACAGCAATGCCAAATGGAAACACACATACTCAGTTGTTTTTATATTAGAAAATATGAGGGCATGTGTGCTGTGTGTGCTGTGTGTGTGCTGTGTGTGTGTGTGTGTGTGTGCGCGCGCGTGCATCTGCCTGGGTGAACACTTGTAAAGAGCCCTTCAACACACGGCTCAGCAAGTAGTGAAATGTCTGTGGAAATGAAAGTTGTTTATAGAACTGTGACATCCATTGCGGGAAGCTAGGTTGATCTGGAAACTTTGAGTGTAGAATTTTGTAAGAAATTCATCTTTCAGGACAGCAATGCTTGCCGATATTCGAACAATAAAATCTGCTGGGAAAGAAGCAAAGTGTCGGTGTGTTAGTTTTCCTTATGCAGTTTTGAACACATACATTCAGGTTCACACAGCCCTTTCCCCAATGGCTGCTTGGAGACGTGGCAGCTCCCTCCGTCTATGTTTTCTTCAACACGATCTGGTAAAGACACAGCCAAGACCTACTGCCTCAGGTGCGAGATGCCTCTGCATGACACGACCCTCCTCAGGCAAGTTCATTCGGGCCTATCAAGGGCTCTCACGGAAAAATCTTGGTGGGACATCATTCTATGTCTCTGCTAAGTGGGGCCTGGAGACAGAGTTCCAGACAATTTTTTTTTTTTTGGTTCGTTACACACCCCGTTTTTCCTTTTAGACATCGTGGAGCAGTCGGCCTCCAGTCCCAATTTACAACCCAAGGAATTGGTTGGGTTATCCCTTGTGGACGTCAGGGCCATCAACTTCGTGGAGGCCAACGTGCTCTCAGGAAGCAGAAATCATGTCCAGTTAGGGGAGAAGCCACCCTGACACGGGAAGAGGCAGTTCAGATGGCGAGCTGAATCTAGCAAGGAGATCTCACAGTGTGGTGTCCTTTGGCATTCCATCAGGCAGGTCATGGTCTCTCACATGGATTCTAATAAAAGCCCCGTCGGGAACAGCACACTACCGAGTCCTCTTGAGGGCAGGGCCACGGCTGTCTGGCCACCTATGTCTGCCAGGCTGTAGGACAGGCACGGGGTGCGGGCAGCTGCTCGGTCAAAGGACTAATCAATGATTGCGCCTCCCCGAGCGCCCCGCCAGCCCCACCCCCAACCCAGCCCACCCCTACACAGGGGCTCAGGGAAAAGAAAGCAGGGATGCACGCAAGGGGGCAGGCGCGCGCGCGCTTTTGCGCGCACTTCTGCTCCCAAACACCTGCACAAGGGGCGGGGCCTGAGGGCAGCGCTGCCTCGAGCCCCATTGGTTGGGACCTGTGGGTGGCGAGAGCCTACCAGGTATTTAAGGCGGCACTCGCAGGGCTGTTAGCCCGAGCTTCAAGCGCAGAGGGCCCAGGAGCATCCAGGATGCTAGACCCCGGGTTTCCCACCGGCTCCCAGTTGTCCCCAAGCCCCCCGAGGAAGAGGACGCGGCTGTGGAGGCGGCGTCGGCCTCGCAGGCTGTTCAGCGCACAACAGCTGCGGGGCCTGGAGGAATTCTTTGAGGGGAAACCCTATGGGACCTATGACGAACGCCAGACCCTGGCGGCCAGGCTGAACCTGCAGGAAGACCAAGTGAGGGTGTGGCTTACCAACCGCAGGGCCAAAGAGCAAAGGCTGCAGCGACTGCGCAGGCAGCAAGGCCAGGGAGCCCAGGCTGTGCCCCAGGAACTGGCAGTCTGCGTCCCTCAGCCCGCGCCTGTGCCCTCGTCTGCAGGCCCTGTGTCCCAGGAGGGCCCTTTGCTCCCTGCCGGCCCTGTGCTGCCCGCCATTCCTGTGCGCCCTGAGGAGCCAGTGTTCCCCGCTGGCCCCGTGTTCCCAGCCTGCTCTGTGCTCCCCGCAGGCCCTGGGCTCCCCGCTGGGCCTGTGTTCCCGCCGGCCCGTCCTGGGCTCCTGGCGGGTCCTATGTTCCCAGCCAGCTCTGTGCTTCCCACAGGCCCTGGGCTCCCCGCTGGCCCTGTGTTCCCGGCCGGTGCTGTGCTCACGGCGGGTCCTGTGCTCCCGGCTGGCTTTGTGCTCCTCGCTGGCCCTGTGCTCCCCACCAGCCCTGCACTCCCTGCCGCCCCGGTACACCACGGGGGCCCTGGTTTCAGCAGCCTCCCTCCGCACAGACCCTTGCAAGTCTTCCCAGCAGCAGATCCCGACACCTCCAGCTACAGCCAGGCCTGCTGCGACCCTGCGCAAGGCGTCCAGGGCACGGTCACCGCTGCCTCTGCTCCAGCTCCAGCTCCAGCTCCAGCCTCAACTCTAGCTCCAGCCCAAGATCCAGATCCTGCTCCAACTCCAGATCCAGGACCAGCTCCTTCTCCACCTCCAGCTCCAGCTCCAGCTCCAGCTCCAGCTCCAGCTTTAGATCCAGCACCAACTCCAACTCCAACTCCAGCTCCATCCGAGGCCACACTCTCGCCTCAGGGCCCCAACAACGCCGGGAATTTCTCTTCAGAGCCTGATTTCACAGACCTGCTCTCAGCCTATTGCTTCTTGGAGGAGCCCTTCTCCTCCCCCAGGCCCTGGTACGACTTTGTGGGTGACAGCGACATGGACCTCTTCCAGTTACTGGATCTCCCAGGGAGTGTGTCCCCGCCAAGTCCTGCAGATGCCTCGGGACCAGAGGGGACCAGGGTGTGAGCCCACGCGGGATCGGAGAAGCGCCGGTCAGTGCGTCTTCACCCCCAGTTGCTCGCCTGCAGAGTAGGCGCACCTCCGAGCTTCCACCCTGGGGAGGTGGCCCGGGCTCTGCACCACCCCCCTCCCCCACCCTCTTTGGTGGCCACTGCGCAGGCGCGTGGCGGTGGGCCTGGGCTGCTGCGTCCACGGTCCAGGCTGAGCCCATTAGGGCGCACGTGACCTGGCTGCGGGTTCCCAGCGCTGGGAGCGCAATAGCTGCTGCCGGTGCGGGACCCACTGCAGAGCTGCTGCCCAGAACCTTCCCCAGGACCCAGCCCAGCCTCCACGCTATCTCCTGGTAGCGTGCTCCGGCGTCCCTCGGACTGGGCGAACTTTGGAAGTGGGCACATCTGCGACTCGCGGCTTCCTGGTGATTTTCCCATCGCATTCCCTGGACTCCGAGAGTTCACCCCCTTCTCGCGGCATCACCGAACAACGGGAAGACGCAACACGTCTTGGGGGAGGGCGGGAGTTATTTTACTGATATTCTTTTATGTATTATGCTGTATGAAATGTTTTTTTTAAATTCCTCCGCATATACTTTTTTATCCCATACTAATAAAATTCTGCACAATATGTCTGGCTTTTGATTGGGTTTCATTTCTGATCATGTCACATCATGTTTGGCATAATGCTTGTACCACAAAGCTCAGGTCCCTGAGAGTAGAGTGGAGTCTGATGTTCCTTGAAATGACTGTGGTTTGGGCTCCCCCTGTAGGTCCCTGCCTAATCCCTTTCTCACAGTCAAGGTCATCCCCACCCTAAGGGGCACTAAAAGCCCTTAGGAATTCACCCTCCAAAGATGCCCCTCCCTTGTGGTCCTTCGGCAGCCTCAGGGCCCCTCTCAGAATCCCTCAGTCCATGCCCACCCTAAGCCCATGCGAGGAGGTCTCCCTGACCTGGACGACTTCAGAACATGTCCAGAATCCTACCTCTGCCCCCACCCTGCCGTGAGAATGAGGGCTCTCCACAGCGTCCAGAAGAAGGGTGCCAAGGGCTGATAGGAGTGATGAATTTACTCATAGATCAGCCGTGTCTCCACATTCCTCAATTCACGTAAGAAAGAAACCAGATGTCAGCCAACAGTGCGGAAAGTCACCTGGACTAGAAGAATGCCTCAGTAGACAAGATGACCTTCACACCACAGTGTGACCGTGGGATACCCTTCAGGAATGTTTTCAACCTCAGAGGGCAGAACATGACTCACCCTAGAGAGAGACCAGGTGAATGTCATCTACGAGGGAAAGGCTTTCTGCAACGACCTGGGCTTAGAAACCACAATGCAATGCACAGTGGAGAGAAGCCTAATGAGTGCGGTGAGGGTGGGAAAGCCTTCAGTCAGAGTTCTTTCCTTAGACAGCATGAGGCCATGCACACAGGAGAGTAACCACATGAATGTCCCCTATGTGACAAAGCTCTCAATCAAAGATCTTACCACAGAAAAGCAGGATTGAGTCCATGCGGGCAAGCAACGCTATGAATGTCAGTAGTCAAAGCTCTGGCCTGAACCAGCACCGGAGAAGGCACACGGGGCAGAAACCACATGGATGTCCCATGTGTGGGAAGGCTTTCCGTCAGAAGTCTGAGCTGACGACACGTTACCACAGAACACGCACCAGAGAGAATCCGTGTGAGTGCGGTCAGTGTGGGAACGCCTTCAGTCAACATGCGAATCTCATCAGACACCAGAGTTCCTACACGCGAGAAGAGCCCTAGGCAAGTCCGCTGTGTGGAAAAATCCTCCAGTCAGGGTTCTTCCCTTAGAAAACATGACGGAACTCAACAAAGGAGAGGGAATCGTGAAACACCAACACTGCTTTACACATTATTCACTCGAGTGAAATGATGCAGGGTAAAATCAGGTGAAACCTCTTATTCATCAAACAACACTCGTCATGTACGTGGCCATTCACAGGGTACAAACCACTGTGTCTGAAAGGCAAGGCATTCGCTCATCACTTATCTCTTACTCAATCTAAAATATCCCACAGCAAGGATACAGCAATGCCAAATGGAAACACACATACTCAGTTGTTTTTATATTAGAAAATATGAGGGCATGTGTGCTGTGTGTGCTGTGTGTGTGCTGTGTGTGTGTGTGTGTGTGTGCGCGCGCGTGCATCTGCCTGGGTGAACACTTGTAAAGAGCCCTTCAACACACGGCTCAGCAAGTAGTGAAATGTCTGTGGAAATGAAAGTTGTTTATAGAACTGTGACATCCATTGCGGGAAGCTAGGTTGATCTGGAAACTTTGAGTGTAGAATTTTGTAAGAAATTCATCTTTCAGGACAGCAATGCTTGCCGATATTCGAACAATAAAATCTGCTGGGAAAGAAGCAAAGTGTCGGTGTGTTAGTTTTCCTTATGCAGTTTTGAACACATACATTCAGGTTCACACAGCCCTTTCCCCAATGGCTGCTTGGAGACGTGGCAGCTCCCTCCGTCTATGTTTTCTTCAACACGATCTGGTAAAGACACAGCCAAGACCTACTGCCTCAGGTGCGAGATGCCTCTGCATGACACGACCCTCCTCAGGCAAGTTCATTCGGGCCTATCAAGGGCTCTCACGGAAAAATCTTGGTGGGACATCATTCTATGTCTCTGCTAAGTGGGGCCTGGAGACAGAGTTCCAGACAATTTTTTTTTTTTTGGTTCGTTACACACCCCGTTTTTCCTTTTAGACATCGTGGAGCAGTCGGCCTCCAGTCCCAATTTACAACCCAAGGAATTGGTTGGGTTATCCCTTGTGGACGTCAGGGCCATCAACTTCGTGGAGACCAACGTGCTCTCAGGAAGCAGAAATCATGTCCAGTTAGGGGAGAAGCCACCCTGACACGGGAAGAGGCAGTTCAGATGGCGAGCTGAATCTAGCAAGGAGATCTCACAGTGTGGTGTCCTTTGGCATTCCATCAGGCAGGTCATGGTCTCTCACATGGATTCTAATAAAAGCCCCGTCGGGAACAGCACACTACCGAGTCCTCTTGAGGGCAGGGCCACGGCTGTCTGGCCACCTATGTCTGCCAGGCTGTAGGACAGGCACGGGGTGCGGGCAGCTGCTCGGTCAAAGGACTAATCAATGATTGCGCCTCCCCGAGCGCCCCGCCAGCCCCACCCCCAACCCAGCCCACCCCTACACAGGGGCTCAGGGAAAAGAAAGCAGGGATGCACGCAAGGGGGCAGGCGCGCGCGCGCTTTTGCGCGCACTTCTGCTCCCAAACACCTGCACAAGGGGCGGGGCCTGAGGGCAGCGCTGCCTCGAGCCCCATTGGTTGGGACCTGTGGGTGGCGAGAGCCTACCAGGTATTTAAGGCGGCACTCGCAGGGCTGTTAGCCCGAGCTTCAAGCGCAGAGGGCCCAGGAGCATCCAGGATGCTAGACCCCGGGTTTCCCACCGGCTCCCAGTTGTCCCCAAGCCCCCCGAGGAAGAGGACGCGGCTGTGGAGGCGGCGTCGGCCTCGCAGGCTGTTCAGCGCACAACAGCTGCGGGGCCTGGAGGAATTCTTTGAGGGGAAACCCTATGGGACCTATGACGAACGCCAGACCCTGGCGGCCAGGCTGAACCTGCAGGAAGACCAAGTGAGGGTGTGGCTTACCAACCGCAGGGCCAAAGAGCAAAGGCTGCAGCGACTGCGCAGGCAGCAAGGCCAGGGAGCCCAGGCTGTGCCCCAGGAACTGGCAGTCTGCGTCCCTCAGCCCGCGCCTGTGCCCTCGTCTGCAGGCCCTGTGTCCCAGGAGGGCCCTTTGCTCCCTGCCGGCCCTGTGCTGCCCGCCATTCCTGTGCGCCCTGAGGAGCCAGTGTTCCCCGCTGGCCCCGTGTTCCCAGCCTGCTCTGTGCTCCCCGCAGGCCCTGGGCTCCCCGCTGGGCCTGTGTTCCCGCAGGCCCGTCCTGGGCTCCTGGCGGGTCCTATGTTCCCAGCCAGCTCTGTGCTTCCCACAGGCCCTGGGCTCCCCGCTGGCCCTGTGTTCCCGGCCGGTGCTGTGCTCACGGCGGGTCCTGTGCTCCCGGCTGGCTTTGTGCTCCTCGCTGGCCCTGTGCTCCCCACCAGCCCTGCACTCCCTGCCGCCCCGGTACACCATGGGGGCCCTGGTTTCAGCAGCCTCCCTCCGCACAGACCCTTGCAAGTCTTCCCAGCAGCAGATCCCGACACCTCCAGCTACAGCCAGGCCTGCTGCGACCCTGCGCAAGGCGTCCAGGGCACGGTCACCGCTGCCTCTGCTCCAGCTCCAGCTCCAGCTCCAGCTCCAGCTCCAACTCTAGCTCCAGCCCAAGATCCAGATCCTGCTCCAACTCCAGATCCAGGACCAGCTCCTTCTCCACCTCCAGCTCCAGCTCCAGCTCAAGCTCCAGCTCCAGCTGCAGGTCCATTTCCAGCTCCAGCTCCAGCTCCAGCTCCAGCTCCAGCTTTAGATCCAGCACCAACTCCAACTCCAACTCCAGCTCCATCCGAGGCCACACTCTCGCCTCAGGGCCCCAACAACGCCGGGAATTTCTCTTCAGAGCCTGATTTCACAGACCTGCTCTCAGCCTATTGCTTCTTGGAGGAGCCCTTCTCCTCCCCCAGGCCCTGGTACGACTTTGTGGGTGACAGCGACATGGACCTCTTCCAGTTACTGGATCTCCCAGGGAGTGTGTCCCCGCCAAGTCCTGCAGATGCCTCGGGACCAGAGGGGACCAGGGTGTGAGCCCACGCGGGATCGGAGAAGCGCCGGTCAGTGCGTCTTCGCCCCCAGTTGCTCGCCTGCAGAGTAGGCGCACCTCCGAGCTTCCACCCTGGGGAGGTGGCCCGGGCTCTGCACCACCCCCCTCCCCCACCCTCTTTGGTGGCCACTGCGCAGGCGCGTGGCGGTGGGCCTGGGCTGCTGCGTCCACGGTCCAGGCTGAGCCCATTAGGGCGCACGTGACCTGGCTGCGGGTTCCCAGCGCTGGGAGCGCAATAGCTGCTGCCGGTGCGGGACCCACTGCAGAGCTGCTGCCCAGAACCTTCCCCAGGACCCAGCCCAGCCTCCACGCTATCTCCTGGTAGCGTGCTCCGGCGCCCCTCGGACTGGGCGAACTTTGGAAGTGGGCACATCTGCGACTCGCGGCTTCCTGGTGATTTTCCCATCGCATTCCCTGGACTCCGAGAGTTCACCCCCTTCTCGCGGCATCACCGAACAACGGGAAGACGCAACACGTCTTGGGGGAGGGCGGGAGTTATTTTACTGATATTCTTTTATGTATTATGCTGTATGAAATGTTTTTTTTAAATTCCTCCGCATATACTTTTTTATCCCATACTAATAAAATTCTGCACAATATGTCTGGCTTTTGATTGGGTTTCATTTCTGATCATGTCACATCATGTTTGGCATAATGCTTGTACCACAAAGCTCAGGTCCCTGAGAGTAGAGTGGAGTCTGATGTTCCTTGAAATGACTGTGGTTTGGGCTCCCCCTGTAGGTCCCTGCCTAATCCCTTTCTCACAGTCAAGGTCATCCCCACCCTAAGGGGCACTAAAAGCCCTTAGGAATTCACCCTCCAAAGATGCCCCTCCCTTGTGGTCCTTCGGCAGCCTCAGGGCCCCTCTCAGAATCCCTCAGTCCATGCCCACCCTAAGCCCATGCGAGGAGGTCTCCCTGACCTGGACGACTTCAGAACATGTCCAGAATCCTACCTCTGCCCCCACCCTGCCGTGAGAATGAGGGCTCTCCACAGCGTCCAGAAGAAGGGTGCCAAGGGCTGATAGGAGTGATGAATTTACTCATAGATCAGCCGTGTCTCCACATTCCTCAATTCACGTAAGAAAGAAACCAGATGTCAGCCAACAGTGCGGAAAGTCACCTGGACTAGAAGAATGCCTCAGTAGACACGATGACCTTCACACCACAGTGTGACCATGGGATACCCTTCAGGAATGTTTTCAACCTCAGAGGGCAGAACATGACTCACCCTAGAGAGAGACCAGGTGAATGTCATCTACGAGGGAAAGGCTTTCTGCAACGACCTGGGCTTAGAAACCACAATGCAATGCACAGTGGAGAGAAGCCTAATGAGTGCGGTGAGGGTGGGAAAGCCTTCAGTCAGAGTTCTTTCCTTAGACAGCATGAGGCCATGCACACAGGAGAGTAACCACATGAATGTCCCCTATGTGACAAAGCTCTCAATCAAAGATCTTACCACAGAAAAGCAGGATTGAGTCCATGCGGGCAAGCAACGCTATGAATGTCAGTAGTCAAAGCTCTGGCCTGAACCAGCACCGGAGAATGCACACGGGGCAGAAACCACATGGATGTCCCATGTGTGGGAAGGCTTTCCGTCAGAAGTCTGAGCTGACGACACGTTACCACAGAACACGCACCAGAGAGAATCCGTGTGAGTGCGGTCAGTGTGGGAACGCCTTCAGTCAACATGCGAATCTCATCAGACACCAGAGTTCCTACACGCGAGAAGAGCCCTAGGCAAGTCCGCTGTGTGGAAAAATCCTCCAGTCAGGGTTCTTCCCTTAGAAAACATGATGGAACTCAACAAAGGAGAGGGAATCGTGAAACACCAACACTGCTTTACACATTATTCACTCGAGTGAAATGATGCAGGGTAAAATCAGGTGAAACCTCTTATTCATCAAACAACACTCGTCATGTACGTGGCCATTCACAGGGTACAAACCACTGTGTCTGAAAGGCAAGGCATTCGCTCATCACTTATCTCTTACTCAATCTAAAATATCCCACAGCAAGGATACAGCAATGCCAAATGGAAACACACATACTCAGTTGTTTTTATATTAGAAAATATGAGGGCATGTGTGCTGTGTGTGCTGTGTGTGTGCTGTGTGTGTGTGTGTGTGTGTGTGCGCGCGCGTGCATCTGCCTGGGTGAACACTTGTAAAGAGCCCTTCAACACACGGCTCAGCAAGTAGTGAAATGTCTGTGGAAATGAAAGTTGTTTATAGAACTGTGACATCCATTGCGGGAAGCTAGGTTGATCTGGAAACTTTGAGTGTAGAATTTTGTAAGAAATTCATCTTTCAGGACAGCAATGCTTGCCGATATTCGAACAATAAAATCTGCTGGGAAAGAAGCAAAGTGTCGGTGTGTTAGTTTTCCTTATGCAGTTTTGAACACATACATTCAGGTTCACACAGCCCTTTCCCCAATGGCTGCTTGGAGACGTGGCAGCTCCCTCCGTCTATGTTTTCTTCAACACGATCTGGTAAAGACACAGCCAAGACCTACTGCCTCAGGTGCGAGATGCCTCTGCATGACACGACCCTCCTCAGGCAAGTTCATTCGGGCCTATCAAGGGCTCTCACGGAAAAATCTTGGTGGGACATCATTCTATGTCTCTGCTAAGTGGGGCCTGGAGACAGAGTTCCAGACAATTTTTTTTTTTTTGGTTCGTTACACACCCCGTTTTTCCTTTTAGACATCGTGGAGCAGTCGGCCTCCAGTCCCAATTTACAACCCAAGGAATTGGTTGGGTTATCCCTTGTGGACGTCAGGGCCATCAACTTCGTGGAGACCAACGTGCTCTCAGGAAGCAGAAATCATGTCCAGTTAGGGGAGAAGCCACCCTGACACGGGAAGAGGCAGTTCAGATGGCGAGCTGAATCTAGCAAGGAGATCTCACAGTGTGGTGTCCTTTGGCATTCCATCAGGCAGGTCATGGTCTCTCACATGGATTCTAATAAAAGCCCCGTCGGGAACAGCACACTACCGAGTCCTCTTGAGGGCAGGGCCACGGCTGTCTGGCCACCTATGTCTGCCAGGCTGTAGGACAGGCACGGGGTGCGGGCAGCTGCTCGGTCAAAGGACTAATCAATGATTGCGCCTCCCCGAGCGCCCCGCCAGCCCCACCCCCAACCCAGCCCACCCCTACACAGGGGCTCAGGGAAAAGAAAGCAGGGATGCACGCAAGGGGGCAGGCGCGCGCGCGCTTTTGCGCGCACTTCTGCTCCCAAACACCTGCACAAGGGGCGGGGCCTGAGGGCAGCGCTGCCTCGAGCCCCATTGGTTGGGACCTGTGGGTGGCGAGAGCCTACCAGGTATTTAAGGCGGCACTCGCAGGGCTGTTAGCCCGAGCTTCAAGCGCAGAGGGCCCAGGAGCATCCAGGATGCTAGACCCCGGGTTTCCCACCGGCTCCCAGTTGTCCCCAAGCCCCCCGAGGAAGAGGACGCGGCTGTGGAGGCGGCGTCGGCCTCGCAGGCTGTTCAGCGCACAACAGCTGCGGGGCCTGGAGGAATTCTTTGAGGGGAAACCCTATGGGACCTATGACGAACGCCAGACCCTGGCGGCCAGGCTGAACCTGCAGGAAGACCAAGTGAGGGTGTGGCTTACCAACCGCAGGGCCAAAGAGCAAAGGCTGCAGCGACTGCGCAGGCAGCAAGGCCAGGGAGCCCAGGCTGTGCCCCAGGAACTGGCAGTCTGCGTCCCTCAGCCCGCGCCTGTGCCCTCGTCTGCAGGCCCTGTGTCCCAGGAGGGCCCTTTGCTCCCTGCCGGCCCTGTGCTGCCCGCCATTCCTGTGCGCCCTGAGGAGCCAGTGTTCCCCGCTGGCCCCGTGTTCCCAGCCTGCTCTGTGCTCCCCGCAGGCCCTGGGCTCCCCGCTGGGCCTGTGTTCCCGCAGGCCCGTCCTGGGCTCCTGGCGGGTCCTATGTTCCCAGCCAGCTCTGTGCTTCCCACAGGCCCTGGGCTCCCCGCTGGCCCTGTGTTCCCGGCCGGTGCTGTGCTCACGGCGGGTCCTGTGCTCCCGGCTGGCTTTGTGCTCCTCGCTGGCCCTGTGCTCCCCACCAGCCCTGCACTCCCTGCCGCCCCGGTACACCATGGGGGCCCTGGTTTCAGCAGCCTCCCTCCGCACAGACCCTTGCAAGTCTTCCCAGCAGCAGATCCCGACACCTCCAGCTACAGCCAGGCCTGCTGCGACCCTGCGCAAGGCGTCCAGGGCACGGTCACCGCTGCCTCTGCTCCAGCTCCAGCTCCAGCTCCAGCTCCAGCTCCAACTCTAGCTCCAGCCCAAGATCCAGATCCTGCTCCAACTCCAGATCCAGGACCAGCTCCTTCTCCACCTCCAGCTCCAGCTCCAGCTCAAGCTCCAGCTCCAGCTGCAGGTCCATTTCCAGCTCCAGCTCCAGCTCCAGCTCCAGCTCCAGCTTTAGATCCAGCACCAACTCCAACTCCAACTCCAGCTCCATCCGAGGCCACACTCTCGCCTCAGGGCCCCAACAACGCCGGGAATTTCTCTTCAGAGCCTGATTTCACAGACCTGCTCTCAGCCTATTGCTTCTTGGAGGAGCCCTTCTCCTCCCCCAGGCCCTGGTACGACTTTGTGGGTGACAGCGACATGGACCTCTTCCAGTTACTGGATCTCCCAGGGAGTGTGTCCCCGCCAAGTCCTGCAGATGCCTCGGGACCAGAGGGGACCAGGGTGTGAGCCCACGCGGGATCGGAGAAGCGCCGGTCAGTGCGTCTTCGCCCCCAGTTGCTCGCCTGCAGAGTAGGCGCACCTCCGAGCTTCCACCCTGGGGAGGTGGCCCGGGCTCTGCACCACCCCCCTCCCCCACCCTCTTTGGTGGCCACTGCGCAGGCGCGTGGCGGTGGGCCTGGGCTGCTGCGTCCACGGTCCAGGCTGAGCCCATTAGGGCGCACGTGACCTGGCTGCGGGTTCCCAGCGCTGGGAGCGCAATAGCTGCTGCCGGTGCGGGACCCACTGCAGAGCTGCTGCCCAGAACCTTCCCCAGGACCCAGCCCAGCCTCCACGCTATCTCCTGGTAGCGTGCTCCGGCGCCCCTCGGACTGGGCGAACTTTGGAAGTGGGCACATCTGCGACTCGCGGCTTCCTGGTGATTTTCCCATCGCATTCCCTGGACTCCGAGAGTTCACCCCCTTCTCGCGGCATCACCGAACAACGGGAAGACGCAACACGTCTTGGGGGAGGGCGGGAGTTATTTTACTGATATTCTTTTATGTATTATGCTGTATGAAATGTTTTTTTTAAATTCCTCCGCATATACTTTTTTATCCCATACTAATAAAATTCTGCACAATATGTCTGGCTTTTGATTGGGTTTCATTTCTGATCATGTCACATCATGTTTGGCATAATGCTTGTACCACAAAGCTCAGGTCCCTGAGAGTAGAGTGGAGTCTGATGTTCCTTGAAATGACTGTGGTTTGGGCTCCCCCTGTAGGTCCCTGCCTAATCCCTTTCTCACAGTCAAGGTCATCCCCACCCTAAGGGGCACTAAAAGCCCTTAGGAATTCACCCTCCAAAGATGCCCCTCCCTTGTGGTCCTTCGGCAGCCTCAGGGCCCCTCTCAGAATCCCTCAGTCCATGCCCACCCTAAGCCCATGCGAGGAGGTCTCCCTGACCTGGACGACTTCAGAACATGTCCAGAATCCTACCTCTGCCCCCACCCTGCCGTGAGAATGAGGGCTCTCCACAGCGTCCAGAAGAAGGGTGCCAAGGGCTGATAGGAGTGATGAATTTACTCATAGATCAGCCGTGTCTCCACATTCCTCAATTCACGTAAGAAAGAAACCAGATGTCAGCCAACAGTGCGGAAAGTCACCTGGACTAGAAGAATGCCTCAGTAGACACGATGACCTTCACACCACAGTGTGACCATGGGATACCCTTCAGGAATGTTTTCAACCTCAGAGGGCAGAACATGACTCACCCTAGAGAGAGACCAGGTGAATGTCATCTACGAGGGAAAGGCTTTCTGCAACGACCTGGGCTTAGAAACCACAATGCAATGCACAGTGGAGAGAAGCCTAATGAGTGCGGTGAGGGTGGGAAAGCCTTCAGTCAGAGTTCTTTCCTTAGACAGCATGAGGCCATGCACACAGGAGAGTAACCACATGAATGTCCCCTATGTGACAAAGCTCTCAATCAAAGATCTTACCACAGAAAAGCAGGATTGAGTCCATGCGGGCAAGCAACGCTATGAATGTCAGTAGTCAAAGCTCTGGCCTGAACCAGCACCGGAGAATGCACACGGGGCAGAAACCACATGGATGTCCCATGTGTGGGAAGGCTTTCCGTCAGAAGTCTGAGCTGACGACACGTTACCACAGAACACGCACCAGAGAGAATCCGTGTGAGTGCGGTCAGTGTGGGAACGCCTTCAGTCAACATGCGAATCTCATCAGACACCAGAGTTCCTACACGCGAGAAGAGCCCTAGGCAAGTCCGCTGTGTGGAAAAATCCTCCAGTCAGGGTTCTTCCCTTAGAAAACATGATGGAACTCAACAAAGGAGAGGGAATCGTGAAACACCAACACTGCTTTACACATTATTCACTCGAGTGAAATGATGCAGGGTAAAATCAGGTGAAACCTCTTATTCATCAAACAACACTCGTCATGTACGTGGCCATTCACAGGGTACAAACCACTGTGTCTGAAAGGCAAGGCATTCGCTCATCACTTATCTCTTACTCAATCTAAAATATCCCACAGCAAGGATACAGCAATGCCAAATGGAAACACACATACTCAGTTGTTTTTATATTAGAAAATATGAGGGCATGTGTGCTGTGTGTGCTGTGTGTGTGCTGTGTGTGTGTGTGTGTGTGTGTGCGCGCGCGTGCATCTGCCTGGGTGAACACTTGTAAAGAGCCCTTCAACACACGGCTCAGCAAGTAGTGAAATGTCTGTGGAAATGAAAGTTGTTTATAGAACTGTGACATCCATTGCGGGAAGCTAGGTTGATCTGGAAACTTTGAGTGTAGAATTTTGTAAGAAATTCATCTTTCAGGACAGCAATGCTTGCCGATATTCGAACAATAAAATCTGCTGGGAAAGAAGCAAAGTGTCGGTGTGTTAGTTTTCCTTATGCAGTTTTGAACACATACATTCAGGTTCACACAGCCCTTTCCCCAATGGCTGCTTGGAGACGTGGCAGCTCCCTCCGTCTATGTTTTCTTCAACACGATCTGGTAAAGACACAGCCAAGACCTACTGCCTCAGGTGCGAGATGCCTCTGCATGACACGACCCTCCTCAGGCAAGTTCATTCGGGCCTATCAAGGGCTCTCACGGAAAAATCTTGGTGGGACATCATTCTATGTCTCTGCTAAGTGGGGCCTGGAGACAGAGTTCCAGACAATTTTTTTTTTTTTGGTTCGTTACACACCCCGTTTTTCCTTTTAGACATCGTGGAGCAGTCGGCCTCCAGTCCCAATTTACAACCCAAGGAATTGGTTGGGTTATCCCTTGTGGACGTCAGGGCCATCAACTTCGTGGAGACCAACGTGCTCTCAGGAAGCAGAAATCATGTCCAGTTAGGGGAGAAGCCACCCTGACACGGGAAGAGGCAGTTCAGATGGCGAGCTGAATCTAGCAAGGAGATCTCACAGTGTGGTGTCCTTTGGCATTCCATCAGGCAGGTCATGGTCTCTCACATGGATTCTAATAAAAGCCCCGTCGGGAACAGCACACTACCGAGTCCTCTTGAGGGCAGGGCCACGGCTGTCTGGCCACCTATGTCTGCCAGGCTGTAGGACAGGCACGGGGTGCGGGCAGCTGCTCGGTCAAAGGACTAATCAATGATTGCGCCTCCCCGAGCGCCCCGCCAGCCCCACCCCCAACCCAGCCCACCCCTACACAGGGGCTCAGGGAAAAGAAAGCAGGGATGCACGCAAGGGGGCAGGCGCGCGCGCGCTTTTGCGCGCACTTCTGCTCCCAAACACCTGCACAAGGGGCGGGGCCTGAGGGCAGCGCTGCCTCGAGCCCCATTGGTTGGGACCTGTGGGTGGCGAGAGCCTACCAGGTATTTAAGGCGGCACTCGCAGGGCTGTTAGCCCGAGCTTCAAGCGCAGAGGGCCCAGGAGCATCCAGGATGCTAGACCCCGGGTTTCCCACCGGCTCCCAGTTGTCCCCAAGCCCCCCGAGGAAGAGGACGCGGCTGTGGAGGCGGCGCCGGCCTCGCAGGCTGTTCAGCGCACAACAGCTGCGGGGCCTGGAGGAATTCTTTGAGGGGAAACCCTATGGGACCTATGACGAACGCCAGACCCTGGCGGCCAGGCTGAACCTGCAGGAAGACCAAGTGAGGGTGTGGCTTACCAACCGCAGGGCCAAAGAGCAAAGGCTGCAGCGACTGCGCAGGCAGCAAGGCCAGGGAGCCCAGGCTGTGCCCCAGGAACTGGCAGTCTGCGTCCCTCAGCCCGCGCCTGTGCCCTCGTCTGCAGGCCCTGTGTCCCAGGAGGGCCCTTTGCTCCCTGCCGGCCCTGTGCTGCCCGCCATTCCTGTGCGCCCTGAGGAGCCAGTGTTCCCCGCTGGCCCCGTGTTCCCAGCCTGCTCTGTGCTCCCCGCAGGCCCTGGGCTCCCCGCTGGGCCTGTGTTCCCGCCGGCCCGTCCTGGGCTCCTGGCGGGTCCTATGTTCCCAGCCAGCTCTGTGCTTCCCACAGGCCCTGGGCTCCCCGCTGGCCCTGTGTTCCCGGCCGGTGCTGTGCTCACGGCGGGTCCTGTGCTCCCGGCTGGCTTTGTGCTCCTCGCTGGCCCTGTGCTCCCCACCAGCCCTGCACTCCCTGCCGCCCCGGTACACCACGGGGGCCCTGGTTTCAGCAGCCTCCCTCCGCACAGACCCTTGCAAGTCTTCCCAGCAGCAGATCCCGACACCTCCAGCTACAGCCAGGCCTGCTGCGACCCTGCGCAAGGCGTCCAGGGCACGGTCACCGCTGCCTCTGCTCCAGCTCCAGCTCCAGCTCCAACTCTAGCTCCAGCCCAAGATCCAGATCCTGCTCCAACTCCAGATCCAGGACCAGCTCCTTCTCCAGCTCCAGCTCCAGCTCCAGCTCCAGCTCCAGCTGCAGGTCCATTTCCAGCTCCAGCTCCAGCTCCAGCTCCAGCTCCAGCTTTAGATCCAGCACCAACTCCAACTCCAACTCCAGCTCCATCCGAGGCCACACTCTCGCCTCAGGGCCCCAACAACGCCGGGAATTTCTCTTCAGAGCCTGATTTCACAGACCTGCTCTCAGCCTATTGCTTCTTGGAGGAGCCCTTCTCCTCCCCCAGGCCCTGGTACGACTTTGTGGGTGACAGCGACATGGACCTCTTCCAGTTACTGGATCTCCCAGGGAGTGTGTCCCCGCCAAGTCCTGCAGATGCCTCGGGACCAGAGGGGACCAGGGTGTGAGCCCACGCGGGATCGGAGAAGCGCCGGTCAGTGCGTCTTCGCCCCCAGTTGCTCGCCTGCAGAGTAGGCGCACCTCCGAGCTTCCACCCTGGGGAGGTGGCCCGGGCTCTGCACCACCCCCCTCCCCCACCCTCTTTGGTGGCCACTGCGCAGGCGCGTGGCGGTGGGCCTGGGCTGCTGCGTCCACGGTCCAGGCTGAGCCCATTAGGGCGCACGTGACCTGGCTGCGGGTTCCCAGCGCTGGGAGCGCAATAGCTGCTGCCGGTGCGGGACCCACTGCAGAGCTGCTGCCCAGAACCTTCCCCAGGACCCAGCCCAGCCTCCACGCTATCTCCTGGTAGCGTGCTCCGGCGCCCCTCGGACTGGGCGAACTTTGGAAGTGGGCACATCTGCGACTCGCGGCTTCCTGGTGATTTTCCCATCGCATTCCCTGGACTCCGAGAGTTCACCCCCTTCTCGCGGCATCACCGAACAACGGGAAGACGCAACACGTCTTGGGGGAGGGCGGGAGTTATTTTACTGATATTCTTTTATGTATTATGCTGTATGAAATGTTTTTTTTTAAATTCCTCCGCATATACTTTTTTATCCCATACTAATAAAATTCTGCACAATATGTCTGGCTTTTGATTGGGTTTCATTTCTGATCATGTCACATCATGTTTGGCATAATGCTTGTACCACAAAGCTCAGGTCCCTGAGAGTAGAGTGGAGTCTGATGTTCCTTGAAATGACTGTGGTTTGGGCTCCCCCTGTAGGTCCCTGCCTAATCCCTTTCTCACAGTCAAGGTCATCCCCACCCTAAGGGGCACTAAAAGCCCTTAGGAATTCACCCTCCAAAGATGCCCCTCCCTTGTGGTCCTTCGGCAGCCTCAGGGCCCCTCTCAGAATCCCTCAGTCCATGCCCACCCTAAGCCCATGCGAGGAGGTCTCCCTGACCTGGACGACTTCAGAACACGTCCAGAATCCTACCTCTGCCCCCAGCCTGCCGTGAGAATGAGGGCTCTCCACAGCGTCCAGAAGAAGGGTGCCAAGGGCTGATAGGAGTGATGAATTTACTCATAGATCAGCCGTGTCTCCACATTCCTCAATTCACGTAAGAAAGAAACCAGATGTCAGCCAACAGTGCGGAAAGTCACCTGGACTAGAAGAATGCCTCAGTAGACAAGATGACCTTCACACCACAGTGTGACCGTGGGATACCCTTCAGGAATGTTTTCAACCTCAGAGGGCAGAACATGACTCACCCTAGAGAGAGACCAGGTGAATGTCATCTACGAGGGAAAGGCTTTCTGCAACGACCTGGGCTTAGAAACCACAATGCAATGCACAGTGGAGAGAAGCCTAATGAGTGCGGTGAGGGTGGGAAAGCCTTCAGTCAGAGTTCTTTCCTTAGACAGCATGAGGCCATGCACACAGGAGAGTAACCACATGAATGTCCCCTATGTGACAAAGCTCTCAATCAAAGATCTTACCACAGAAAAGCAGGATTGAGTCCATGCGGGCAAGCAACGCTATGAATGTCAGTAGTCAAAGCTCTGGCCTGAACCAGCACCGGAGAATGCACACGGGGCAGAAACCACATGGATGTCCCATGTGTGGGAAGGCTTTCCGTCAGAAGTCTGAGCTGACGACACGTTACCACAGAACACGCACCAGAGAGAATCCGTGTGAGTGCGGTCAGTGTGGGAAACGCCTTCAGTCAACATGCGAATCTCATCAGACACCAGAGTTCCTACACGCGAGAAGAGCCCTAGGCAAGTCCGCTGTGTGGAAAAATCCTCCAGTCAGGGTTCTTCCCTTAGAAAACATGACGGAACTCAACAAAGGAGAGGGAATCGTGAAACACCAACACTGCTTTACACATTATTCACTCGAGTGAAATGATGCAGGGTAAAATCAGGTGAAACCTCTTATTCATCAAACAACACTCGTCATGTACGTGGCCATTCACAGGGTACAAACCACTGTGTCTGAAAGGCAAGGCATTCGCTCATCACTTATCTCTTACTCAATCTAAAATATCCCACAGCAAGGATACAGCAATGCCAAATGGAAACACACATACTCAGTTGTTTTTATATTAGAAAATATGAGGGCATGTGTGCTGTGTGTGCTGTGTGTGTGTGTGTGTTTGTGCGCGCGTGCATCTGCCTGGGTGAACACTTGTAAAGAGCCCTTCAACACACGGCTCAGCAAGTAGTGAAATGTCTGTGGAAATGAAAGTTGTTTATAGAACTGTGACATCCATTGCGGGAAGCTAGGTTGATCTGGAAACTTTGAGTGTAGAATTTTGTAAGAAATTCATCTTTCAGGACAGCAATGCTTGCCGATATTCGAACAATAAAATCTGCTGGGAAAGAAGCAAAGTGTCGGTGTGTTAGTTTTCCTTATGCAGTTTTGAACACATGCATTCAGGTTCACACAGCCCTTTCCCCAATGGCTGCTTGGAGACATGGCAGCTCCCTCCGTCTATGTTTTCTTCAACACGATCTGGTAAAGACACAGCCAAGACCTACTGCCTCAGGTGCGAGATGCCTCTGCATGACACGACCCTCCTCAGGCAAGTTCATTCGGGCCTATCAAGGGCTCTCACGGAAAAATCTTGGTGGGACATCATTCTATGTCTCTGCTAAGTGGGGCCTGGAGACAGAGTTCCAGACAATTTTTTTTTTTTTGGTTCGTTACACACCCCGTTTTTCCTTTTAGACATCGTGGAGCAGTCGGCCTCCAGTCCCAATTTACAACCCAAGGAATTGGTTGGGTTATCCCTTGTGGACGTCAGGGCCATCAACTTCGTGGAGACCAACGTGCTCTCAGGAAGCAGAAATCATGTCCAGTTAGGGGAGAAGCCACCCTGACACGGGAAGAGGCAGTTCAGATGGCGAGCTGAATCTAGCAAGGAGATCTCACAGTGTGGTGTCCTTTGGCATTCCATCAGGCAGGTCATGGTCTCTCACATGGATTCTAATAAAAGCCCCGTCGGGAACAGCACACTACCGAGTCCTCTTGAGGGCAGGGCCACGGCTGTCTGGCCACCTATGTCTGCCAGGCTGTAGGACAGGCACGGGGTGCGGGCAGCTGCTCGGTCAAAGGACTAATCAATGACTGCGCCTCCCCGAGCGCCCCGCCAGCCCCACCCCCAACCCAGCCCACCCCTACACAGGGGCTCAGGGAAAAGAAAGCAGGGATGCACGCAAGGGGGCAGGCGCGCGCGCGCTTTTGCGCGCACTTCTGCTCCCAAACACCTGCACAAGGGGCTGGGCCTGAGGGCAGCACTGCCTCGAGCCCCATTGGTTGGGACCTGTGGGTGGCGAGTGCCTACCAGGTATTTAAGGCGGCACTCGCAGGGCTGTTAGCCCGAGCTTCAAGCGCAGAGGGCCCAGGAGCATCCAGGATGCTAGACCCCGGGTTTCCCACCGGCTCCCAGTTGTCCCCAAGCCCCCCGAGGAAGAGGACGCGGCTGTGGAGGCGGCGCCGGCCTCGCAGGCTGTTCAGCGCACAACAGCTGCGGGGCCTGGAGGAATTCTTTGAGGGGAAACCCTATGGGACCTATGAGGAACGCCAGACCCTGGCGGCCAGGCTGAACCTGCAGGAAGACCAAGTGAGGGTGTGGCTTACCAACTGCAGGGCCAAAGAGCAAAGGCTGCAGCGACTGCGCAGGTAGCAAGGCCAGGGAGCCCAGGCTGTGCCCCAGGAACTGGCAGTCTGCGTCCCTCAGCCCGCGCCTGTGACCTCGTCTGCAGGCCCTGTGTCCCAGGAGGGCCCTTTGCTCCCTGCCGGCCCTGTGCTGCCCGCCATTCCTGTGCGCCCTGAGGAGCCAGTGTTCCCCGCTGGCCCCGTGTTCCCAGCGGGCTCTGTGCTCCCCGCAGGCCCTGGGCTCCCCGCTGGGCCTGTGTTCCCGCCGGCCCGTCCTGGGCTCCTGGCGGGTCCTATGTTCCCAGCCAGCTCTGTGCTTCCCACAGGCCCTGGGCTCCCCGCTGGCCCTGTGTTCCCGGCCGGTGCTGTGCTCACGGCGGGTCCTGTGCTCCCGGCTGGCTTTGTGCTCCTCGCTGGCCCTGTGCTCCCCACCAGCCCTGCACTCCCTGCCGCCCCGGTACACCACGGGGGCCCTGGTTTCAGCAGCCTCCCTCCGCACAGACCCTTGCAAGTCTTCCCAGCAGCAGATCCCGACACCTCCAGCTACAGCCAGGCCTGCTGCGACCCTGCGCAAGGCGTCCAGGGCACGGTCACCGCTGCCTCTGCTCCAGCTCCAGCTCCAGCTCCAGCTCCAACTCTAGCTCCAGCCCAAGATCCAGATCCTGCTCCAACTCCAGATCCAGGACCAGCTCCTTCTTCAGCTCCAGCTCCAGCTCCAGCTCCAGCTGCAGGTCCATTTCCAGCTCCAGCTCCAGCTCCAGCTCCAGCTCCAGCTTTAGATCCAGCACCAACTCCAACTCCAGCTCCATCCGAGGCCACACTCCCCTAGAGCCCCAGCGTCCCACGCCCTCCCCACCCCACCCCTAATGCACAGGGGCGCGAGGGGGCGCGCGCGAACACGAACTCAAGCAGGCACTCACGCTCCTGCAGAAGGGGCGGGGCCTGAGGAGAGCGCCTCCTGGCGCCCCATTGGCTGGGACTGGTGGGTGACGAGGGCCTACCAGGTATTTAAGGCGGCACTCTCAGGGCTGTTTGCCAGAGCTTCAAGCGCAGAGGTCCCAGGAGCATCCAGGATGCAAGAACCCGGGTTTCCCACCGGCTCCCAGTTGTCCCCAAGCCCTCCGAGGAAGAGGACCTGGCTGTGGCGGGGGCGGAGGCGGCCTCGCACGGTGTTCAGCACACAACAGCTGCGGGTCCTGGAGGAATTCTTTGAGGGGAAACCCTACGGGACCTATGAGGAACGCCAGACCCTGGCAGCCAGGCTGAACCTGCAGGAGGACCAAGTGAGGGTGTGGCTCAAGAACCGCAGGGCCAAAGAGCAAAGGCTGCAGCGACTGCGCAGGCAGCGAGGCCAAGGAGCCCCAGCTGCGCCCCAGGAACCGGGAGTCTGCGCCGCCCCTCAGCCCTCGCCTGCACTCTCGCCTGCAAGCCCTGTGTCCCAGGAGGGCCCTTTGCTCCCTGCCAGCCCTGTGCCGCCCGCCATTCTTGTGCGCCCCGAGGAGCCAGTGTTTCCCGCGGGCCCTGTGTTCCCAGCCGGCTCTGTGCTCCCCGCAGGCCCTGGGCTCCCCGCTGGCCCTGTGTTCCCCACCGGTCCTGTGCTCCCGGCGGTCCTGTGCTCCCGGCCGGCTTTGTGCTCCTCGCTGGCCCTGCGCTCCCCACCAGCCCTGCGCTCCCGGCCGCCCCCGTACACCACGGGGGCCCGGGTTTCGGCAGCCTCCCTCCGCACAGACCCTTCCAAGTCTCCCTAGCAGCAGATCCCAGCGCCTCCAGCGAAAGCCAGGCCTGCTACGACCCTGCGCAAGGCCTCCAGGGCTCGGTCACCGCTGCCTCTGCTCCAGCTCCAGCTCTAGCTCCAGCCCCAGATCCAGCTCCGGCTCCAACTCCAGATCCAGGTCCAGGTCCTTCTTCAGCTCCAGCTCCAGTTCCAGCTGCAGGTCCAGCTCCAGCTCTAGATCCAGCACCAACTCCAACTCCAGCTCCAACCGAGGCCACACTCTCGCCTCAGGGCCCCAACAACGCGGGAATTTCTCTTCAGAGCCTGATTTCACAGACCTGCTCTCAGCCTATTGCTTCTTGGAGGAGCCCTTCTCCCCCCCCAGGCCCTGGTACGACTTTGTGGGTGACAGCGACGTGGACCTCTTCCAGTTACTGGATCTCCCAGGGAGTGTGTCCCCGCCAAGTCCTGCAGATGCCGCGGGACCAGAGGGGACCAGGGTGTGAGCCCACGCGGGATCAGAGAAGCGCCGTCAGTGCGTCTTCGCCCCCAGTTGCACTCCTGCAGAGTAGGCGCACCTCCGAGCATCCACCCTGGGGAGGTGGCCTGGGCTCTGCACCGCCCCCCCCCCCTTTGGTGGCCACTGCGCATGCGCGTGGCGGAAGGCCTGGGCTGCTGAGTCTGAGGTCCAGGCTGAGTCCATTAGGACGCACATGACCTGGCTGCGGGTTCCCAGCGCTGGGAGCGCAATAGCTGCTGCTGGTGCGGGACCCACTGCAGAGCTGCTGCCAGAACCTTCCCCAGGTCCCAGCACAGCCTCCACGCTCCTCCTGGCAGCGTGCTCTGGCACCCCTTGGACTGGGCGAACTTTGGAAGTGGGCACATCTGCGACTCGCGGCTTCCTGGTGATTTCCCCATCGCATTCCCTGGACTCCGAGGGTTCACCACCTTCTCGCGGCATCACGGAACAACGGGAAGACGCATCACGTCTTGGGGGAGGGGGGGAGTTATTTTACTGATATTCTTTTATGTATTATGCTGTATGAAATGTTTTATTAAATTCCTCTGCATATACTTTTTATCCCATACTAATAAAATTCTGCACAATATGTCTGGCTTTTGATTGGGTTTCATTTCTGATCATGTCACATCATGTTTGGCATAATGCTTGTACCACAAAGCTCAGGTCCCTGAGAGTAGAGTGGAGTCTGATGTTCCTTGAAATGACTGTAGTTTGGGCTCCCCCTGTAGGTCCCTGCCTAATCCCTTTCTCACAGTCAAGGTCATCCCCACCCTAAGGGGCACTAAAAGCCCTTAGGAATTCACCCTCCAAAGATGCCCCTCCCTTGTGGTCCTTCGGCAGCCTCAGGGCCCCTCTCAGAATCCCTCAGTCCATGCCCACCCTAAGCCCATGCGAGGAGGTCTCCCTGACCTGGACGACTTCAGAACACGTCCAGAATCCTACCTCTGCCCCCACCCTGCCGTGAGAATGAGGGCTCTCCACAGCGTCCAGAAGAAGGGTGCCAAGGGCTGATAGGAGTGATGAATTTACTCATAGATCAGCCGTGTCTCCACATTCCTCAATTCACGTAAGAAAGAAACCAGATGTCAGCCAACAGTGCGGAAAGTCACCTGGACTAGAAGAATGCCTCAGTAGACAAGATGACATTCACACCACAGTGTGACCGTGGGATACCCTTCAGGAATGTTTTCAACCTCAGAGGGCAGAACATGACTCACCCTAGAGAGAGACCAGGTGAATGTCATCTACGAGGGAAAGGCTTTCTGCAACGACCTGGGCTTAGAAACCACAATGCAATGCACAGTGGAGAGAAGCCTAATGAGTGCGGTGAGGGTGGGAAAGCCTTCAGTCAGAGTTCTTTCCTTAGACAGCATGAGGCCATGCACACAGGAGAGTAACCACATGAATGTCCCCTATGTGACAAAGCTCTCAATCAAAGATCTTACCACAGAAAAGCAGGATTGAGTCCATGCGGGCAAGCAACGCTATGAATGTCAGTAGTCAAAGCTCTGGCCTGAACCAGCACCGGAGAATGCACACGGGGCAGAAACCACATGGATGTCCCATGTGTGGGAAGGCTTTCCGTCAGAAGTCTGAGCTGACGACACGTTACCACAGAACACGCACCAGAGAGAATCCGTGTGAGTGCGGTCAGTGTGGGAACGCCTTCAGTCAACATGCGAATCTCATCAGACACCAGAGTTCCTACACGCGAGAAGAGCCCTAGGCAAGTCCGCTGTGTGGAAAAATCCTCCAGTCAGGGTTCTTCCCTTAGAAAACATGACGGAACTCAACAAAGGAGAGGGAATCGTGAAACACCAACACTGCTTTACACATTATTCACTCGAGTGAAATGATGCAGGGTAAAATCAGGTGAAACCTCTTATTCATCAAACAACACTCGTCATGTACGTGGCCATTCACAGGGTACAAACCACTGTGTCTGAAAGGCAAGGCATTCGCTCATCACTTATCTCTTACTCAATCTAAAATATCCCACAGCAAGGATACAGCAATGCCAAGTGGAAACACACATACTCAGTTGTTTTTATATTAGAAAATATGAGGGCATGTGTGCTGTGTGTGCTGTGTGTGTGCTGTGTGTGTGTGTTTGTGCGCGCGTGCATCTGCCTGGGTGAACACTTGTAAAGAGCCCTTCAACACACGGCTCAGCAAGTAGTGAAATGTCTGTGGAAATGAAAGTTGTTTATAGAACTGTGACATCCATTGCGGGAAGCTAGGTTGATCTGGAAACTTTGAATGTAGAATTTTGTAAGAAATTCATCTTTCAGGACAGCAATGCTTGCCGATATTCGAACAATAAAATCTGCTGGGAAAGAAGAAAAGTGTCGGTGTGTTAGTTTTCCTTATGCAGTTTTGAACACATACATTCAGGTTCACACAGCCCTTTCCCCAATGGCTGTTTGGAGACGTGGCAGCTCCCTCCGTCTATGTTTTCTTCAACACGATCTGGTAAAGACACAGCCAAGACCTGCTGCCTCAGGTGCGAGATGCCTCTGCATGACACGACCCTCCTCAGGCAAGTTCATTCGGGCCTATCAAGGGCTGTCAGGGAAAAATCTTGGTGGGACATCATTCTATGTCTCTGCTAAGTGGGGCCTGGAGACAGAGTTCCAGACAATTTTTTTTTTTTGGTTCGTTACACACCCCGTTTTTCCTTTTAGACATCGTGGAGCAGTCGGCCTCCAGTCCCAATTTACAACCCAAGGAATTGGTTGGGTTATCCCTTGTGGACGTCAGGGCCATCAACTTCGTGGAGACCAACGTGCTCTCAGGAAGCAGAAATCATGTCCAGTTAGGGGAGAAGCCACCCTGACACGGGAAGAGGCAGTTCAGATGGCGAGCTGAATCTAGCAAGGAGATCTCACAGTGTGGTGTCCTTTGGCATTCCATCAGGCAGGTCATGGTCTCTCACATGGATTCTAATAAAAGCCCCGTCGGGAACAGCACACTACCGAGTCCTCTTGAGGGCAGGGCCACGGCTGTCTGGCCACCTATGTCTGCCAGGCTGTAGGACAGGCACGGGGTGCGGGCAGCTGCTCGGTCAAAGGACTAATCAATGACTGCGCCTCCCCGAGCGCCCCGCCAGCCCCACCCCCAACCCAGCCCACCCCTACACAGGGGCTCAGGGAAAAGAAAGCAGGGATGCACGCAAGGGGGCAGGCGCGCGCGCGCTTTTGCGCGCACTTCTGCTCCCAAACACCTGCACAAGGGGCTGGGCCTGAGGGCAGCACTGCCTCGAGCCCCATTGGTTGGGACCTGTGGGTGGCGAGTGCCTACCAGGTATTTAAGGCGGCACTCGCAGGGCTGTTAGCCCGAGCTTCAAGCGCAGAGGGCCCAGGAGCATCCAGGATGCTAGACCCCGGGTTTCCCACCGGCTCCCAGTTGTCCCCAAGCCCCCCGAGGAAGAGGACGCGGCTGTGGAGGCGGCGCCGGCCTCGCAGGCTGTTCAGCGCACAACAGCTGCGGGGCCTGGAGGAATTCTTTGAGGGGAAACCCTATGGGACCTATGACGAACGCCAGACCCTGGCGGCCAGGCTGAACCTGCAGGAAGACCAAGTGAGGGTGTGGCTTACCAACCGCAGGGCCAAAGAGCAAAGGCTGCAGCGACTGCGCAGGTAGCAAGGCCAGGGAGCCCAGGCTGTGCCCCAGGAACTGGCAGTCTGCGTCCCTCAGCCCGCGCCTGTGCCCTCGTCTGCAGGCCCTGTGTCCCAGGAGGGCCCTTTGCTCCCTGCCGGCCCTGTGCTGCCCGCCATTCCTGTGCGCCCTGAGGAGCCAGTGTTCCCCGCTGGCCCCGTGTTCCCAGCCGGCTCTGTGCTCCCCGCAGGCCCTGGGCTCCCCGCTGGGCCTGTGTTCCCGCCGGCCCGTCCTGGGCTCCTGGCGGGTCCTATGTTCCCAGCCAGCTCTGTGCTTCCCACAGGCCCTGGGCTCCCCGCTGGCCCTGTGTTCCCGGCCGGTGCTGTGCTCACGGCGGGTCCTGTGCTCCCGGCTGGCTTTGTGCTCCTCGCTGGCCCTGTGCTCCCCACCAGCCCTGCACTCCCTGCCGCCCCGGTACACCACGGGGGCCCTGGTTTCAGCAGCCTCCCTCCGCACAGACCCTTGCAAGTCTTCCCAGCAGCAGATCCCGACACCTCCAGCTACAGCCAGGCCTGCTGCGACCCTGCGCAAGGCGTCCAGGGCACGGTCACCGCTGCCTCTGCTCCAGCTCCAGCTCCAGCTCCAGCTCCAACTCTAGCTCCAGCCCAAGATCCAGATCCTGCTCCAACTCCAGATCCAGGACCAGCTCCTTCTTCAGCTCCAGCTCCAGCTCCAGCTCCAGCTGCAGGTCCATTTCCAGCTCCAGCTCCAGCTCCAGCTCCAGCTCCAGCTCCAGCTCCAGCTTTAGATCCAGCACCAACTCCAACTCCAACTCCAGCTCCATCCGAGGCCACACTCCCCTAGAGCCCCAGCGTCCCACGCCCTCCCCACCCCACCCCTATGCACAGGGGCGCGAGGGGGCGCGCGCGAACACGAACTCAAGCAGGCACTCACGCTCCTGCAGAAGGGGCGGGGCCTGAGGAGAGCGCCTCCTGGCGCCCCATTGGCTGGGACTGGTGGGTGACGAGGGCCTACCAGGTATTTAAGGCGGCACTCTCAGGGCTGTTTGCCAGAGCTTCAAGCGCAGAGGTCCCAGGAGCATCCAGGATGCAAGAACCCGGGTTTCCCACCGGCTCCCAGTTGTCCCCAAGCCCTCCGAGGAAGAGGACCTGGCTGTGGCGGGGGCGGAGGCGGCCTCGCACGGTGTTCAGCACACAACAGCTGCGGGTCCTGGAGGAATTCTTTGAGGGGAAACCCTACGGGACCTATGAGGAACGCCAGACCCTGGCAGCCAGGCTGAACCTGCAGGAGGACCAAGTGAGGGTGTGGCTCAAGAACCGCAGGGCCAAAGAGCAAAGGCTGCAGCGACTGCGCAGGCAGCGAGGCCAAGGAGCCCCAGCTGCGCCCCAGGAACCGGGAGTCTGCGCCGCCCCTCAGCCCTCGCCTGCACTCTCGCCTGCAAGCCCTGTGTCCCAGGAGGGCCCTTTGCTCCCTGCCAGCCCTGTGCCGCCCGCCATTCTTGTGCGCCCCGAGGAGCCAGTGTTTCCCGCGGGCCCTGTGTTCCCAGCCGGCTCTGTGCTCCCCGCAGGCCCTGGGCTCCCCGCTGGCCCTGTGTTCCCCACCGGTCCTGTGCTCCCGGCGGGTCCTGTGCTCCCGGCCGGCTTTGTGCTCCTCGCTGGCCCTGCGCTCCCCACCAGCCCTGCGCTCCCGGCCGCCCCCGTACACCACGGGGGCCCGGGTTTCGGCAGCCTCCCTCCGCACAGACCCTTCCAAGTCTCCCTAGCAGCAGATCCCAGCGCCTCCAGCGAAAGCCAGGCCTGCTACGACCCTGCGCAAGGCCTCCAGGGCTCGGTCACCGCTGCCTCTGCTCCAGCTCCAGCTCTAGCTCCAGCCCCAGATCCAGCTCCGGCTCCAACTCCAGATCCAGGTCCAGGTCCTTCTTCAGCTCCAGCTCCAGTTCCAGCTGCAGGTCCAGCTCCAGCTCTAGATCCAGCACCAACTCCAACTCCAGCTCCAACCGAGGCCACACTCTCGCCTCAGGGCCCCAACAACGCCGGGAATTTCTCTTCAGAGCCTGATTTCACAGACCTGCTCTCAGCCTATTGCTTCTTGGAGGAGCCCTTCTCCCCCCCCAGGCCCTGGTACGACTTTGTGGGTGACAGCGACGTGGACCTCTTCCAGTTACTGGATCTCCCAGGGAGTGTGTCCCCGCCAAGTCCTGCAGATGCCGCGGGACCAGAGGGGACCAGGGTGTGAGCCCACGCGGGATCAGAGAAGCGCCGTCAGTGCGTCTTCGCCCCCAGTTGCACTCCTGCAGAGTAGGCGCACCTCCGAGCATCCACCCTGGGGAGGTGGCCTGGGCTCTGCACCGCCCCCCCCCCCTTTGGTGGCCACTGCGCATGCGCGTGGCGGAAGGCCTGGGCTGCTGAGTCTGAGGTCCAGGCTGAGTCCATTAGGACGCACATGACCTGGCTGCGGGTTCCCAGCGCTGGGAGCGCAATAGCTGCTGCTGGTGCGGGACCCACTGCAGAGCTGCTGCCAGAACCTTCCCCAGGTCCCAGCACAGCCTCCACGCTCCTCCTGGCAGCGTGCTCTGGCACCCCTTGGACTGGGCGAACTTTGGAAGTGGGCACATCTGCGACTCGCGGCTTCCTGGTGATTTCCCCATCGCATTCCCTGGACTCCGAGGGTTCACCACCTTCTCGCGGCATCACGGAACAACGGGAAGACGCATCACGTCTTGGGGGAGGGGGGGAGTTATTTTACTGATATTCTTTTATGTATTATGCTGTATGAAATGTTTTATTAAATTCCTCTGCATATACTTTTTATCCCATACTAATAAAATTCTGCACAATATGTCTGGCTTTTGATTGGGTTTCATTTCTGATCATGTCACATCATGTTTGGCATAATGCTTGTACCACAAAGCTCAGGTCCCTGAGAGTAGAGTGGAGTCTGATGTTCCTTGAAATGACTGTAGTTTGGGCTCCCCCTGTAGGTCCCTGCCTAATCCCTTTCTCACAGTCAAGGTCATCCCCACCCTAAGGGGCACTAAAAGCCCTTAGGAATTCACCCTCCAAAGATGCCCCTCCCTTGTGGTCCTTCGGCAGCCTCAGGGCCCCTCTCAGAATCCCTCAGTCCATGCCCACCCTAAGCCCATGCGAGGAGGTCTCCCTGACCTGGACGACTTCAGAACACGTCCAGAATCCTACCTCTGCCCCCACCCTGCCGTGAGAATGAGGGCTCTCCACAGCGTCCAGAAGAAGGGTGCCAAGGGCTGATAGGAGTGATGAATTTACTCATAGATCAGCCGTGTCTCCACATTCCTCAATTCACGTAAGAAAGAAACCAGATGTCAGCCAACAGTGCGGAAAGTCACCTGGACTAGAAGAATGCCTCAGTAGACAAGATGACATTCACACCACAGTGTGACCGTGGGATACCCTTCAGGAATGTTTTCAACCTCAGAGGGCAGAACATGACTCACCCTAGAGAGAGACCAGGTGAATGTCATCTACGAGGGAAAGGCTTTCTGCAACGACCTGGGCTTAGAAACCACAATGCAATGCACAGTGGAGAGAAGCCTAATGAGTGCGGTGAGGGTGGGAAAGCCTTCAGTCAGAGTTCTTTCCTTAGACAGCATGAGGCCATGCACACAGGAGAGTAACCACATGAATGTCCCCTATGTGACAAAGCTCTCAATCAAAGATCTTACCACAGAAAAGCAGGATTGAGTCCATGCGGGCAAGCAACGCTATGAATGTCAGTAGTCAAAGCTCTGGCCTGAACCAGCACCGGAGAATGCACACGGGGCAGAAACCACATGGATGTCCCATGTGTGGGAAGGCTTTCCGTCAGAAGTCTGAGCTGACGACACGTTACCACAGAACACGCACCAGAGAGAATCCGTGTGAGTGCGGTCAGTGTGGGAACGCCTTCAGTCAACATGCGAATCTCATCAGACACCAGAGTTCCTACACGCGAGAAGAGCCCTAGGCAAGTCCGCTGTGTGGAAAAATCCTCCAGTCAGGGTTCTTCCCTTAGAAAACATGACGGAACTCAACAAAGGAGAGGGAATCGTGAAACACCAACACTGCTTTACACATTATTCACTCGAGTGAAATGATGCAGGGTAAAATCAGGTGAAACCTCTTATTCATCAAACAACACTCGTCATGTACGTGGCCATTCACAGGGTACAAACCACTGTGTCTGAAAGGCAAGGCATTCGCTCATCACTTATCTCTTACTCAATCTAAAATATCCCACAGCAAGGATACAGCAATGCCAAGTGGAAACACACATACTCAGTTGTTTTTATATTAGAAAATATGAGGGCATGTGTGCTGTGTGTGCTGTGTGTGTGCTGTGTGTGTGTGTTTGTGCGCGCGTGCATCTGCCTGGGTGAACACTTGTAAAGAGCCCTTCAACACACGGCTCAGCAAGTAGTGAAATGTCTGTGGAAATGAAAGTTGTTTATAGAACTGTGACATCCATTGCGGGAAGCTAGGTTGATCTGGAAACTTTGAATGTAGAATTTTGTAAGAAATTCATCTTTCAGGACAGCAATGCTTGCCGATATTCGAACAATAAAATCTGCTGGGAAAGAAGAAAAGTGTCGGTGTGTTAGTTTTCCTTATGCAGTTTTGAACACATACATTCAGGTTCACACAGCCCTTTCCCCAATGGCTGTTTGGAGACGTGGCAGCTCCCTCCGTCTATGTTTTCTTCAACACGATCTGGTAAAGACACAGCCAAGACCTGCTGCCTCAGGTGCGAGATGCCTCTGCATGACACGACCCTCCTCAGGCAAGTTCATTCGGGCCTATCAAGGGCTGTCAGGGAAAAATCTTGGTGGGACATCATTCTATGTCTCTGCTAAGTGGGGCCTGGAGACAGAGTTCCAGACAATTTTTTTTTTTTGGTTCGTTACACACCCCGTTTTTCCTTTTAGACATCGTGGAGCAGTCGGCCTCCAGTCCCAATTTACAACCCAAGGAATTGGTTGGGTTATCCCTTGTGGACGTCAGGGCCATCAACTTCGTGGAGACCAACGTGCTCTCAGGAAGCAGAAATCATGTCCAGTTAGGGGAGAAGCCACCCTGACACGGGAAGAGGCAGTTCAGATGGCGAGCTGAATCTAGCAAGGAGATCTCACAGTGTGGTGTCCTTTGGCATTCCATCAGGCAGGTCATGGTCTCTCACATGGATTCTAATAAAAGCCCCGTCGGGAACAGCACACTACCGAGTCCTCTTGAGGGCAGGGCCACGGCTGTCTGGCCACCTATGTCTGCCAGGCTGTAGGACAGGCACGGGGTGCGGGCAGCTGCTCGGTCAAAGGACTAATCAATGACTGCGCCTCCCCGAGCGCCCCGCCAGCCCCACCCCCAACCCAGCCCACCCCTACACAGGGGCTCAGGGAAAAGAAAGCAGGGATGCACGCAAGGGGGCAGGCGCGCGCGCGCTTTTGCGCGCACTTCTGCTCCCAAACACCTGCACAAGGGGCTGGGCCTGAGGGCAGCACTGCCTCGAGCCCCATTGGTTGGGACCTGTGGGTGGCGAGTGCCTACCAGGTATTTAAGGCGGCACTCGCAGGGCTGTTAGCCCGAGCTTCAAGCGCAGAGGGCCCAGGAGCATCCAGGATGCTAGACCCCGGGTTTCCCACCGGCTCCCAGTTGTCCCCAAGCCCCCCGAGGAAGAGGACGCGGCTGTGGAGGCGGCGCCGGCCTCGCAGGCTGTTCAGCGCACAACAGCTGCGGGGCCTGGAGGAATTCTTTGAGGGGAAACCCTATGGGACCTATGACGAACGCCAGACCCTGGCGGCCAGGCTGAACCTGCAGGAAGACCAAGTGAGGGTGTGGCTTACCAACCGCAGGGCCAAAGAGCAAAGGCTGCAGCGACTGCGCAGGTAGCAAGGCCAGGGAGCCCAGGCTGTGCCCCAGGAACTGGCAGTCTGCGTCCCTCAGCCCGCGCCTGTGCCCTCGTCTGCAGGCCCTGTGTCCCAGGAGGGCCCTTTGCTCCCTGCCGGCCCTGTGCTGCCCGCCATTCCTGTGCGCCCTGAGGAGCCAGTGTTCCCCGCTGGCCCCGTGTTCCCAGCCGGCTCTGTGCTCCCCGCAGGCCCTGGGCTCCCCGCTGGGCCTGTGTTCCCGCCGGCCCGTCCTGGGCTCCTGGCGGGTCCTATGTTCCCAGCCAGCTCTGTGCTTCCCACAGGCCCTGGGCTCCCCGCTGGCCCTGTGTTCCCGGCCGGTGCTGTGCTCACGGCGGGTCCTGTGCTCCCGGCTGGCTTTGTGCTCCTCGCTGGCCCTGTGCTCCCCACCAGCCCTGCACTCCCTGCCGCCCCGGTACACCACGGGGGCCCTGGTTTCAGCAGCCTCCCTCCGCACAGACCCTTGCAAGTCTTCCCAGCAGCAGATCCCGACACCTCCAGCTACAGCCAGGCCTGCTGCGACCCTGCGCAAGGCGTCCAGGGCACGGTCACCGCTGCCTCTGCTCCAGCTCCAGCTCCAGCTCCAGCTCCAACTCTAGCTCCAGCCCAAGATCCAGATCCTGCTCCAACTCCAGATCCAGGACCAGCTCCTTCTTCAGCTCCAGCTCCAGCTCCAGCTCCAGCTGCAGGTCCATTTCCAGCTCCAGCTCCAGCTCCAGCTCCAGCTCCAGCTCCAGCTCCAGCTTTAGATCCAGCACCAACTCCAACTCCAACTCCAGCTCCATCCGAGGCCACACTCCCCTAGAGCCCCAGCGTCCCACGCCCTCCCCACCCCACCCCTATGCACAGGGGCGCGAGGGGGCGCGCGCGAACACGAACTCAAGCAGGCACTCACGCTCCTGCAGAAGGGGCGGGGCCTGAGGAGAGCGCCTCCTGGCGCCCCATTGGCTGGGACTGGTGGGTGACGAGGGCCTACCAGGTATTTAAGGCGGCACTCTCAGGGCTGTTTGCCAGAGCTTCAAGCGCAGAGGTCCCAGGAGCATCCAGGATGCAAGAACCCGGGTTTCCCACCGGCTCCCAGTTGTCCCCAAGCCCTCCGAGGAAGAGGACCTGGCTGTGGCGGGGGCGGAGGCGGCCTCGCACGGTGTTCAGCACACAACAGCTGCGGGTCCTGGAGGAATTCTTTGAGGGGAAACCCTACGGGACCTATGAGGAACGCCAGACCCTGGCAGCCAGGCTGAACCTGCAGGAGGACCAAGTGAGGGTGTGGCTCAAGAACCGCAGGGCCAAAGAGCAAAGGCTGCAGCGACTGCGCAGGCAGCGAGGCCAAGGAGCCCCAGCTGCGCCCCAGGAACCGGGAGTCTGCGCCGCCCCTCAGCCCTCGCCTGCACTCTCGCCTGCAAGCCCTGTGTCCCAGGAGGGCCCTTTGCTCCCTGCCAGCCCTGTGCCGCCCGCCATTCTTGTGCGCCCCGAGGAGCCAGTGTTTCCCGCGGGCCCTGTGTTCCCAGCCGGCTCTGTGCTCCCCGCAGGCCCTGGGCTCCCCGCTGGCCCTGTGTTCCCCACCGGTCCTGTGCTCCCGGCGGGTCCTGTGCTCCCGGCCGGCTTTGTGCTCCTCGCTGGCCCTGCGCTCCCCACCAGCCCTGCGCTCCCGGCCGCCCCCGTACACCACGGGGGCCCGGGTTTCGGCAGCCTCCCTCCGCACAGACCCTTCCAAGTCTCCCTAGCAGCAGATCCCAGCGCCTCCAGCGAAAGCCAGGCCTGCTACGACCCTGCGCAAGGCCTCCAGGGCTCGGTCACCGCTGCCTCTGCTCCAGCTCCAGCTCTAGCTCCAGCCCCAGATCCAGCTCCGGCTCCAACTCCAGATCCAGGTCCAGGTCCTTCTTCAGCTCCAGCTCCAGTTCCAGCTGCAGGTCCAGCTCCAGCTCTAGATCCAGCACCAACTCCAACTCCAGCTCCAACCGAGGCCACACTCTCGCCTCAGGGCCCCAACAACGCCGGGAATTTCTCTTCAGAGCCTGATTTCACAGACCTGCTCTCAGCCTATTGCTTCTTGGAGGAGCCCTTCTCCCCCCCCAGGCCCTGGTACGACTTTGTGGGTGACAACGACGTGGACCTCTTCCAGTTACTGGATCTCCCAGGGAGTGTGTCCCCGCCAAGTCCTGCAGATGCCGCGGGACCAGAGGGGACCAGGGTGTGAGCCCACGCGGGATCAGAGAAGCGCCGTCAGTGCGTCTTCGCCCCCAGTTGCACTCCTGCAGAGTAGGCGCACCTCCGAGCATCCACCCTGGGGAGGTGGCCTGGGCTCTGCACCGCCCCCCCCCCCTTTGGTGGCCACTGCGCATGCGCGTGGCGGAAGGCCTGGGCTGCTGAGTCTGAGGTCCAGGCTGAGTCCATTAGGACGCACATGACCTGGCTGCGGGTTCCCAGCGCTGGGAGCGCAATAGCTGCTGCTGGTGCGGGACCCACTGCAGAGCTGCTGCCAGAACCTTCCCCAGGTCCCAGCACAGCCTCCACGCTCCTCCTGGCAGCGTGCTCTGGCACCCCTTGGACTGGGCGAACTTTGGAAGTGGGCACATCTGCGACTCGCGGCTTCCTGGTGATTTCCCCATCGCATTCCCTGGACTCCGAGGGTTCACCACCTTCTCGCGGCATCACGGAACAACGGGAAGACGCATCACGTCTTGGGGGAGGGGGGGAGTTATTTTACTGATATTCTTTTATGTATTATGCTGTATGAAATGTTTTATTAAATTCCTCTGCATATACTTTTTATCCCATACTAATAAAATTCTGCACAATATGTCTGGCTTTTGATTGGGTTTCATTTCTGATCATGTCACATCATGTTTGGCATAATGCTTGTACCACAAAGCTCAGGTCCCTGAGAGTAGAGTGGAGTCTGATGTTCCTTGAAATGACTGTAGTTTGGGCTCCCCCTGTAGGTCCCTGCCTAATCCCTTTCTCACAGTCAAGGTCATCCCCACCCTAAGGGGCACTAAAAGCCCTTAGGAATTCACCCTCCAAAGATGCCCCTCCCTTGTGGTCCTTCGGCAGCCTCAGGGCCCCTCTCAGAATCCCTCAGTCCATGCCCACCCTAAGCCCATGCGAGGAGGTCTCCCTGACCTGGACGACTTCAGAACACGTCCAGAATCCTACCTCTGCCCCCACCCTGCCGTGAGAATGAGGGCTCTCCACAGCGTCCAGAAGAAGGGTGCCAAGGGCTGATAGGAGTGATGAATTTACTCATAGATCAGCCGTGTCTCCACATTCCTCAATTCACGTAAGAAAGAAACCAGATGTCAGCCAACAGTGCGGAAAGTCACCTGGACTAGAAGAATGCCTCAGTAGACAAGATGACATTCACACCACAGTGTGACCGTGGGATACCCTTCAGGAATGTTTTCAACCTCAGAGGGCAGAACATGACTCACCCTAGAGAGAGACCAGGTGAATGTCATCTACGAGGGAAAGGCTTTCTGCAACGACCTGGGCTTAGAAACCACAATGCAATGCACAGTGGAGAGAAGCCTAATGAGTGCGGTGAGGGTGGGAAAGCCTTCAGTCAGAGTTCTTTCCTTAGACAGCATGAGGCCATGCACACAGGAGAGTAACCACATGAATGTCCCCTATGTGACAAAGCTCTCAATCAAAGATCTTACCACAGAAAAGCAGGATTGAGTCCATGCGGGCAAGCAACGCTATGAATGTCAGTAGTCAAAGCTCTGGCCTGAACCAGCACCGGAGAATGCACACGGGGCAGAAACCACATGGATGTCCCATGTGTGGGAAGGCTTTCCGTCAGAAGTCTGAGCTGACGACACGTTACCACAGAACACGCACCAGAGAGAATCCGTGTGAGTGCGGTCAGTGTGGGAACGCCTTCAGTCAACATGCGAATCTCATCAGACACCAGAGTTCCTACACGCGAGAAGAGCCCTAGGCAAGTCCGCTGTGTGGAAAAATCCTCCAGTCAGGGTTCTTCCCTTAGAAAACATGACGGAACTCAACAAAGGAGAGGGAATCGTGAAACACCAACACTGCTTTACACATTATTCACTCGAGTGAAATGATGCAGGGTAAAATCAGGTGAAACCTCTTATTCATCAAACAACACTCGTCATGTACGTGGCCATTCACAGGGTACAAACCACTGTGTCTGAAAGGCAAGGCATTCGCTCATCACTTATCTCTTACTCAATCTAAAATATCCCACAGCAAGGATACAGCAATGCCAAGTGGAAACACACATACTCAGTTGTTTTTATATTAGAAAATATGAGGGCATGTGTGCTGTGTGTGCTGTGTGTGTGCTGTGTGTGTGTGTTTGTGCGCGCGTGCATCTGCCTGGGTGAACACTTGTAAAGAGCCCTTCAACACACGGCTCAGCAAGTAGTGAAATGTCTGTGGAAATGAAAGTTGTTTATAGAACTGTGACATCCATTGCGGGAAGCTAGGTTGATCTGGAAACTTTGAATGTAGAATTTTGTAAGAAATTCATCTTTCAGGACAGCAATGCTTGCCGATATTCGAACAATAAAATCTGCTGGGAAAGAAGAAAAGTGTCGGTGTGTTAGTTTTCCTTATGCAGTTTTGAACACATACATTCAGGTTCACACAGCCCTTTCCCCAATGGCTGTTTGGAGACGTGGCAGCTCCCTCCGTCTATGTTTTCTTCAACACGATCTGGTAAAGACACAGCCAAGACCTGCTGCCTCAGGTGCGAGATGCCTCTGCATGACACGACCCTCCTCAGGCAAGTTCATTCGGGCCTATCAAGGGCTGTCAGGGAAAAATCTTGGTGGGACATCATTCTATGTCTCTGCTAAGTGGGGCCTGGAGACAGAGTTCCAGACAATTTTTTTTTTTTGGTTCGTTACACACCCCGTTTTTCCTTTTAGACATCGTGGAGCAGTCGGCCTCCAGTCCCAATTTACAACCCAAGGAATTGGTTGGGTTATCCCTTGTGGACGTCAGGGCCATCAACTTCGTGGAGACCAACGTGCTCTCAGGAAGCAGAAATCATGTCCAGTTAGGGGAGAAGCCACCCTGACACGGGAAGAGGCAGTTCAGATGGCGAGCTGAATCTAGCAAGGAGATCTCACAGTGTGGTGTCCTTTGGCATTCCATCAGGCAGGTCATGGTCTCTCACATGGATTCTAATAAAAGCCCCGTCGGGAACAGCACACTACCGAGTCCTCTTGAGGGCAGGGCCACGGCTGTCTGGCCACCTATGTCTGCCAGGCTGTAGGACAGGCACGGGGTGCGGGCAGCTGCTCGGTCAAAGGACTAATCAATGACTGCGCCTCCCCGAGCGCCCCGCCAGCCCCACCCCCAACCCAGCCCACCCCTACACAGGGGCTCAGGGAAAAGAAAGCAGGGATGCACGCAAGGGGGCAGGCGCGCGCGCGCTTTTGCGCGCACTTCTGCTCCCAAACACCTGCACAAGGGGCTGGGCCTGAGGGCAGCACTGCCTCGAGCCCCATTGGTTGGGACCTGTGGGTGGCGAGTGCCTACCAGGTATTTAAGGCGGCACTCGCAGGGCTGTTAGCCCGAGCTTCAAGCGCAGAGGGCCCAGGAGCATCCAGGATGCTAGACCCCGGGTTTCCCACCGGCTCCCAGTTGTCCCCAAGCCCCCCGAGGAAGAGGACGCGGCTGTGGAGGCGGCGCCGGCCTCGCAGGCTGTTCAGCGCACAACAGCTGCGGGGCCTGGAGGAATTCTTTGAGGGGAAACCCTATGGGACCTATGACGAACGCCAGACCCTGGCGGCCAGGCTGAACCTGCAGGAAGACCAAGTGAGGGTGTGGCTTACCAACCGCAGGGCCAAAGAGCAAAGGCTGCAGCGACTGCGCAGGTAGCAAGGCCAGGGAGCCCAGGCTGTGCCCCAGGAACTGGCAGTCTGCGTCCCTCAGCCCGCGCCTGTGCCCTCGTCTGCAGGCCCTGTGTCCCAGGAGGGCCCTTTGCTCCCTGCCGGCCCTGTGCTGCCCGCCATTCCTGTGCGCCCTGAGGAGCCAGTGTTCCCCGCTGGCCCCGTGTTCCCAGCCGGCTCTGTGCTCCCCGCAGGCCCTGGGCTCCCCGCTGGGCCTGTGTTCCCGCCGGCCCGTCCTGGGCTCCTGGCGGGTCCTATGTTCCCAGCCAGCTCTGTGCTTCCCACAGGCCCTGGGCTCCCCGCTGGCCCTGTGTTCCCGGCCGGTGCTGTGCTCACGGCGGGTCCTGTGCTCCCGGCTGGCTTTGTGCTCCTCGCTGGCCCTGTGCTCCCCACCAGCCCTGCACTCCCTGCCGCCCCGGTACACCACGGGGGCCCTGGTTTCAGCAGCCTCCCTCCGCACAGACCCTTGCAAGTCTTCCCAGCAGCAGATCCCGACACCTCCAGCTACAGCCAGGCCTGCTGCGACCCTGCGCAAGGCGTCCAGGGCACGGTCACCGCTGCCTCTGCTCCAGCTCCAGCTCCAGCTCCAGCTCCAACTCTAGCTCCAGCCCAAGATCCAGATCCTGCTCCAACTCCAGATCCAGGACCAGCTCCTTCTTCAGCTCCAGCTCCAGCTCCAGCTCCAGCTGCAGGTCCATTTCCAGCTCCAGCTCCAGCTCCAGCTCCAGCTCCAGCTCCAGCTCCAGCTTTAGATCCAGCACCAACTCCAACTCCAACTCCAGCTCCATCCGAGGCCACACTCCCCTAGAGCCCCAGCGTCCCACGCCCTCCCCACCCCACCCCTATGCACAGGGGCGCGAGGGGGCGCGCGCGAACACGAACTCAAGCAGGCACTCACGCTCCTGCAGAAGGGGCGGGGCCTGAGGAGAGCGCCTCCTGGCGCCCCATTGGCTGGGACTGGTGGGTGACGAGGGCCTACCAGGTATTTAAGGCGGCACTCTCAGGGCTGTTTGCCAGAGCTTCAAGCGCAGAGGTCCCAGGAGCATCCAGGATGCAAGAACCCGGGTTTCCCACCGGCTCCCAGTTGTCCCCAAGCCCTCCGAGGAAGAGGACCTGGCTGTGGCGGGGGCGGAGGCGGCCTCGCACGGTGTTCAGCACACAACAGCTGCGGGTCCTGGAGGAATTCTTTGAGGGGAAACCCTACGGGACCTATGAGGAACGCCAGACCCTGGCAGCCAGGCTGAACCTGCAGGAGGACCAAGTGAGGGTGTGGCTCAAGAACCGCAGGGCCAAAGAGCAAAGGCTGCAGCGACTGCGCAGGCAGCGAGGCCAAGGAGCCCCAGCTGCGCCCCAGGAACCGGGAGTCTGCGCCGCCCCTCAGCCCTCGCCTGCACTCTCGCCTGCAAGCCCTGTGTCCCAGGAGGGCCCTTTGCTCCCTGCCAGCCCTGTGCCGCCCGCCATTCTTGTGCGCCCCGAGGAGCCAGTGTTTCCCGCGGGCCCTGTGTTCCCAGCCGGCTCTGTGCTCCCCGCAGGCCCTGGGCTCCCCGCTGGCCCTGTGTTCCCCACCGGTCCTGTGCTCCCGGCGGGTCCTGTGCTCCCGGCCGGCTTTGTGCTCCTCGCTGGCCCTGTGCTCCCCACCAGCCCTGCGCTCCCGGCCGCCCCCGTACACCACGGGGGCCCGGGTTTCGGCAGCCTCCCTCCGCACAGACCCTTCCAAGTCTCCCTAGCAGCAGATCCCAGCGCCTCCAGCGAAAGCCAGGCCTGCTACGACCCTGCGCAAGGCCTCCAGGGCTCGGTCACCGCTGCCTCTGCTCCAGCTCCAGCTCTAGCTCCAGCCCCAGATCCAGCTCCGGCTCCAACTCCAGATCCAGGTCCAGGTCCTTCTTCAGCTCCAGCTCCAGTTCCAGCTGCAGGTCCAGCTCCAGCTCTAGATCCAGCACCAACTCCAACTCCAGCTCCAACCGAGGCCACACTCTCGCCTCAGGGCCCCAACAACGCCGGGAATTTCTCTTCAGAGCCTGATTTCACAGACCTGCTCTCAGCCTATTGCTTCTTGGAGGAGCCCTTCTCCCCCCCCAGGCCCTGGTACGACTTTGTGGGTGACAGCGACGTGGACCTCTTCCAGTTACTGGATCTCCCAGGGAGTGTGTCCCCGCCAAGTCCTGCAGATGCCGCGGGACCAGAGGGGACCAGGGTGTGAGCCCACGCGGGATCAGAGAAGCGCCGTCAGTGCGTCTTCGCCCCCAGTTGCACTCCTGCAGAGTAGGCGCACCTCCGAGCATCCACCCTGGGGAGGTGGCCTGGGCTCTGCACCGCCCCCCCCCCCTTTGGTGGCCACTGCGCATGCGCGTGGCGGAAGGCCTGGGCTGCTGAGTCTGAGGTCCAGGCTGAGTCCATTAGGACGCACATGACCTGGCTGCGGGTTCCCAGCGCTGGGAGCGCAATAGCTGCTGCTGGTGCGGGACCCACTGCAGAGCTGCTGCCAGAACCTTCCCCAGGTCCCAGCACAGCCTCCACGCTCCTCCTGGCAGCGTGCTCTGGCACCCCTTGGACTGGGCGAACTTTGGAAGTGGGCACATCTGCGACTCGCGGCTTCCTGGTGATTTCCCCATCGCATTCCCTGGACTCCGAGGGTTCACCACCTTCTCGCGGCATCACGGAACAACGGGAAGACGCATCACGTCTTGGGGGAGGGGGGGAGTTATTTTACTGATATTCTTTTATGTATTATGCTGTATGAAATGTTTTATTAAATTCCTCTGCATATACTTTTTATCCCATACTAATAAAATTCTGCACAATATGTCTGGCTTTTGATTGGGTTTCATTTCTGATCATGTCACATCATGTTTGGCATAATGCTTGTACCACAAAGCTCAGGTCCCTGAGAGTAGAGTGGAGTCTGATGTTCCTTGAAATGACTGTAGTTTGGGCTCCCCCTGTAGGTCCCTGCCTAATCCCTTTCTCACAGTCAAGGTCATCCCCACCCTAAGGGGCACTAAAAGCCCTTAGGAATTCACCCTCCAAAGATGCCCCTCCCTTGTGGTCCTTCGGCAGCCTCAGGGCCCCTCTCAGAATCCCTCAGTCCATGCCCACCCTAAGCCCATGCGAGGAGGTCTCCCTGACCTGGACGACTTCAGAACACGTCCAGAATCCTACCTCTGCCCCCACCCTGCCGTGAGAATGAGGGCTCTCCACAGCGTCCAGAAGAAGGGTGCCAAGGGCTGATAGGAGTGATGAATTTACTCATAGATCAGCCGTGTCTCCACATTCCTCAATTCACGTAAGAAAGAAACCAGATGTCAGCCAACAGTGCGGAAAGTCACCTGGACTAGAAGAATGCCTCAGTAGACAAGATGACATTCACACCACAGTGTGACCGTGGGATACCCTTCAGGAATGTTTTCAACCTCAGAGGGCAGAACATGACTCACCCTAGAGAGAGACCAGGTGAATGTCATCTACGAGGGAAAGGCTTTCTGCAACGACCTGGGCTTAGAAACCACAATGCAATGCACAGTGGAGAGAAGCCTAATGAGTGCGGTGAGGGTGGGAAAGCCTTCAGTCAGAGTTCTTTCCTTAGACAGCATGAGGCCATGCACACAGGAGAGTAACCACATGAATGTCCCCTATGTGACAAAGCTCTCAATCAAAGATCTTACCACAGAAAAGCAGGATTGAGTCCATGCGGGCAAGCAACGCTATGAATGTCAGTAGTCAAAGCTCTGGCCTGAACCAGCACCGGAGAATGCACACGGGGCAGAAACCACATGGATGTCCCATGTGTGGGAAGGCTTTCCGTCAGAAGTCTGAGCTGACGACACGTTACCACAGAACACGCACCAGAGAGAATCCGTGTGAGTGCGGTCAGTGTGGGAACGCCTTCAGTCAACATGCGAATCTCATCAGACACCAGAGTTCCTACACGCGAGAAGAGCCCTAGGCAAGTCCGCTGTGTGGAAAAATCCTCCAGTCAGGGTTCTTCCCTTAGAAAACATGACGGAACTCAACAAAGGAGAGGGAATCGTGAAACACCAACACTGCTTTACACATTATTCACTCGAGTGAAATGATGCAGGGTAAAATCAGGTGAAACCTCTTATTCATCAAACAACACTCGTCATGTACGTGGCCATTCACAGGGTACAAACCACTGTGTCTGAAAGGCAAGGCATTCGCTGATCACTTATCTCTTACTCAATCTAAAATATCCCACAGCAAGGATACAGCAATGCCAAGTGGAAACACACATACTCAGTTGTTTTTATATTAGAAAATATGAGGGCATGTGTGCTGTGTGTGCTGTGTGTGTGCTGTGTGTGTGTGTTTGTGCGCGCGTGCATCTGCCTGGGTGAACACTTGTAAAGAGCCCTTCAACACACGGCTCAGCAAGTAGTGAAATGTCTGTGGAAATGAAAGTTGTTTATAGAACTGTGACATCCATTGCGGGAAGCTAGGTTGATCTGGAAACTTTGAATGTAGAATTTTGTAAGAAATTCATCTTTCAGGACAGCAATGCTTGCCGATATTCGAACAATAAAATCTGCTGGGAAAGAAGAAAAGTGTCGGTGTGTTAGTTTTCCTTATGCAGTTTTGAACACATACATTCAGGTTCACACAGCCCTTTCCCCAATGGCTGTTTGGAGACGTGGCAGCTCCCTCCGTCTATGTTTTCTTCAACACGATCTGGTAAAGACACAGCCAAGACCTGCTGCCTCAGGTGCGAGATGCCTCTGCATGACACGACCCTCCTCAGGCAAGTTCATTCGGGCCTATCAAGGGCTGTCAGGGAAAAATCTTGGTGGGACATCATTCTATGTCTCTGCTAAGTGGGGCCTGGAGACAGAGTTCCAGACAATTTTTTTTTTTTGGTTCGTTACACACCCCGTTTTTCCTTTTAGACATCGTGGAGCAGTCGGCCTCCAGTCCCAATTTACAACCCAAGGAATTGGTTGGGTTATCCCTTGTGGACGTCAGGGCCATCAACTTCGTGGAGACCAACGTGCTCTCAGGAAGCAGAAATCATGTCCAGTTAGGGGAGAAGCCACCCTGACACGGGAAGAGGCAGTTCAGATGGCGAGCTGAATCTAGCAAGGAGATCTCACAGTGTGGTGTCCTTTGGCATTCCATCAGGCAGGTCATGGTCTCTCACATGGATTCTAATAAAAGCCCCGTCGGGAACAGCACACTACCGAGTCCTCTTGAGGGCAGGGCCACGGCTGTCTGGCCACCTATGTCTGCCAGGCTGTAGGACAGGCACGGGGTGCGGGCAGCTGCTCGGTCAAAGGACTAATCAATGACTGCGCCTCCCCGAGCGCCCCGCCAGCCCCACCCCCAACCCAGCCCACCCCTACACAGGGGCTCAGGGAAAAGAAAGCAGGGATGCACGCAAGGGGGCAGGCGCGCGCGCGCTTTTGCGCGCACTTCTGCTCCCAAACACCTGCACAAGGGGCTGGGCCTGAGGGCAGCACTGCCTCGAGCCCCATTGGTTGGGACCTGTGGGTGGCGAGTGCCTACCAGGTATTTAAGGCGGCACTCGCAGGGCTGTTAGCCCGAGCTTCAAGCGCAGAGGGCCCAGGAGCATCCAGGATGCTAGACCCCGGGTTTCCCACCGGCTCCCAGTTGTCCCCAAGCCCCCCGAGGAAGAGGACGCGGCTGTGGAGGCGGCGCCGGCCTCGCAGGCTGTTCAGCGCACAACAGCTGCGGGGCCTGGAGGAATTCTTTGAGGGGAAACCCTATGGGACCTATGACGAACGCCAGACCCTGGCGGCCAGGCTGAACCTGCAGGAAGACCAAGTGAGGGTGTGGCTTACCAACCGCAGGGCCAAAGAGCAAAGGCTGCAGCGACTGCGCAGGTAGCAAGGCCAGGGAGCCCAGGCTGTGCCCCAGGAACTGGCAGTCTGCGTCCCTCAGCCCGCGCCTGTGCCCTCGTCTGCAGGCCCTGTGTCCCAGGAGGGCCCTTTGCTCCCTGCCGGCCCTGTGCTGCCCGCCATTCCTGTGCGCCCTGAGGAGCCAGTGTTCCCCGCTGGCCCCGTGTTCCCAGCCGGCTCTGTGCTCCCCGCAGGCCCTGGGCTCCCCGCTGGGCCTGTGTTCCCGCCGGCCCGTCCTGGGCTCCTGGCGGGTCCTATGTTCCCAGCCAGCTCTGTGCTTCCCACAGGCCCTGGGCTCCCCGCTGGCCCTGTGTTCCGGGCCGGTGCTGTGCTCACGGCGGGTCCTGTGCTCCCGGCTGGCTTTGTGCTCCTCGCTGGCCCTGTGCTCCCCACCAGCCCTGCACTCCCTGCCGCCCCGGTACACCACGGGGGCCCTGGTTTCAGCAGCCTCCCTCCGCACAGACCCTTGCAAGTCTTCCCAGCAGCAGATCCCGACACCTCCAGCTACAGCCAGGCCTGCTGCGACCCTGCGCAAGGCGTCCAGGGCACGGTCACCGCTGCCTCTGCTCCAGCTCCAGCTCCAGCTCCAGCTCCAACTCTAGCTCCAGCCCAAGATCCAGATCCTGCTCCAACTCCAGATCCAGGACCAGCTCCTTCTTCAGCTCCAGCTCCAGCTCCAGCTCCAGCTGCAGGTCCATTTCCAGCTCCAGCTCCAGCTCCAGCTCCAGCTCCAGCTCCAGCTTTAGATCCAGCACCAACTCCAACTCCAACTCCAGCTCCATCCGAGGCCACACTCCCCTAGAGCCCCAGCGTCCCACGCCCTCCCCACCCCACCCCTATGCACAGGGGCGCGAGGGGGCGCGCGCGAACACGAACTCAAGCAGGCACTCACGCTCCTGCAGAAGGGGCGGGGCCTGAGGAGAGCGCCTCCTGGCGCCCCATTGGCTGGGACTGGTGGGTGACGAGGGCCTACCAGGTATTTAAGGCGGCACTCTCAGGGCTGTTTGCCAGAGCTTCAAGCGCAGAGGTCCCAGGAGCATCCAGGATGCAAGAACCCGGGTTTCCCACCGGCTCCCAGTTGTCCCCAAGCCCTCCGAGGAAGAGGACCTGGCTGTGGCGGGGGCGGAGGCGGCCTCGCACGGTGTTCAGCACACAACAGCTGCGGGTCCTGGAGGAATTCTTTGAGGGGAAACCCTACGGGACCTATGAGGAACGCCAGACCCTGGCAGCCAGGCTGAACCTGCAGGAGGACCAAGTGAGGGTGTGGCTCAAGAACCGCAGGGCCAAAGAGCAAAGGCTGCAGCGACTGCGCAGGCAGCGAGGCCAAGGAGCCCCAGCTGCGCCCCAGGAACCGGGAGTCTGCGCCGCCCCTCAGCCCTCGCCTGCACTCTCGCCTGCAAGCCCTGTGTCCCAGGAGGGCCCTTTGCTCCCTGCCAGCCCTGTGCCGCCCGCCATTCTTGTGCGCCCCGAGGAGCCAGTGTTTCCCGCGGGCTCTGTGTTCCCAGCCGGCTCTGTGCTCCCCGCAGGCCCTGGGCTCCCCGCTGGCCCTGTGTTCCCCACCGGTCCTGTGCTCCCGGCGGGTCCTGTGCTCCCGGCCGGCTTTGTGCTCCTCGCTGGCCCTGTGCTCCCCACCAGCCCTGCGCTCCCGGCCGCCCCCGTACACCACGGGGGCCCGGGTTTCGGCAGCCTCCCTCCGCACAGACCCTTCCAAGTCTCCCTAGCAGCAGATCCCAGCGCCTCCAGCGAAAGCCAGGCCTGCTACGACCCTGCGCAAGGCCTCCAGGGCTCGGTCACCGCTGCCTCTGCTCCAGCTCCAGCTCTAGCTCCAGCCCCAGATCCAGCTCCGGCTCCAACTCCAGATCCAGGTCCAGGTCCTTCTTCAGCTCCAGCTCCAGTTCCAGCTGCAGGTCCAGCTCCAGCTCTAGATCCAGCACCAACTCCAACTCCAGCTCCAACCGAGGCCACACTCTCGCCTCAGGGCCCCAACAACGCCGGGAATTTCTCTTCAGAGCCTGATTTCACAGACCTGCTCTCAGCCTATTGCTTCTTGGAGGAGCCCTTCTCCCCCCCCAGGCCCTGGTACGACTTTGTGGGTGACAGCGACGTGGACCTCTTCCAGTTACTGGATCTCCCAGGGAGTGTGTCCCCGCCAAGTCCTGCAGATGCCGCGGGACCAGAGGGGACCAGGGTGTGAGCCCACGCGGGATCAGAGAAGCGCCGTCAGTGCGTCTTCGCCCCCAGTTGCACTCCTGCAGAGTAGGCGCACCTCCGAGCATCCACCCTGGGGAGGTGGCCTGGGCTCTGCACCGCCCCCCCCCTTTGGTGGCCACTGCGCATGCGCGTGGCGGAAGGCCTGGGCTGCTGAGTCTGAGGTCCAGGCTGAGTCCATTAGGACGCACATGACCTGGCTGCGGGTTCCCAGCGCTGGGAGCGCAATAGCTGCTGCTGGTGCGGGACCCACTGCAGAGCTGCTGCCAGAACCTTCCCCAGGTCCCAGCACAGCCTCCACGCTCCTCCTGGCAGCGTGCTCTGGCACCCCTTGGACTGGGCGAACTTTGGAAGTGGGCACATCTGCGACTCGCGGCTTCCTGGTGATTTCCCCATCGCATTCCCTGGACTCCGAGGGTTCACCACCTTCTCGCGGCATCACGGAACAACGGGAAGACGCATCACGTCTTGGGGGAGGGGGGGAGTTATTTTACTGATATTCTTTTATGTATTATGCTGTATGAAATGTTTTATTAAATTCCTCTGCATATACTTTTTATCCCATACTAATAAAATTCTGCACAATATGTCTGGCTTTTGATTGGGTTTCATTTCTGATCATGTCACATCATGTTTGGCATAATGCTTGTACCACAAAGCTCAGGTCCCTGAGAGTAGAGTGGAGTCTGATGTTCCTTGAAATGACTGTAGTTTGGGCTCCCCCTGTAGGTCCCTGCCTAATCCCTTTCTCACAGTCAAGGTCATCCCCACCCTAAGGGGCACTAAAAGCCCTTAGGAATTCACCCTCCAAAGATGCCCCTCCCTTGTGGTCCTTCGGCAGCCTCAGGGCCCCTCTCAGAATCCCTCAGTCCATGCCCACCCTAAGCCCATGCGAGGAGGTCTCCCTGACCTGGACGACTTCAGAACACGTCCAGAATCCTACCTCTGCCCCCACCCTGCCGTGAGAATGAGGGCTCTCCACAGCGTCCAGAAGAAGGGTGCCAAGGGCTGATAGGAGTGATGAATTTACTCATAGATCAGCCGTGTCTCCACATTCCTCAATTCACGTAAGAAAGAAACCAGATGTCAGCCAACAGTGCGGAAAGTCACCTGGACTAGAAGAATGCCTCAGTAGACAAGATGACATTCACACCACAGTGTGACCGTGGGATACCCTTCAGGAATGTTTTCAACCTCAGAGGGCAGAACATGACTCACCCTAGAGAGAGACCAGGTGAATGTCATCTACGAGGGAAAGGCTTTCTGCAACGACCTGGGCTTAGAAACCACAATGCAATGCACAGTGGAGAGAAGCCTAATGAGTGCGGTGAGGGTGGGAAAGCCTTCAGTCAGAGTTCTTTCCTTAGACAGCATGAGGCCATGCACACAGGAGAGTAACCACATGAATGTCCCCTATGTGACAAAGCTCTCAATCAAAGATCTTACCACAGAAAAGCAGGATTGAGTCCATGCGGGCAAGCAACGCTATGAATGTCAGTAGTCAAAGCTCTGGCCTGAACCAGCACCGGAGAATGCACACGGGGCAGAAACCACATGGATGTCCCATGTGTGGGAAGGCTTTCCGTCAGAAGTCTGAGCTGACGACACGTTACCACAGAACACGCACCAGAGAGAATCCGTGTGAGTGCGGTCAGTGTGGGAACGCCTTCAGTCAACATGCGAATCTCATCAGACACCAGAGTTCCTACACGCGAGAAGAGCCCTAGGCAAGTCCGCTGTGTGGAAAAATCCTCCAGTCAGGGTTCTTCCCTTAGAAAACATGACGGAACTCAACAAAGGAGAGGGAATCGTGAAACACCAACACTGCTTTACACATTATTCACTCGAGTGAAATGATGCAGGGTAAAATCAGGTGAAACCTCTTATTCATCAAACAACACTCGTCATGTACGTGGCCATTCACAGGGTACAAACCACTGTGTCTGAAAGGCAAGGCATTCGCTGATCACTTATCTCTTACTCAATCTAAAATATCCCACAGCAAGGATACAGCAATGCCAAGTGGAAACACACATACTCAGTTGTTTTTATATTAGAAAATATGAGGGCATGTGTGCTGTGTGTGCTGTGTGTGTGCTGTGTGTGTGTGTTTGTGCGCGCGTGCATCTGCCTGGGTGAACACTTGTAAAGAGCCCTTCAACACACGGCTCAGCAAGTAGTGAAATGTCTGTGGAAATGAAAGTTGTTTATAGAACTGTGACATCCATTGCGGGAAGCTAGGTTGATCTGGAAACTTTGAATGTAGAATTTTGTAAGAAATTCATCTTTCAGGACAGCAATGCTTGCCGATATTCGAACAATAAAATCTGCTGGGAAAGAAGAAAAGTGTCGGTGTGTTAGTTTTCCTTATGCAGTTTTGAACACATACATTCAGGTTCACACAGCCCTTTCCCCAATGGCTGTTTGGAGACGTGGCAGCTCCCTCCGTCTATGTTTTCTTCAACACGATCTGGTAAAGACACAGCCAAGACCTGCTGCCTCAGGTGCGAGATGCCTCTGCATGACACGACCCTCCTCAGGCAAGTTCATTCGGGCCTATCAAGGGCTGTCAGGGAAAAATCTTGGTGGGACATCATTCTATGTCTCTGCTAAGTGGGGCCTGGAGACAGAGTTCCAGACAATTTTTTTTTTTTGGTTCGTTACACACCCCGTTTTTCCTTTTAGACATCGTGGAGCAGTCGGCCTCCAGTCCCAATTTACAACCCAAGGAATTGGTTGGGTTATCCCTTGTGGACGTCAGGGCCATCAACTTCGTGGAGACCAACGTGCTCTCAGGAAGCAGAAATCATGTCCAGTTAGGGGAGAAGCCACCCTGACACGGGAAGAGGCAGTTCAGATGGCGAGCTGAATCTAGCAAGGAGATCTCACAGTGTGGTGTCCTTTGGCATTCCATCAGGCAGGTCATGGTCTCTCACATGGATTCTAATAAAAGCCCCGTCGGGAACAGCACACTACCGAGTCCTCTTGAGGGCAGGGCCACGGCTGTCTGGCCACCTATGTCTGCCAGGCTGTAGGACAGGCACGGGGTGCGGGCAGCTGCTCGGTCAAAGGACTAATCAATGACTGCGCCTCCCCGAGCGCCCCGCCAGCCCCACCCCCAACCCAGCCCACCCCTACACAGGGGCTCAGGGAAAAGAAAGCAGGGATGCACGCAAGGGGGCAGGCGCGCGCGCGCTTTTGCGCGCACTTCTGCTCCCAAACACCTGCACAAGGGGCTGGGCCTGAGGGCAGCACTGCCTCGAGCCCCATTGGTTGGGACCTGTGGGTGGCGAGTGCCTACCAGGTATTTAAGGCGGCACTCGCAGGGCTGTTAGCCCGAGCTTCAAGCGCAGAGGGCCCAGGAGCATCCAGGATGCTAGACCCCGGGTTTCCCACCGGCTCCCAGTTGTCCCCAAGCCCCCCGAGGAAGAGGACGCGGCTGTGGAGGCGGCGCCGGCCTCGCAGGCTGTTCAGCGCACAACAGCTGCGGGGCCTGGAGGAATTCTTTGAGGGGAAACCCTATGGGACCTATGACGAACGCCAGACCCTGGCGGCCAGGCTGAACCTGCAGGAAGACCAAGTGAGGGTGTGGCTTACCAACCGCAGGGCCAAAGAGCAAAGGCTGCAGCGACTGCGCAGGTAGCAAGGCCAGGGAGCCCAGGCTGTGCCCCAGGAACTGGCAGTCTGCGTCCCTCAGCCCGCGCCTGTGCCCTCGTCTGCAGGCCCTGTGTCCCAGGAGGGCCCTTTGCTCCCTGCCGGCCCTGTGCTGCCCGCCATTCCTGTGCGCCCTGAGGAGCCAGTGTTCCCCGCTGGCCCCGTGTTCCCAGCAGGCTCTGTGCTCCCCGCAGGCCCTGGGCTCCCCGCTGGGCCTGTGTTCCCGCCGGCCCGTCCTGGGCTCCTGGCGGGTCCTATGTTCCCAGCCAGCTCTGTGCTTCCCACAGGCCCTGGGCTCCCCGCTGGCCCTGTGTTCCGGGCCGGTGCTGTGCTCACGGCGGGTCCTGTGCTCCCGGCTGGCTTTGTGCTCCTCGCTGGCCCTGTGCTCCCCACCAGCCCTGCACTCCCTGCCGCCCCGGTACACCACGGGGGCCCTGGTTTCAGCAGCCTCCCTCCGCACAGACCCTTGCAAGTCTTCCCAGCAGCAGATCCCGACACCTCCAGCTACAGCCAGGCCTGCTGCGACCCTGCGCAAGGCGTCCAGGGCACGGTCACCGCTGCCTCTGCTCCAGCTCCAGCTCCAGCTCCAGCTCCAACTCTAGCTCCAGCCCAAGATCCAGATCCTGCTCCAACTCCAGATCCAGGACCAGCTCCTTCTTCAGCTCCAGCTCCAGCTCCAGCTCCAGCTGCAGGTCCATTTCCAGCTCCAGCTCCAGCTCCAGCTCCAGCTCCAGCTCCAGCTTTAGATCCAGCACCAACTCCAACTCCAACTCCAGCTCCATCCGAGGCCACACTCCCCTAGAGCCCCAGCGTCCCACGCCCTCCCCACCCCACCCCTATGCACAGGGGCGCGAGGGGGCGCGCGCGAACACGAACTCAAGCAGGCACTCACGCTCCTGCAGAAGGGGCGGGGCCTGAGGAGAGCGCCTCCTGGCGCCCCATTGGCTGGGACTGGTGGGTGACGAGGGCCTACCAGGTATTTAAGGTGGCACTCTCAGGGCTGTTTGCCAGAGCTTCAAGCGCAGAGGTCCCAGGAGCATCCAGGATGCAAGAACCCGGGTTTCCCACCGGCTCCCAGTTGTCCCCAAGCCCTCCGAGGAAGAGGACCTGGCTGTGGCGGGGGCGGAGGCGGCCTCGCACGGTGTTCAGCACACAACAGCTGCGGGTCCTGGAGGAATTCTTTGAGGGGAAACCCTACGGGACCTATGAGGAACGCCAGACCCTGGCAGCCAGGCTGAACCTGCAGGAGGACCAAGTGAGGGTGTGGCTCAAGAACCGCAGGGCCAAAGAGCAAAGGCTGCAGCGACTGCGCAGGCAGCGAGGCCAAGGAGCCCCAGCTGCGCCCCAGGAACCGGGAGTCTGCGCCGCCCCTCAGCCCTCGCCTGCACTCTCGCCTGCAAGCCCTGTGTCCCAGGAGGGCCCTTTGCTCCCTGCCAGCCCTGTGCCGCCCGCCATTCTTGTGCGCCCCGAGGAGCCAGTGTTTCCCGCGGGCTCTGTGTTCCCAGCCGGCTCTGTGCTCCCCGCAGGCCCTGGGCTCCCCGCTGGCCCTGTGTTCCCCACCGGTCCTGTGCTCCCGGCGGGTCCTGTGCTCCCGGCCGGCTTTGTGCTCCTCGCTGGCCCTGTGCTCCCCACCAGCCCTGCGCTCCCGGCCGCCCCCGTACACCACGGGGGCCCGGGTTTCGGCAGCCTCCCTCCGCACAGACCCTTCCAAGTCTCCCTAGCAGCAGATCCCAGCGCCTCCAGCGAAAGCCAGGCCTGCTACGACCCTGCGCAAGGCCTCCAGGGCTCGGTCACCGCTGCCTCTGCTCCAGCTCCAGCTCTAGCTCCAGCCCCAGATCCAGCTCCGGCTCCAACTCCAGATCCAGGTCCAGGTCCTTCTTCAGCTCCAGCTCCAGTTCCAGCTGCAGGTCCAGCTCCAGCTCTAGATCCAGCACCAACTCCAACTCCAGCTCCAACCGAGGCCACACTCTCGCCTCAGGGCCCCAACAACGCCGGGAATTTCTCTTCAGAGCCTGATTTCACAGACCTGCTCTCAGCCTATTGCTTCTTGGAGGAGCCCTTCTCCCCCCCCAGGCCCTGGTACGACTTTGTGGGTGACAGCGACGTGGACCTCTTCCAGTTACTGGATCTCCCAGGGAGTGTGTCCCCGCCAAGTCCTGCAGATGCCGCGGGACCAGAGGGGACCAGGGTGTGAGCCCACGCGGGATCAGAGAAGCGCCGTCAGTGCGTCTTCGCCCCCAGTTGCACTCCTGCAGAGTAGGCGCACCTCCGAGCATCCACCCTGGGGAGGTGGCCTGGGCTCTGCACCGCCCCCCCCCTTTGGTGGCCACTGCGCATGCGCGTGGCGGAAGGCCTGGGCTGCTGAGTCTGAGGTCCAGGCTGAGTCCATTAGGACGCACATGACCTGGCTGCGGGTTCCCAGCGCTGGGAGCGCAATAGCTGCTGCTGGTGCGGGACCCACTGCAGAGCTGCTGCCAGAACCTTCCCCAGGTCCCAGCACAGCCTCCACGCTCCTCCTGGCAGCGTGCTCTGGCACCCCTTGGACTGGGCGAACTTTGGAAGTGGGCACATCTGCGACTCGCGGCTTCCTGGTGATTTCCCCATCGCATTCCCTGGACTCCGAGGGTTCACCACCTTCTCGCGGCATCACGGAACAACGGGAAGACGCATCACGTCTTGGGGGAGGGGGGGAGTTATTTTACTGATATTCTTTTATGTATTATGCTGTATGAAATGTTTTATTAAATTCCTCTGCATATACTTTTTATCCCATACTAATAAAATTCTGCACAATATGTCTGGCTTTTGATTGGGTTTCATTTCTGATCATGTCACATCATGTTTGGCATAATGCTTGTACCACAAAGCTCAGGTCCCTGAGAGTAGAGTGGAGTCTGATGTTCCTTGAAATGACTGTAGTTTGGGCTCCCCCTGTAGGTCCCTGCCTAATCCCTTTCTCACAGTCAAGGTCATCCCCACCCTAAGGGGCACTAAAAGCCCTTAGGAATTCACCCTCCAAAGATGCCCCTCCCTTGTGGTCCTTCGGCAGCCTCAGGGCCCCTCTCAGAATCCCTCAGTCCATGCCCACCCTAAGCCCATGCGAGGAGGTCTCCCTGACCTGGACGACTTCAGAACACGTCCAGAATCCTACCTCTGCCCCCACCCTGCCGTGAGAATGAGGGCTCTCCACAGCGTCCAGAAGAAGGGTGCCAAGGGCTGATAGGAGTGATGAATTTACTCATAGATCAGCCGTGTCTCCACATTCCTCAATTCACGTAAGAAAGAAACCAGATGTCAGCCAACAGTGCGGAAAGTCACCTGGACTAGAAGAATGCCTCAGTAGACAAGATGACATTCACACCACAGTGTGACCGTGGGATACCCTTCAGGAATGTTTTCAACCTCAGAGGGCAGAACATGACTCACCCTAGAGAGAGACCAGGTGAATGTCATCTACGAGGGAAAGGCTTTCTGCAACGACCTGGGCTTAGAAACCACAATGCAATGCACAGTGGAGAGAAGCCTAATGAGTGCGGTGAGGGTGGGAAAGCCTTCAGTCAGAGTTCTTTCCTTAGACAGCATGAGGCCATGCACACAGGAGAGTAACCACATGAATGTCCCCTATGTGACAAAGCTCTCAATCAAAGATCTTACCACAGAAAAGCAGGATTGAGTCCATGCGGGCAAGCAACGCTATGAATGTCAGTAGTCAAAGCTCTGGCCTGAACCAGCACCGGAGAATGCACACGGGGCAGAAACCACATGGATGTCCCATGTGTGGGAAGGCTTTCCGTCAGAAGTCTGAGCTGACGACACGTTACCACAGAACACGCACCAGAGAGAATCCGTGTGAGTGCGGTCAGTGTGGGAACGCCTTCAGTCAACATGCGAATCTCATCAGACACCAGAGTTCCTACACGCGAGAAGAGCCCTAGGCAAGTCCGCTGTGTGGAAAAATCCTCCAGTCAGGGTTCTTCCCTTAGAAAACATGACGGAACTCAACAAAGGAGAGGGAATCGTGAAACACCAACACTGCTTTACACATTATTCACTCGAGTGAAATGATGCAGGGTAAAATCAGGTGAAACCTCTTATTCATCAAACAACACTCGTCATGTACGTGGCCATTCACAGGGTACAAACCACTGTGTCTGAAAGGCAAGGCATTCGCTGATCACTTATCTCTTACTCAATCTAAAATATCCCACAGCAAGGATACAGCAATGCCAAGTGGAAACACACATACTCAGTTGTTTTTATATTAGAAAATATGAGGGCATGTGTGCTGTGTGTGCTGTGTGTGTGCTGTGTGTGTGTGTTTGTGCGCGCGTGCATCTGCCTGGGTGAACACTTGTAAAGAGCCCTTCAACACACGGCTCAGCAAGTAGTGAAATGTCTGTGGAAATGAAAGTTGTTTATAGAACTGTGACATCCATTGCGGGAAGCTAGGTTGATCTGGAAACTTTGAATGTAGAATTTTGTAAGAAATTCATCTTTCAGGACAGCAATGCTTGCCGATATTCGAACAATAAAATCTGCTGGGAAAGAAGCAAAGTGTCGGTGTGTTAGTTTTCCTTATGCAGTTTTGAACACATACATTCAGGTTCACACAGCCCTTTCCCCAATGGCTGTTTGGAGATGTGGCAGCTCCCTCCGTCTATGTTTTCTTCAACACGATCTGGTAAAGACACAGCCAAGACCTGCTGCCTCAGGTGCGAGATGCCTCTGCATGACACGACCCTCCTCAGGCAAGTTCATTCGGGCCTATCAAGGGCTCTCACGGAAAAATCTTGGTGGGACATCATTCTATGTCTCTGCTAAGTGGGGCCTGGAGACAGAGTTCCAGACAATTTTTTTTTTTTTTGGTTCGTTACACACCCCGTTTTTCCTTTTAGACATCGTGGAGCAGTCGGCCTCCAGTCCCAATTTACAACCCAAGGAATTGGTTGGGTTATCCCTTGTGGACGTCAGGGCCATCAACTTCGTGGAGACCAACGTGCTCTCAGGAAGCAGAAATCATGTCCAGTTAGGGGAGAAGCCACCCTGACACGGGAAGAGGCAGTTCAGATGGCGAGCTGAATCTAGCAAGGAGATCTCACAGTGTGGTGTCCTTTGGCATTCCATCAGGCAGGTCATGGTCTCTCACATGGATTCTAATAAAAGCCCCGTCGGGAACAGCACACTACCGAGTCCTCTTGAGGGCAGGGCCACGGCTGTCTGGCCACCTATGTCTGCCAGGCTGTAGGACAGGCACGGGGTGCGGGCAGCTGCTCGGTCAAAGGACTAATCAATGACTGCGCCTCCCCGAGCGCCCCGCCAGCCCCACCCCCAACCCAGCCCACCCCTACACAGGGGCTCAGGGAAAAGAAAGCAGGGATGCACGCAAGGGGGCAGGCGCGCGCGCGCTTTTGCGCGCACTTCTGCTCCCAAACACCTGCACAAGGGGCTGGGCCTGAGGGCAGCACTGCCTCGAGCCCCATTGGTTGGGACCTGTGGGTGGCGAGTGCCTACCAGGTATTTAAGGCGGCACTCGCAGGGCTGTTAGCCCGAGCTTCAAGCGCAGAGGGCCCAGGAGCATCCAGGATGCTAGACCCCGGGTTTCCCACCGGCTCCCAGTTGTCCCCAAGCCCCCCGAGGAAGAGGACGCGGCTGTGGAGGCGGCGCCGGCCTCGCAGGCTGTTCAGCGCACAACAGCTGCGGGGCCTGGAGGAATTCTTTGAGGGGAAACCCTATGGGACCTATGACGAACGCCAGACCCTGGCGGCCAGGCTGAACCTGCAGGAAGACCAAGTGAGGGTGTGGCTTACCAACCGCAGGGCCAAAGAGCAAAGGCTGCAGCGACTGCGCAGGTAGCAAGGCCAGGGAGCCCAGGCTGTGCCCCAGGAACTGGCAGTCTGCGTCCCTCAGCCCGCGCCTGTGCCCTCGTCTGCAGGCCCTGTGTCCCAGGAGGGCCCTTTGCTCCCTGCCGGCCCTGTGCTGCCCGCCATTCCTGTGCGCCCTGAGGAGCCAGTGTTCCCCGCTGGCCCCGTGTTCCCAGCGGGCTCTGTGCTCCCCGCAGGCCCTGGGCTCCCCGCTGGGCCTGTGTTCCCGCCAGCCCGTCCTGGGCTCCTGGCGGGTCCTATGTTCCCAGCCAGCTCTGTGCTTCCCACAGGCCCTGGGCTCCCCGCTGGCCCTGTGTTCCCGGCCGGTGCTGTGCTCACGGCGGGTCCTGTGCTCCCGGCTGGCTTTGTGCTCCTCGCTGGCCCTGTGCTCCCCACCAGCCCTGCACTCCCTGCCGCCCCGGTACACCACGGGGGCCCTGGTTTCAGCAGCCTCCCTCCGCACAGACCCTTGCAAGTCTTCCCAGCAGCAGATCCCGACACCTCCAGCTACAGCCAGGCCTGCTGCGACCCTGCGCAAGGCGTCCAGGGCACGGTCACCGCTGCCTCTGCTCCAGCTCCAGCTCCAGCTCCAGCTCCAACTCTAGCTCCAGCCCAAGATCCAGATCCTGCTCCAACTCCAGATCCAGGACCAGCTCCTTCTTCAGCTCCAGCTCCAGCTCCAGCTCCAGCTGCAGGTCCATTTCCAGCTCCAGCTCCAGCTCCAGCTCCAGCTCCAGCTCCAGCTCCAGCTTTAGATCCAGCACCAACTCCAACTCCAACTCCAGCTCCATCCGAGGCCACACTCCCCTAGAGCCCCAGCGTCCCACGCCCTCCCCACCCCACCCCTATGCACAGGGGCGCGAGGGGGCGCGCGCGAACACGAACTCAAGCAGGCACTCACGCTCCTGCAGAAGGGGCGGGGCCTGAGGAGAGCGCCTCCTGGCGCCCCATTGGCTGGGACTGGTGGGTGACGAGGGCCTACCAGGTATTTAAGGCGGCACTCTCAGGGCTGTTTGCCAGAGCTTCAAGCGCAGAGGTCCCAGGAGCATCCAGGATGCAAGAACCCGGGTTTCCCACCGGCTCCCAGTTGTCCCCAAGCCCTCCGAGGAAGAGGACCTGGCTGTGGCGGGGGCGGAGGCGGCCTCGCACGGTGTTCAGCACACAACAGCTGCGGGTCCTGGAGGAATTCTTTGAGGGGAAACCCTACGGGACCTATGAGGAACGCCAGACCCTGGCAGCCAGGCTGAACCTGCAGGAGGACCAAGTGAGGGTGTGGCTCAAGAACCGCAGGGCCAAAGAGCAAAGGCTGCAGCGACTGCGCAGGCAGCGAGGCCAAGGAGCCCCAGCTGCGCCCCAGGAACCGGGAGTCTGCGCCGCCCCTCAGCCCTCGCCTGCACTCTCGCCTGCAAGCCCTGTGTCCCAGGAGGGCCCTTTGCTCCCTGCCAGCCCTGTGCCGCCCGCCATTCTTGTGCGCCCCGAGGAGCCAGTGTTTCCCGCGGGCCCTGTGTTCCCAGCCGGCTCTGTGCTCCCCGCAGGCCCTGGGCTCCCCGCTGGCCCTGTGTTCCCCACCGGTCCTGTGCTCCCGGCGGGTCCTGTGCTCCCGGCCGGCTTTGTGCTCCTCGCTGGCCCTGTGCTCCCCACCAGCCCTGCGCTCCCGGCCGCCCCCGTACACCACGGGGGCCCGGGTTTCGGCAGCCTCCCTCCGCACAGACCCTTCCAAGTCTCCCTAGCAGCAGATCCCAGCGCCTCCAGCGAAAGCCAGGCCTGCTACGACCCTGCGCAAGGCCTCCAGGGCTCGGTCACCGCGGCCTCTGCTCCAGCTCCAGCTCTAGCTCCAGCCCCAGATCCAGCTCCGGCTCCAACTCCAGATCCAGGTCCAGGTCCTTCTTCAGCTCCAGCTCCAGTTCCAGCTGCAGGTCCAGCTCCAGCTCTAGATCCAGCACCAACTCCAACTCCAGCTCCAACCGAGGCCACACTCTCGCCTCAGGGCCCCAACAACGCCGGGAATTTCTCTTCAGAGCCTGATTTCACAGACCTGCTCTCAGCCTATTGCTTCTTGGAGGAGCCCTTCTCCCCCCCCAGGCCCTGGTACGACTTTGTGGGTGACAGCGACGTGGACCTCTTCCAGTTACTGGATCTCCCAGGGAGTGTGTCCCCGCCAAGTCCTGCAGATGCCGCGGGACCAGAGGGGACCAGGGTGTGAGCCCACGCGGGATCAGAGAAGCGCCGTCAGTGCGTCTTCGCCCCCAGTTGCACTCCTGCAGAGTAGGCGCACCTCCGAGCATCCACCCTGGGGAGGTGGCCTGGGCTCTGCACCGCCCCCCCCCCTTTGGTGGCCACTGCGCATGCGCGTGGCGGAAGGCCTGGGCTGCTGAGTCTGAGGTCCAGGCTGAGTCCATTAGGACGCACATGACCTGGCTGCGGGTTCCCAGCGCTGGGAGCGCAATAGCTGCTGCTGGTGCGGGACCCACTGCAGAGCTGCTGCCAGAACCTTCCCCAGGTCCCAGCACAGCCTCCACGCTCCTCCTGGCAGCGTGCTCTGGCACCCCTTGGACTGGGCGAACTTTGGAAGTGGGCACATCTGCGACTCGCGGCTTCCTGGTGATTTCCCCATCGCATTCCCTGGACTCCGAGGGTTCACCACCTTCTCGCGGCATCACGGAACAACGGGAAGACGCATCACGTCTTGGGGGAGGGGGGGAGTTATTTTACTGATATTCTTTTATGTATTATGCTGTATGAAATGTTTTATTAAATTCCTCTGCATATACTTTTTATCCCATACTAATAAAATTCTGCACAATATGTCTGGCTTTTGATTGGGTTTCATTTCTGATCATGTCACATCATGTTTGGCATAATGCTTGTACCACAAAGCTCAGGTCCCTGAGAGTAGAGTGGAGTCTGATGTTCCTTGAAATGACTGTAGTTTGGGCTCCCCCTGTAGGTCCCTGCCTAATCCCTTTCTCACAGTCAAGGTCATCCCCACCCTAAGGGGCACTAAAAGCCCTTAGGAATTCACCCTCCAAAGATGCCCCTCCCTTGTGGTCCTTCGGCAGCCTCAGGGCCCCTCTCAGAATCCCTCAGTCCATGCCCACCCTAAGCCCATGCGAGGAGGTCTCCCTGACCTGGACGACTTCAGAACACGTCCAGAATCCTACCTCTGCCCCCACCCTGCCGTGAGAATGAGGGCTCTCCACAGCGTCCAGAAGAAGGGTGCCAAGGGCTGATAGGAGTGATGAATTTACTCATAGATCAGCCGTGTCTCCACATTCCTCAATTCACGTAAGAAAGAAACCAGATGTCAGCCAACAGTGCGGAAAGTCACCTGGACTAGAAGAATGCCTCAGTAGACAAGATGACATTCACACCACAGTGTGACCGTGGGATACCCTTCAGGAATGTTTTCAACCTCAGAGGGCAGAACATGACTCACCCTAGAGAGAGACCAGGTGAATGTCATCTACGAGGGAAAGGCTTTCTGCAACGACCTGGGCTTAGAAACCACAATGCAATGCACAGTGGAGAGAAGCCTAATGAGTGCGGTGAGGGTGGGAAAGCCTTCAGTCAGAGTTCTTTCCTTAGACAGCATGAGGCCATGCACACAGGAGAGTAACCACATGAATGTCCCCTATGTGACAAAGCTCTCAATCAAAGATCTTACCACAGAAAAGCAGGATTGAGTCCATGCGGGCAAGCAACGCTATGAATGTCAGTAGTCAAAGCTCTGGCCTGAACCAGCACCGGAGAATGCACACGGGGCAGAAACCACATGGATGTCCCATGTGTGGGAAGGCTTTCCGTCAGAAGTCTGAGCTGACGACACGTTACCACAGAACACGCACCAGAGAGAATCCGTGTGAGTGCGGTCAGTGTGGGAAACGCCTTCAGTCAACATGCGAATCTCATCAGACACCAGAGCTCCTACACGCGAGAAGAGCCCTAGGCAAGTCCGCTGTGTGGAAAAATCCTCCAGTCAGGGTTCTTCCCTTAGAAAACATGACGGAACTCAACAAAGGAGAGGGAATCGTGAAACACCAACACTGCTTTACACATTATTCACTCGAGTGAAATGATGCAGGGTAAAATCAGGTGAAACCTCTTATTCATCAAACAACACTCGTCATGTACGTGGCCATTCACAGGGTACAAACCACTGTGTCTGAAAGGCAAGGCATTCGCTGATCACTTATCTCTTACTCAATCTAAAATATCCCACAGCAAGGATACAGCAATGCCAAGTGGAAACACACATACTCAGTTGTTTTTATATTAGAAAATATGAGGGCATGTGTGCTGTGTGTGCTGTGTGTGTGTGTGTGTGCGCGCGCGCGCGCGTGCATCTGCCTGGGTGAACACTTGTAAAGAGCCCTTCAACACACGGCTCAGCAAGTAGTGAAATGTCTGTGGAAATGAAAGTTGTTTATAGAACTGTGACATCCATTGCGGGAAGCTAGGTTGATCTGGAAACTTTGAGTGTAGAATTTTGTAAGAAATTCATCTTTCAGGACAGCAATGCTTGCCGATATTCGAACAATAAAATCTGCTGGGAAAGAAGCAAAGTGTCGGTGTGTTAGTTTTCCTTATGCAGTTTTGAACACATGCATTCAGGTTCACACAGCCCTTTCCCCAATGGCTGCTTGGAGACGTGGCAGCTCCCTCCGTCTATGTTTTCTTCAACACGATCTGGTAAAGACACAGCCAAGACCTGCTGCCTCAGGTGCGAGATGCCTCTGCATGACACGACCCTCCTCAGGCAAGTTCATTCGGGCCTATCAAGGGCTGTCAGGGAAAAATCTTGGTGGGACATCATTCTATGTCTCTGCTAAGTGGGGCCTGGAGACAGAGTTCCAGACAATTTTTTTTTTTGGTTCGTTACACACCCCGTTTTTCCTTTTAGACATCGTGGAGCAGTCGGCCTCCAGTCCCAATTTACAACCCAAGGAATTGGTTGGGTTATCCCTTGTGGACGTCAGGGCCATCAACTTCGTGGAGACCAACGTGCTCTCAGGAAGCAGAAATCATGTCCAGTTAGGGGAGAAGCCACCCTGACACGGGAAGAGGCAGTTCAGATGGCGAGCTGAATCTAGCAAGGAGATCTCACAGTGTGGTGTCCTTTGGCATTCCATCAGGCAGGTCATGGTCTCTCACATGGATTCTAATAAAAGCCCCGTCGGGAACAGCACACTACCGAGTCCTCTTGAGGGCAGGGCCACGGCTGTCTGGCCACCTATGTCTGCCAGGCTGTAGGACAGGCACGGGGTGCGGGCAGCTGCTCGGTCAAAGGACTAATCAATGACTGCGCCTCCCCGAGCGCCCCGCCAGCCCCACCCCCAACCCAGCCCACCCCTACACAGGGGCTCAGGGAAAAGAAAGCAGGGATGCACGCAAGGGGGCAGGCGCGCGCGCGCTTTTGCGCGCACTTCTGCTCCCAAACACCTGCACAAGGGGCTGGGCCTGAGGGCAGCACTGCCTCGAGCCCCATTGGTTGGGACCTGTGGGTGGCGAGTGCCTACCAGGTATTTAAGGCGGCACTCGCAGGGCTGTTAGCCCGAGCTTCAAGCGCAGAGGGCCCAGGAGCATCCAGGATGCTAGACCCCGGGTTTCCCACCGGCTCCCAGTTGTCCCCAAGCCCCCCGAGGAAGAGGACGCGGCTGTGGAGGCGGCGCCGGCCTCGCAGGCTGTTCAGCGCACAACAGCTGCGGGGCCTGGAGGAATTCTTTGAGGGGAAACCCTATGGGACCTATGACGAACGCCAGACCCTGGCGGCCAGGCTGAACCTGCAGGAAGACCAAGTGAGGGTGTGGCTTACCAACCGCAGGGCCAAAGAGCAAAGGCTGCAGCGACTGCGCAGGTAGCAAGGCCAGGGAGCCCAGGCTGTGCCCCAGGAACTGGCAGTCTGCGTCCCTCAGCCCGCGCCTGTGCCCTCGTCTGCAGGCCCTGTGTCCCAGGAGGGCCCTTTGCTCCCTGCCGGCCCTGTGCTGCCCGCCATTCCTGTGCGCCCTGAGGAGCCAGTGTTCCCCGCTGGCCCCGTGTTCCCAGCCGGCTCTGTGCTCCCCGCAGGCCCTGGGCTCCCCGCTGGGCCTGTGTTCCCGCCGGCCCGTCCTGGGCTCCTGGCGGGTCCTATGTTCCCAGCCAGCTCTGTGCTTCCCACAGGCCCTGGGCTCCCCGCTGGCCCTGTGTTCCCGGCCGGTGCTGTGCTCACAGCGGGTCCTGTGCTCCCGGCTGGCTTTGTGCTCCTCGCTGGCCCTGTGCTCCCCACCAGCCCTGCACTCCCTGCCGCCCCGGTACACCACGGGGGCCCTGGTTTCAGCAGCCTCCCTCCGCACAGACCCTTGCAAGTCTTCCCAGCAGCAGATCCCGACACCTCCAGCTACAGCCAGGCCTGCTGCGACCCTGCGCAAGGCGTCCAGGGCACGGTCACCGCTGCCTCTGCTCCAGCTCCAGCTCCAGCTCCAGCTCCAACTCTAGCTCCAGCCCAAGATCCAGATCCTGCTCCAACTCCAGATCCAGGACCAGCTCCTTCTTCAGCTCCAGCTCCAGCTCCAGCTCCAGCTGCAGGTCCATTTCCAGCTCCAGCTCCAGCTCCAGCTCCAGCTCCAGCTCCAGCTCCAGCTCCAGCTTTAGATCCAGCACCAACTCCAACTCCAACTCCAGCTCCATCCGAGGCCACACTCCCCTAGAGCCCCAGCGTCCCACGCCCTCCCCACCCCACCCCTATGCACAGGGGCGCGAGGGGGCGCGCGCGAACACGAACTCAAGCAGGCACTCACGCTCCTGCAGAAGGGGCGGGGCCTGAGGAGAGCGCCTCCTGGCGCCCCATTGGCTGGGACTGGTGGGTGACGAGGGCCTACCAGGTATTTAAGGCGGCACTCTCAGGGCTGTTTGCCAGAGCTTCAAGCGCAGAGGTCCCAGGAGCATCCAGGATGCAAGAACCCGGGTTTCCCACCGGCTCCCAGTTGTCCCCAAGCCCTCCGAGGAAGAGGACCTGGCTGTGGCGGGGGCGGAGGCGGCCTCGCACGGTGTTCAGCACACAACAGCTGCGGGTCCTGGAGGAATTCTTTGAGGGGAAACCCTACGGGACCTATGAGGAACGCCAGACCCTGGCAGCCAGGCTGAACCTGCAGGAGGACCAAGTGAGGGTGTGGCTCAAGAACCGCAGGGCCAAAGAGCAAAGGCTGCAGCGACTGCGCAGGCAGCGAGGCCAAGGAGCCCCAGCTGCGCCCCAGGAACCGGGAGTCTGCGCCGCCCCTCAGCCCTCGCCTGCACTCTCGCCTGCAAGCCCTGTGTCCCAGGAGGGCCCTATGCTCCCTGCCAGCCCTGTGCTGCCCGCCATTCTTGTGCGCCCCGAGGAGCCAGTGTTTCCCGCGGGCCCTGTGTTCCCAGCCGGCTCTGTGCTCCCCGCAGGCCCTGGGCTCCCCGCTGGCCCTGTGTTCCCCACCGGTCCTGTGCTCCCGGCCGGCTTTGTGCTCCTCGCTGGCCCTGCGCTCCCCACCAGCCCTGCGCTCCCGGCCGCCCCCGTACACCACGGGGGCCCGGGTTTCGGCAGCCTCCCTCCGCACAGACCCTTCCAAGTCTCCCTAGCAGCAGATCCCAGCGCCTCCAGCGAAAGCCAGGCCTGCTACGACCCTGCGCAAGGCCTCCAGGGCTCGGTCACCGCGGCCTCTGCTCCAGCTCCAGCTCCAGCTCCAGCCCCAGATCCAGCTCCGGCTCCAACTCCAGATCCAGGTCCAGGTCCTTCTTCAGCTCCAGCTCCAGTTCCAGCTGCAGGTCCAGCTCCAGCTCTAGATCCAGCACCAACTCCAACTCCAGCTCCAACCGAGGCCACACTCTCGCCTCAGGGCCCCAACAACGCCGGGAATTTCTCTTCAGAGCCTGATTTCACAGACCTGCTCTCAGCCTATTGCTTCTTGGAGGAGCCCTTCTCCCCCCCCAGGCCCTGGTACGACTTTGTGGGTGACAGCGACGTGGACCTCTTCCAGTTACTGGATCTCCCAGGGAGTGTGTCCCCGCCAAGTCCTGCAGATGCCGCGGGACCAGAGGGGACCAGGGTGTGAGCCCACGCGGGATCAGAGAAGCGCCGTCAGTGCGTCTTCGCCCCCAGTTGCACTCCTGCAGAGTAGGCGCACCTCCGAGCATCCACCCTGGGGAGGTGGCCTGGGCTCTGCACCGCCCCCCCCCCCCCTTTGGTGGCCACTGCGCATGCGCGTGGCGGAAGGCCTGGGCTGCTGAGTCTGAGGTCCAGGCTGAGTCCATTAGGACGCACATGACCTGGCTGCGGGTTCCCAGCGCTGGGAGCGCAATAGCTGCTGCTGGTGCGGGACCCACTGCAGAGCTGCTGCCAGAACCTTCCCCAGGTCCCAGCACAGCCTCCACGCTCCTCCTGGCAGCGTGCTCTGGCACCCCTTGGACTGGGCGAACTTTGGAAGTGGGCACATCTGCGACTCGCGGCTTCCTGGTGATTTCCCCATCGCATTCCCTGGACTCCGAGGGTTCACCACCTTCTCGCGGCATCACGGAACAACGGGAAGACGCATCACGTCTTGGGGGAGGGGGGGAGTTATTTTACTGATATTCTTTTATGTATTATGCTGTATGAAATGTTTTATTAAATTCCTCTGCATATACTTTTTATCCCATACTAATAAAATTCTGCACAATATGTCTGGCTTTTGATTGGGTTTCATTTCTGATCATGTCACATCATGTTTGGCATAATGCTTGTACCACAAAGCTCAGGTCCCTGAGAGTAGAGTGGAGTCTGATGTTCCTTGAAATGACTGTAGTTTGGGCTCCCCCTGTAGGTCCCTGCCTAATCCCTTTCTCACAGTCAAGGTCATCCCCACCCTAAGGGGCACTAAAAGCCCTTAGGAATTCACCCTCCAAAGATGCCCCTCCCTTGTGGTCCTTCGGCAGCCTCAGGGCCCCTCTCAGAATCCCTCAGTCCATGCCCACCCTAAGCCCATGCGAGGAGGTCTCCCTGACCTGGACGACTTCAGAACACGTCCAGAATCCTACCTCTGCCCCCACCCTGCCGTGAGAATGAGGGCTCTCCACAGCGTCCAGAAGAAGGGTGCCAAGGGCTGATAGGAGTGATGAATTTACTCATAGATCAGCCGTGTCTCCACATTCCTCAATTCACGTAAGAAAGAAACCAGATGTCAGCCAACAGTGCGGAAAGTCACCTGGACTAGAAGAATGCCTCAGTAGACAAGATGACATTCACACCACAGTGTGACCGTGGGATACCCTTCAGGAATGTTTTCAACCTCAGAGGGCAGAACATGACTCACCCTAGAGAGAGACCAGGTGAATGTCATCTACGAGGGAAAGGCTTTCTGCAACGACCTGGGCTTAGAAACCACAATGCAATGCACAGTGGAGAGAAGCCTAATGAGTGCGGTGAGGGTGGGAAAGCCTTCAGTCAGAGTTCTTTCCTTAGACAGCATGAGGCCATGCACACAGGAGAGTAACCACATGAATGTCCCCTATGTGACAAAGCTCTCAATCGAAGATCTTACCACAGAAAAGCAGGATTGAGTCCATGCGGGCAAGCAACGCTATGAATGTCAGTAGTCAAAGCTCTGGCCTGAACCAGCACCGGAGAATGCACACGGGGCAGAAACCACATGGATGTCCCATGTGTGGGAAGGCTTTCCGTCAGAAGTCTGAGCTGACGACACGTTACCACAGAACACGCACCAGAGAGAATCCGTGTGAGTGCGGTCAGTGTGGGAACGCCTTCAGTCAACATGCGAATCTCATCAGACACCAGAGTTCCTACACGCGAGAAGAGCCCTAGGCAAGTCCGCTGTGTGGAAAAATCCTCCAGTCAGGGTTCTTCCCTTAGAAAACATGACGGAACTCAACAAAGGAGAGGGAATCGTGAAACACCAACACTGCTTTACACATTATTCACTCGAGTGAAATGATGCAGGGTAAAATCAGGTGAAACCTCTTATTCATCAAACAACACTCGTCATGTACGTGGCCATTCACAGGGTACAAACCACTGTGTCTGAAAGGCAAGGCATTCGCTCATCACTTATCTCTTACTCAATCTAAAATATCCCACAGCAAGGATACAGCAATGCCAAGTGGAAACACACATACTCAGTTGTTTTTATATTAGAAAATATGAGGGCATGTGTGCTGTGTGTGCTGTGTGTGTGTGTGTGTGTGCGCGCGCGCGCGCGTGCATCTGCCTGGGTGAACACTTGTAAAGAGCCCTTCAACACACGGCTCAGCAAGTAGTGAAATGTCTGTGGAAATGAAAGTTGTTTATAGAACTGTGACATCCATTGCGGGAAGCTAGGTTGATCTGGAAACTTTGAGTGTAGAATTTTGTAAGAAATTCATCTTTCAGGACAGCAATGCTTGCCGATATTCGAACAATAAAATCTGCTGGGAAAGAAGCAAAGTGTCGGTGTGTTAGTTTTCCTTATGCAGTTTTGAACACATGCATTCAGGTTCACACAGCCCTTTCCCCAATGGCTGCTTGGAGACATGGCAGCTCCCTCCGTCTATGTTTTCTTCAACACGATCTGGTAAAGACACAGCCAAGACCTACTGCCTCAGGTGCGAGATGCCTCTGCATGACACGACCCTCCTCAGGCAAGTTCATTCGGGCCTATCAAGGGCTGTCAGGGAAAAATCTTGGTGGGACATCATTCTATGTCTCTGCTAAGTGGGGCCTGGAGACAGAGTTCCAGACAATTTTTTTTTTTTTGGTTCGTTACACACCCCGTTTTTCCTTTTAGACATCGTGGAGCAGTCGGCCTCCAGTCCCAATTTACAACCCAAGGAATTGGTTGGGTTATCCCTTGTGGACGTCAGGGCCATCAACTTCGTGGAGACCAACGTGCTCTCAGGAAGCAGAAATCATGTCCAATTAGGGGAGAAGCCACCCTGACACGGGAAGAGGCAGTTCAGATGGCGAGCTGAATCTAGCAAGGAGATCTCACAGTGTGGTGTCCTTTGGCATTCCATCAGGCAGGTCATGGTCTCTCACATGGATTCTAATAAAAGCCCCGTCGGGAACAGCACACTACCGAGTCCTCTTGAGGGCAGGGCCACGGCTGTCTGGCCACCTATGTCTGCCAGGCTGTAGGACAGGCACGGGGTGCGGGCAGCTGCTCGGTCAAAGGACTAATCAATGACTGCGCCTCCCCGAGCGCCCCGCCAGCCCCACCCCCAACCCAGCCCACCCCTACACAGGGGCTCAGGGAAAAGAAAGCAGGGATGCACGCAAGGGGGCAGGCGCGCGCTCGCTTTTGCGCGCACTTCTGCTCCCAAACACCTGCACAAGGGGCTGGGCCTGAGGGCAGCACTGCCTCGAGCCCCATTGGTTGGGACCTGTGGGTGGCGAGTGCCTACCAGGTATTTAAGGCGGCACTCGCAGGGCTGTTAGCCCGAGCTTCAAGCGCAGAGGGCCCAGGAGCATCCAGGATGCTAGACCCCGGGTTTCCCACCGGCTCCCAGTTGTCCCCAAGCCCCCCGAGGAAGAGGACGCGGCTGTGGAGGCGGCGCCGGCCTCGCAGGCTGTTCAGCGCACAACAGCTGCGGGGCCTGGAGGAATTCTTTGAGGGGAAACCCTATGGGACCTATGACGAACGCCAGACCCTGGCGGCCAGGCTGAACCTGCAGGAAGACCAAGTGAGGGTGTGGCTTACCAACCGCAGGGCCAAAGAGCAAAGGCTGCAGCGACTGCGCAGGTAGCAAGGCCAGGGAGCCCAGGCTGTGCCCCAGGAACTGGCAGTCTGCGTCCCTCAGCCCGCGCCTGTGCCCTCGTCTGCAGGCCCTGTGTCCCAGGAGGGCCCTTTGCTCCCTGCCGGCCCTGTGCTGCCCGCCATTCCTGTGCGCCCTGAGGAGCCAGTGTTCCCCGCTGGCCCCGTGTTCCCAGCCGGCTCTGTGCTCCCCGCAGGCCCTGGGCTCCCCGCTGGGCCTGTGTTCCCGCCAGCCCGTCCTGGGCTCCTGGCGGGTCCTATGTTCCCAGCCAGCTCTGTGCTTCCCACAGGCCCTGGGCTCCCCGCTGGCCCTGTGTTCCCGGCCGGTGCTGTGCTCACGGCGGGTCCTGTGCTCCCGGCTGGCTTTGTGCTCCTCGCTGGCCCTGTGCTCCCCACCAGCCCTGCACTCCCTGCCGCCCCGGTACACCACGGGGGCCCTGGTTTCAGCAGCCTCCCTCCGCACAGACCCTTGCAAGTCTTCCCAGCAGCAGATCCCGACACCTCCAGCTACAGCCAGGCCTGCTGCGAACCTGCGCAAGGCGTCCAGGGCACGGTCACCGCTGCCTCTGCTCCAGCTCCAGCTCCAGCTCCAGCTCCAACTCTAGCTCCAGCCCAAGATCCAGATCCTGCTCCAACTCCAGATCCAGGACCAGCTCCTTCTTCAGCTCCAGCTCCAGCTCCAGCTCCAGCTGCAGGTCCATTTCCAGCTCCAGCTCCAGCTCCAGCTCCAGCTCCAGCTCCAGCTTTAGATCCAGCACCAACTCCAACTCCAACTCCAGCTCCATCCGAGGCCACACTCCCCTAGAGCCCCAGCGTCCCACGCCCTCCCCACCCCACCCCTATGCACAGGGGCGCGAGGGGGCGCGCGCGAACACGAACTCAAGCAGGCACTCACGCTCCTGCAGAAGGGGCGGGGCCTGAGGAGAGCGCCTCCTGGCGCCCCATTGGCTGGGACTGGTGGGTGACGAGGGCCTACCAGGTATTTAAGGCGGCACTCTCAGGGCTGTTTGCCAGAGCTTCAAGCGCAGAGGTCCCAGGAGCATCCAGGATGCAAGAACCCGGGTTTCCCACCGGCTCCCAGTTGTCCCCAAGCCCTCCGAGGAAGAGGACCTGGCTGTGGCGGGGGCGGAGGCGGCCTCGCACGGTGTTCAGCACACAACAGCTGCGGGTCCTGGAGGAATTCTTTGAGGGGAAACCCTACGGGACCTATGAGGAACGCCAGACCCTGGCAGCCAGGCTGAACCTGCAGGAGGACCAAGTGAGGGTGTGGCTCAAGAACCGCAGGGCCAAAGAGCAAAGGCTGCAGCGACTGCGCAGGCAGCGAGGCCAAGGAGCCCCAGCTGCGCCCCAGGAACCGGGAGTCTGCGCCGCCCCTCAGCCCTCGCCTGCACTCTCGCCTGCAAGCCCTGTGTCCCAGGAGGGCCCTTTGCTCCCTGCCAGCCCTGTGCCGCCCGCCATTCTTGTGCGCCCCGAGGAGCCAGTGTTTCCCGCGGGCCCTGTGTTCCCAGCCGGCTCTGTGCTCCCCGCAGGCCCTGGGCTCCCCGCTGGCCCTGTGTTCCCCACCGGTCCTGTGCTCCCGGCGGGTCCTGTGCTCCCGGCCGGCTTTGTGCTCCTCGCTGGCCCTGTGCTCCCCACCAGCCCTGCGCTCCCGGCCGCCCCCGTACACCACGGGGGCCCGGGTTTCGGCAGCCTCCCTCCGCACAGACCCTTCCAAGTCTCCCTAGCAGCAGATCCCAGCGCCTCCAGCGAAAGCCAGGCCTGCTACGACCCTGCGCAAGGCCTCCAGGGCTCGGTCACCGCTGCCTCTGCTCCAGCTCCAGCTCTAGCTCCAGCCCCAGATCCAGCTCCGGCTCCAACTCCAGATCCAGGTCCAGGTCCTTCTTCAGCTCCAGCTCCAGTTCCAGCTGCAGGTCCAGCTCCAGCTCTAGATCCAGCACCAACTCCAACTCCAGCTCCAACCGAGGCCACACTCTCGCCTCAGGGCCCCAACAACGCCGGGAATTTCTCTTCAGAGCCTGATTTCACAGACCTGCTCTCAGCCTATTGCTTCTTGGAGGAGCCCTTCTCCCCCCCCAGGCCCTGGTACGACTTTGTGGGTGACAGCGACGTGGACCTCTTCCAGTTACTGGATCTCCCAGGGAGTGTGTCCCCGCCAAGTCCTGCAGATGCCGCGGGACCAGAGGGGACCAGGGTGTGAGCCCACGCGGGATCAGAGAAGCGCCGTCAGTGCGTCTTCGCCCCCAGTTGCACTCCTGCAGAGTAGGCGCACCTCCGAGCATCCACCCTGGGGAGGTGGCCTGGGCTCTGCACCGCCCCCCCCCCTTTGGTGGCCACTGCGCATGCGCGTGGCGGAAGGCCTGGGCTGCTGAGTCTGAGGTCCAGGCTGAGTCCATTAGGACGCACATGACCTGGCTGCGGGTTCCCAGCGCTGGGAGCGCAATAGCTGCTGCTGGTGCGGGACCCACTGCAGAGCTGCTGCCAGAACCTTCCCCAGGTCCCAGCACAGCCTCCACGCTCCTCCTGGCAGCGTGCTCTGGCACCCCTTGGACTGGGCGAACTTTGGAAGTGGGCACATCTGCGACTCGCGGCTTCCTGGTGATTTCCCCATCGCATTCCCTGGACTCCGAGGGTTCACCACCTTCTCGCGGCATCACGGAACAACGGGAAGACGCATCACGTCTTGGGGGAGGGGGGGAGTTATTTTACTGATATTCTTTTATGTATTATGCTGTATGAAATGTTTTATTAAATTCCTCTGCATATACTTTTTATCCCATACTAATAAAATTCTGCACAATATGTCTGGCTTTTGATTGGGTTTCATTTCTGATCATGTCACATCATGTTTGGCATAATGCTTGTACCACAAAGCTCAGGTCCCTGAGAGTAGAGTGGAGTCTGATGTTCCTTGAAATGACTGTAGTTTGGGCTCCCCCTGTAGGTCCCTGCCTAATCCCTTTCTCACAGTCAAGGTCATCCCCACCCTAAGGGGCACTAAAAGCCCTTAGGAATTCACCCTCCAAAGATGCCCCTCCCTTGTGGTCCTTCGGCAGCCTCAGGGCCCCTCTCAGAATCCCTCAGTCCATGCCCACCCTAAGCCCATGCGAGGAGGTCTCCCTGACCTGGACGACTTCAGAACACGTCCAGAATCCTACCTCTGCCCCCACCCTGCCGTGAGAATGAGGGCTCTCCACAGCGTCCAGAAGAAGGGTGCCAAGGGCTGATAGGAGTGATGAATTTACTCATAGATCAGCCGTGTCTCCACATTCCTCAATTCACGTAAGAAAGAAACCAGATGTCAGCCAACAGTGCGGAAAGTCACCTGGACTAGAAGAATGCCTCAGTAGACAAGATGACATTCACACCACAGTGTGACCGTGGGATACCCTTCAGGAATGTTTTCAACCTCAGAGGGCAGAACATGACTCACCCTAGAGAGAGACCAGGTGAATGTCATCTACGAGGGAAAGGCTTTCTGCAACGACCTGGGCTTAGAAACCACAATGCAATGCACAGTGGAGAGAAGCCTAATGAGTGCGGTGAGGGTGGGAAAGCCTTCAGTCAGAGTTCTTTCCTTAGACAGCATGAGGCCATGCACACAGGAGAGTAACCACATGAATGTCCCCTATGTGACAAAGCTCTCAATCGAAGATCTTACCACAGAAAAGCAGGATTGAGTCCATGCGGGCAAGCAACGCTATGAATGTCAGTAGTCAAAGCTCTGGCCTGAACCAGCACCGGAGAATGCACACGGGGCAGAAACCACATGGATGTCCCATGTGTGGGAAGGCTTTCCGTCAGAAGTCTGAGCTGACGACACGTTACCACAGAACACGCACCAGAGAGAATCCGTGTGAGTGCGGTCAGTGTGGGAACGCCTTCAGTCAACATGCGAATCTCATCAGACACCAGAGTTCCTACACGCGAGAAGAGCCCTAGGCAAGTCCGCTGTGTGGAAAAATCCTCCAGTCAGGGTTCTTCCCTTAGAAAACATGACGGAACTCAACAAAGGAGAGGGAATCGTGAAACACCAACACTGCTTTACACATTATTCACTCGAGTGAAATGATGCAGGGTAAAATCAGGTGAAACCTCTTATTCATCAAACAACACTCGTCATGTACGTGGCCATTCACAGGGTACAAACCACTGTGTCTGAAAGGCAAGGCATTCGCTCATCACTTATCTCTTACTCAATCTAAAATATCCCACAGCAAGGATACAGCAATGCCAAGTGGAAACACACATACTCAGTTGTTTTTATATTAGAAAATATGAGGGCATGTGTGCTGTGTGTGCTGTGTGTGTGTGTGTGTGTGCGCGCGCGCGCGCGTGCATCTGCCTGGGTGAACACTTGTAAAGAGCCCTTCAACACACGGCTCAGCAAGTAGTGAAATGTCTGTGGAAATGAAAGTTGTTTATAGAACTGTGACATCCATTGCGGGAAGCTAGGTTGATCTGGAAACTTTGAGTGTAGAATTTTGTAAGAAATTCATCTTTCAGGACAGCAATGCTTGCCGATATTCGAACAATAAAATCTGCTGGGAAAGAAGCAAAGTGTCGGTGTGTTAGTTTTCCTTATGCAGTTTTGAACACATGCATTCAGGTTCACACAGCCCTTTCCCCAATGGCTGCTTGGAGACATGGCAGCTCCCTCCGTCTATGTTTTCTTCAACACGATCTGGTAAAGACACAGCCAAGACCTACTGCCTCAGGTGCGAGATGCCTCTGCATGACACGACCCTCCTCAGGCAAGTTCATTCGGGCCTATCAAGGGCTGTCAGGGAAAAATCTTGGTGGGACATCATTCTATGTCTCTGCTAAGTGGGGCCTGGAGACAGAGTTCCAGACAATTTTTTTTTTTTTGGTTCGTTACACACCCCGTTTTTCCTTTTAGACATCGTGGAGCAGTCGGCCTCCAGTCCCAATTTACAACCCAAGGAATTGGTTGGGTTATCCCTTGTGGACGTCAGGGCCATCAACTTCGTGGAGACCAACGTGCTCTCAGGAAGCAGAAATCATGTCCAATTAGGGGAGAAGCCACCCTGACACGGGAAGAGGCAGTTCAGATGGCGAGCTGAATCTAGCAAGGAGATCTCACAGTGTGGTGTCCTTTGGCATTCCATCAGGCAGGTCATGGTCTCTCACATGGATTCTAATAAAAGCCCCGTCGGGAACAGCACACTACCGAGTCCTCTTGAGGGCAGGGCCACGGCTGTCTGGCCACCTATGTCTGCCAGGCTGTAGGACAGGCACGGGGTGCGGGCAGCTGCTCGGTCAAAGGACTAATCAATGACTGCGCCTCCCCGAGCGCCCCGCCAGCCCCACCCCCAACCCAGCCCACCCCTACACAGGGGCTCAGGGAAAAGAAAGCAGGGATGCACGCAAGGGGGCAGGCGCGCGCGCGCTTTTGCGCGCACTTCTGCTCCCAAACACCTGCACAAGGGGCTGGGCCTGAGGGCAGCACTGCCTCGAGCCCCATTGGTTGGGACCTGTGGGTGGCGAGTGCCTACCAGGTATTTAAGGCGGCACTCGCAGGGCTGTTAGCCCGAGCTTCAAGCGCAGAGGGCCCAGGAGCATCCAGGATGCTAGACCCCGGGTTTCCCACCGGCTCCCAGTTGTCCCCAAGCCCCCCGAGGAAGAGGACGCGGCTGTGGAGGCGGCGCCGGCCTCGCAGGCTGTTCAGCGCACAACAGCTGCGGGGCCTGGAGGAATTCTTTGAGGGGAAACCCTATGGGACCTATGACGAACGCCAGACCCTGGCGGCCAGGCTGAACCTGCAGGAAGACCAAGTGAGGGTGTGGCTTACCAACCGCAGGGCCAAAGAGCAAAGGCTGCAGCGACTGCGCAGGTAGCAAGGCCAGGGAGCCCAGGCTGTGCCCCAGGAACTGGCAGTCTGCGTCCCTCAGCCCGCGCCTGTGCCCTCGTCTGCAGGCCCTGTGTCCCAGGAGGGCCCTTTGCTCCCTGCCGGCCCTGTGCTGCCCGCCATTCCTGTGCGCCCTGAGGAGCCAGTGTTCCCCGCTGGCCCCGTGTTCCCAGCCGGCTCTGTGCTCCCCGCAGGCCCTGGGCTCCCCGCTGGGCCTGTGTTCCCGCCAGCCCGTCCTGGGCTCCTGGCGGGTCCTATGTTCCCAGCCAGCTCTGTGCTTCCCACAGGCCCTGGGCTCCCCGCTGGCCCTGTGTTCCCGGCCGGTGCTGTGCTCACGGCGGGTCCTGTGCTCCCGGCTGGCTTTGTGCTCCTCGCTGGCCCTGTGCTCCCCACCAGCCCTGCACTCCCTGCCGCCCCGGTACACCACGGGGGCCCTGGTTTCAGCAGCCTCCCTCCGCACAGACCCTTGCAAGTCTTCCCAGCAGCAGATCCCGACACCTCCAGCTACAGCCAGGCCTGCTGCGACCCTGCGCAAGGCGTCCAGGGCACGGTCACCGCTGCCTCTGCTCCAGCTCCAGCTCCAGCTCCAGCTCCAACTCTAGCTCCAGCCCAAGATCCAGATCCTGCTCCAACTCCAGATCCAGGACCAGCTCCTTCTTCAGCTCCAGCTCCAGCTCCAGCTCCAGCTGCAGGTCCATTTCCAGCTCCAGCTCCAGCTCCAGCTCCAGCTCCAGCTCCAGCTTTAGATCCAGCACCAACTCCAACTCCAACTCCAGCTCCATCCGAGGCCACACTCCCCTAGAGCCCCAGCGTCCCACGCCCTCCCCACCCCACCCCTATGCACAGGGGCGCGAGGGGGCGCGCGCGAACACGAACTCAAGCAGGCACTCACGCTCCTGCAGAAGGGGCGGGGCCTGAGGAGAGCGCCTCCTGGCGCCCCATTGGCTGGGACTGGTGGGTGACGAGGGCCTACCAGGTATTTAAGGCGGCACTCTCAGGGCTGTTTGCCAGAGCTTCAAGCGCAGAGGTCCCAGGAGCATCCAGGATGCAAGAACCCGGGTTTCCCACCGGCTCCCAGTTGTCCCCAAGCCCTCCGAGGAAGAGGACCTGGCTGTGGCGGGGGCGGAGGCGGCCTCGCACGGTGTTCAGCACACAACAGCTGCGGGTCCTGGAGGAATTCTTTGAGGGGAAACCCTACGGGACCTATGAGGAACGCCAGACCCTGGCAGCCAGGCTGAACCTGCAGGAGGACCAAGTGAGGGTGTGGCTCAAGAACCGCAGGGCCAAAGAGCAAAGGCTGCAGCGACTGCGCAGGCAGCGAGGCCAAGGAGCCCCAGCTGCGCCCCAGGAACCGGGAGTCTGCGCCGCCCCTCAGCCCTCGCCTGCACTCTCGCCTGCAAGCCCTGTGTCCCAGGAGGGCCCTTTGCTCCCTGCCAGCCCTGTGCCGCCCGCCATTCTTGTGCGCCCCGAGGAGCCAGTGTTTCCCGCGGGCCCTGTGTTCCCAGCCGGCTCTGTGCTCCCTGCAGGCCCTGGGCTCCCCGCTGGCCCTGTGTTCCCCACCGGTCCTGTGCTCCCGGCGGGTCCTGTGCTCCCGGCCGGCTTTGTGCTCCTCGCTGGCCCTGTGCTCCCCACCAGCCCTGCGCTCCCGGCCGCCCCCGTACACCACGGGGGCCCGGGTTTCGGCAGCCTCCCTCCGCACAGACCCTTCCAAGTCTCCCTAGCAGCAGATCCCAGCGCCTCCAGCGAAAGCCAGGCCTGCTACGACCCTGCGCAAGGCCTCCAGGGCTCGGTCACCGCTGCCTCTGCTCCAGCCCCAGATCCAGCTCCGGCTCCAACTCCAGATCCAGGTCCAGGTCCTTCTTCAGCTCCAGCTCCAGTTCCAGCTGCAGGTCCAGCTCCAGCTCTAGATCCAGCACCAACTCCAACTCCAGCTCCAACCGAGGCCACACTCTCGCCTCAGGGCCCCAACAACGCCGGGAATTTCTCTTCAGAGCCTGATTTCACAGACCTGCTCTCAGCCTATTGCTTCTTGGAGGAGCCCTTCTCCCCCCCCAGGCCCTGGTACGACTTTGTGGGTGACAGCGACGTGGACCTCTTCCAGTTACTGGATCTCCCAGGGAGTGTGTCCCCGCCAAGTCCTGCAGATGCCGCGGGACCAGAGGGGACCAGGGTGTGAGCCCACGCGGGATCAGAGAAGCGCCGTCAGTGCGTCTTCGCCCCCAGTTGCACTCCTGCAGAGTAGGCGCACCTCCGAGCATCCACCCTGGGGAGGTGGCCTGGGCTCTGCACCGCCCCCCCCCCCCCTTTGGTGGCCACTGCGCATGCGCGTGGCGGAAGGCCTGGGCTGCTGAGTCTGAGGTCCAGGCTGAGTCCATTAGGACGCACATGACCTGGCTGCGGGTTCCCAGCGCTGGGAGCGCAATAGCTGCTGCTGGTGCGGGACCCACTGCAGAGCTGCTGCCAGAACCTTCCCCAGGTCCCAGCACAGCCTCCACGCTCCTCCTGGCAGCGTGCTCTGGCACCCCTTGGACTGGGCGAACTTTGGAAGTGGGCACATCTGCGACTCGCGGCTTCCTGGTGATTTCCCCATCGCATTCCCTGGACTCCGAGGGTTCACCACCTTCTCGCGGCATCACGGAACAACGGGAAGACGCATCACGTCTTGGGGGAGGGGGGGAGTTATTTTACTGATATTCTTTTATGTATTATGCTGTATGAAATGTTTTATTAAATTCCTCTGCATATACTTTTTATCCCATACTAATAAAATTCTGCACAATATGTCTGGCTTTTGATTGGGTTTCATTTCTGATCATGTCACATCATGTTTGGCATAATGCTTGTACCACAAAGCTCAGGTCCCTGAGAGTAGAGTGGAGTCTGATGTTCCTTGAAATGACTGTAGTTTGGGCTCCCCCTGTAGGTCCCTGCCTAATCCCTTTCTCACAGTCAAGGTCATCCCCACCCTAAGGGGCACTAAAAGCCCTTAGGAATTCACCCTCCAAAGATGCCCCTCCCTTGTGGTCCTTCGGCAGCCTCAGGGCCCCTCTCAGAATCCCTCAGTCCATGCCCACCCTAAGCCCATGCGAGGAGGTCTCCCTGACCTGGACGACTTCAGAACACGTCCAGAATCCTACCTCTGCCCCCACCCTGCCGTGAGAATGAGGGCTCTCCACAGCGTCCAGAAGAAGGGTGCCAAGGGCTGATAGGAGTGATGAATTTACTCATAGATCTGCCGTGTCTCCACATTCCTCAATTCACGTAAGAAAGAAACCAGATGTCAGCCAACAGTGCGGAAAGTCACCTGGACTAGAAGAATGCCTCAGTAGACAAGATGACATTCACACCACAGTGTGACCGTGGGATACCCTTCAGGAATGTTTTCAACCTCAGAGGGCAGAACATGACTCACCCTAGAGAGAGACCAGGTGAATGTCATCTACGAGGGAAAGGCTTTCTGCAACGACCTGGGCTTAGAAACCACAATGCAATGCACAGTGGAGAGAAGCCTAATGAGTGCGGTGAGGGTGGGAAAGCCTTCAGTCAGAGTTCTTTCCTTAGACAGCATGAGGCCATGCACACAGGAGAGTAACCACATGAATGTCCCCTATGTGACAAAGCTCTCAATCAAAGATCTTACCACAGAAAAGCAGGATTGAGTCCATGCGGGCAAGCAACGCTATGAATGTCAGTAGTCAAAGCTCTGGCCTGAACCAGCACCGGAGAATGCACACGGGGCAGAAACCACATGGATGTCCCATGTGTGGGAAGGCTTTCCGTCAGAAGTCTGAGCTGACGACACGTTACCACAGAACACGCACCAGAGAGAATCCGTGTGAGTGCGGTCAGTGTGGGAACGCCTTCAGTCAACATGCGAATCTCATCAGACACCAGAGTTCCTACACGCGAGAAGAGCCCTAGGCAAGTCCGCTGTGTGGAAAAATCCTCCAGTCAGGGTTCTTCCCTTAGAAAACATGACGGAACTCAACAAAGGAGAGGGAATCGTGAAACACCAACACTGCTTTACACATTATTCACTCGAGTGAAATGATGCAGGGTAAAATCAGGTGAAACCTCTTATTCATCAAACAACACTCGTCATGTACGTGGCCATTCACAGGGTACAAACCACTGTGTCTGAAAGGCAAGGCATTCGCTGATCACTTATCTCTTACTCAATCTAAAATATCCCACAGCAAGGATACAGCAATGCCAAGTGGAAACACACATACTCAGTTGTTTTTATATTAGAAAATATGAGGGCATGTGTGCTGTGTGTGCTGTGTGTGTGTGTGTGTGTGCGCGCGCGCGCGTGCATCTGCCTGGGTGAACACTTGTAAAGAGCCCTTCAACACACGGCTCAGCAAGTAGTGAAATGTCTGTGGAAATGAAAGTTGTTTATAGAACTGTGACATCCATTGCGGGAAGCTAGGTTGATCTGGAAACTTTGAGTGTAGAATTTTGTAAGAAATTCATCTTTCAGGACAGCAATGCTTGCCGATATTCGAACAATAAAATCTGCTGGGAAAGAAGCAAAGTGTCGGTGTGTTAGTTTTCCTTATGCAGTTTTGAACACATGCATTCAGGTTCACACAGCCCTTTCCCCAATGGCTGCTTGGAGACGTGGCAGCTCCCTCCGTCTATGTTTTCTTCAACACGATCTGGTAAAGACACAGCCAAGACCTGCTGCCTCAGGTGCGAGATGCCTCTGCATGACACGACCCTCCTCAGGCAAGTTCATTCGGGCCTATCAAGGGCTGTCAGGGAAAAATCTTGTTGGGACATCATTCTATGTCTCTGCTAAGTGGGGCCTGGAGACAGAGTTCCAGACAATTTTTTTTTTTTTGGTTCGTTACACACCCCGTTTTTCCTTTTAGACATCGTGGAGCAGTCGGCCTCCAGTCCCAATTTACAACCCAAGGAATTGGTTGGGTTATCCCTTGTGGACGTCAGGGCCATCAACTTCGTGGAGACCAACGTGCTCTCAGGAAGCAGAAATCATGTCCAGTTAGGGGAGAAGCCACCCTGACACGGGAAGAGGCAGTTCAGATGGCGAGCTGAATCTAGCAAGGAGATCTCACAGTGTGGTGTCCTTTGGCATTCCATCAGGCAGGTCATGGTCTCTCACATGGATTCTAATAAAAGCCCCGTCGGGAACAGCACACTACCGAGTCCTCTTGAGGGCAGGGCCACGGCTGTCTGGCCACCTATGTCTGCCAGGCTGTAGGACAGGCACGGGGTGCGGGCAGCTGCTCGGTCAAAGGACTAATCAATGACTGCGCCTCCCCGAGCGCCCCGCCAGCCCCACCCCCAACCCAGCCCACCCCTACACAGGGGCTCAGGGAAAAGAAAGCAGGGATGCACGCAAGGGGGCAGGCGCGCGCGCGCTTTTGCGCGCACTTCTGCTCCCAAACACCTGCACAAGGGGCTGGGCCTGAGGGCAGCACTGCCTCGAGCCCCATTGGTTGGGACCTGTGGGTGGCGAGTGCCTACCAGGTATTTAAGGCGGCACTCGCAGGGCTGTTAGCCCGAGCTTCAAGCGCAGAGGGCCCAGGAGCATCCAGGATGCTAGACCCCGGGTTTCCCACCGGCTCCCAGTTGTTCCCAAGCCCCCCGAGGAAGAGGACGCGGCTGTGGAGGCGGCGCCGGCCTCGCAGGCTGTTCAGCGCACAACAGCTGCGGGGCCTGGAGGAATTCTTTGAGGGGAAACCCTATGGGACCTATGACGAACGCCAGACCCTGGCGGCCAGGCTGAACCTGCAGGAAGACCAAGTGAGGGTGTGGCTTACCAACCGCAGGGCCAAAGAGCAAAGGCTGCAGCAACTGCGCAGGTAGCAAGGCCAGGGAGCCCAGGCTGTGCCCCAGGAACTGGCAGTCTGCGTCCCTCAGCCCGCGCCTGTGCCCTCGTCTGCAGGCCCTGTGTCCCAGGAGGGCCCTTTGCTCCCTGCCGGCCCTGTGCCGCCCGCCATTCTTGTGCGCCCCGAGGAGCCAGTGTTTCCCGCGGGCCCTGTGTTCCCAGCCGGCTCTGTGCTCCCCGCAGGCCCTGGGCTCCCCGCTGGCCCTGTGTTCCCCACCGGTCCTGTGCTCCCGGCGGGTCCTGTGCTCCCGGCCGGCTTTGTGCTCCTCGCTGGCCCTGTGCTCCCCACCAGCCCTGCGCTCCCGGCCGCCCCCGTACACCACGGGGGCCCGGGTTTCGGCAGCCTCCCTCCGCACAGACCCTTCCAAGTCTCCCTAGCAGCAGATCCCAGCGCCTCCAGCGAAAGCCAGGCCTGCTACGACCCTGCGCAAGGCCTCCAGGGCTCGGTCACCGCTGCCTCTGCTCCAGCTCCAGCTCTAGCTCCAGCCCCAGATCCAGCTCCGGCTCCAACTCCAGATCCAGGTCCAGGTCCTTCTTCAGCTCCAGCTCCAGTTCCAGCTGCAGGTCCAGCTCCAGCTCTAGATCCAGCACCAACTCCAACTCCAGCTCCAACCGAGGCCACACTCTCGCCTCAGGGCCCCAACAACGCCGGGAATTTCTCTTCAGAGCCTGATTTCACAGACCTGCTCTCAGCCTATTGCTTCTTGGAGGAGCCCTTCTCCCCCCCCAGGCCCTGGTACGACTTTGTGGGTGACAGCGACGTGGACCTCTTCCAGTTACTGGATCTCCCAGGGAGTGTGTCCCCGCCAAGTCCTGCAGATGCCGCGGGACCAGAGGGGACCAGGGTGTGAGCCCACGCGGGATCAGAGAAGCGCCGTCAGTGCGTCTTCGCCCCCAGTTGCACTCCTGCAGAGTAGGCGCACCTCCGAGCATCCACCCTGGGGAGGTGGCCTGGGCTCTGCACCGCCCCCCCCCCTTTGGTGGCCACTGCGCATGCGCGTGGCGGAAGGCCTGGGCTGCTGAGTCTGAGGTCCAGGCTGAGTCCATTAGGACGCACATGACCTGGCTGCGGGTTCCCAGCGCTGGGAGCGCAATAGCTGCTGCTGGTGCGGGACCCACTGCAGAGCTGCTGCCAGAACCTTCCCCAGGTCCCAGCACAGCCTCCACGCTCCTCCTGGCAGCGTGCTCTGGCACCCCTTGGACTGGGCGAACTTTGGAAGTGGGCACATCTGCGACTCGCGGCTTCCTGGTGATTTCCCCATCGCATTCCCTGGACTCCGAGGGTTCACCACCTTCTCGCGGCATCACGGAACAACGGGAAGACGCATCACGTCTTGGGGGAGGGGGGGAGTTATTTTACTGATATTCTTTTATGTATTATGCTGTATGAAATGTTTTATTAAATTCCTCTGCATATACTTTTTATCCCATACTAATAAAATTCTGCACAATATGTCTGGCTTTTGATTGGGTTTCATTTCTGATCATGTCACATCATGTTTGGCATAATGCTTGTACCACAAAGCTCAGGTCCCTGAGAGTAGAGTGGAGTCTGATGTTCCTTGAAATGACTGTAGTTTGGGCTCCCCCTGTAGGTCCCTGCCTAATCCCTTTCTCACAGTCAAGGTCATCCCCACCCTAAGGGGCACTAAAAGCCCTTAGGAATTCACCCTCCAAAGATGCCCCTCCCTTGTGGTCCTTCGGCAGCCTCAGGGCCCCTCTCAGAATCCCTCAGTCCATGCCCACCCTAAGCCCATGCGAGGAGGTCTCCCTGACCTGGACGACTTCAGAACACGTCCAGAATCCTACCTCTGCCCCCACCCTGCCGTGAGAATGAGGGCTCTCCACAGCGTCCAGAAGAAGGGTGCCAAGGGCTGATAGGAGTGATGAATTTACTCATAGATCAGCCGTGTCTCCACATTCCTCAATTCACGTAAGAAAGAAACCAGATGTCAGCCAACAGTGCGGAAAGTCACCTGGACTAGAAGAATGCCTCAGTAGACAAGATGACATTCACACCACAGTGTGACCGTGGGATACCCTTCAGGAATGTTTTCAACCTCAGAGGGCAGAACATGACTCACCCTAGAGAGAGACCAGGTGAATGTCATCTACGAGGGAAAGGCTTTCTGCAACGACCTGGGCTTAGAAACCACAATGCAATGCACAGTGGAGAGAAGCCTAATGAGTGCGGTGAGGGTGGGAAAGCCTTCAGTCAGAGTTCTTTCCTTAGACCGCATGAGGCCATGCACACAGGAGAGTAACCACATGAATGTCCCCTATGTGACAAAGCTCTCAATCGAAGATCTTACCACAGAAAAGCAGGATTGAGTCCATGCGGGCAAGCAACGCTATGAATGTCAGTAGTCAAAGCTCTGGCCTGAACCAGCACCGGAGAATGCACACGGGGCAGAAACCACATGGATGTCCCATGTGTGGGAAGGCTTTCCGTCAGAAGTCTGAGCTGACGACACGTTACCACAGAACACGCACCAGAGAGAATCCGTGTGAGTGCGGTCAGTGTGGGAACGCCTTCAGTCAACATGCGAATCTCATCAGACACCAGAGTTCCTACACGCGAGAAGAGCCCTAGGCAAGTCCGCTGTGTGGAAAAATCCTCCAGTCAGGGTTCTTCCCTTAGAAAACATGACGGAACTCAACAAAGGAGAGGGAATCGTGAAACACCAACACTGCTTTACACATTATTCACTCGAGTGAAATGATGCAGGGTAAAATCAGGTGAAACCTCTTATTCATCAAACAACACTCGTCATGTACGTGGCCATTCACAGGGTACAAACCACTGTGTCTGAAAGGCAAGGCATTCGCTGATCACTTATCTCTTACTCAATCTAAAATATCCCACAGCAAGGATACAGCAATGCCAAGTGGAAACACACATACTCAGTTGTTTTTATATTAGAAAATATGAGGGCATGTGTGCTGTGTGTGCTGTGTGTGTGTGTGTGTGCGCGCGCGCGCGCGTGCATCTGCCTGGGTGAACACTTGTAAAGAGCCCTTCAACACACGGCTCAGCAAGTAGTGAAATGTCTGTGGAAATGAAAGTTGTTTATAGAACTGTGACATCCATTGCGGGAAGCTAGGTTGATCTGGAAACTTTGAGTGTAGAATTTTGTAAGAAATTCATCTTTCAGGACAGCAATGCTTGCCGATATTCGAACAATAAAATCTGCTGGGAAAGAAGCAAAGTGTCGGTGTGTTAGTTTTCCTTATGCAGTTTTGAACACATGCATTCAGGTTCACACAGCCCTTTCCCCAATGGCTGCTTGGAGACGTGGCAGCTCCCTCCGTCTATGTTTTCTTCAACACGATCTGGTAAAGACACAGCCAAGACCTGCTGCCTCAGGTGCGAGATGCCTCTGCATGACACGACCCTCCTCAGGCAAGTTCATTCGGGCCTATCAAGGGCTGTCAGGGAAAAATCTTGGTGGGACATCATTCTATGTCTCTGCTAAGTGGGGCCTGGAGACAGAGTTCCAGACAATTTTTTTTTTTTTGGTTCGTTACACACCCCGTTTTTCCTTTTAGACATCGTGGAGCAGTCGGCCTCCAGTCCCAATTTACAACCCAAGGAATTGGTTGGGTTATCCCTTGTGGACGTCAGGGCCATCAACTTCGTGGAGACCAACGTGCTCTCAGGAAGCAGAAATCATGTCCAGTTAGGGGAGAAGCCACCCTGACACGGGAAGAGGCAGTTCAGATGGCGAGCTGAATCTAGCAAGGAGATCTCACAGTGTGGTGTCCTTTGGCATTCCATCAGGCAGGTCATGGTCTCTCACATGGATTCTAATAAAAGCCCCGTCGGGAACAGCACACTACCGAGTCCTCTTGAGGGCAGGGCCACGGCTGTCTGGCCACCTATGTCTGCCAGGCTGTAGGACAGGCACGGGGTGCGGGCAGCTGCTCGGTCAAAGGACTAATCAATGACTGCGCCTCCCCGAGCGCCCCGCCAGCCCCACCCCCAACCCAGCCCACCCCTACACAGGGGCTCAGGGAAAAGAAAGCAGGGATGCACGCAAGGGGGCAGGCGCGCGCGCGCTTTTGCGCGCACTTCTGCTCCCAAACACCTGCACAAGGGGCTGGGCCTGAGGGCAGCACTGCCTCGAGCCCCATTGGTTGGGACCTGTGGGTGGCGAGTGCCTACCAGGTATTTAAGGCGGCACTCGCAGGGCTGTTAGCCCGAGCTTCAAGCGCAGAGGGCCCAGGAGCATCCAGGATGCTAGACCCCGGGTTTCCCACCGGCTCCCAGTTGTCCCCAAGCCCCCCGAGGAAGAGGACGCGGCTGTGGAGGCGGCGCCGGCCTCGCAGGCTGTTCAGCGCACAACAGCTGCGGGGCCTGGAGGAATTCTTTGAGGGGAAACCCTATGGGACCTATGACGAACGCCAGACCCTGGCGGCCAGGCTGAACCTGCAGGAAGACCAAGTGAGGGTGTGGCTTACCAACCGCAGGGCCAAAGAGCAAAGGCTGCAGCGACTGCGCAGGTAGCAAGGCCAGGGAGCCCAGGCTGTGCCCCAGGAACTGGCAGTCTGCGTCCCTCAGCCCGCGCCTGTGCCCTCGTCTGCAGGCCCTGTGTCCCAGGAGGGCCCTTTGCTCCCTGCCGGCCCTGTGCTGCCCGCCATTCCTGTGCGCCCTGAGGAGCCAGTGTTCCCCGCTGGCCCCGTGTTCCCAGCCGGCTCTGTGCTCCCCGCAGGCCCTGGGCTCCCCGCTGGGCCTGTGTTCCCGCCAGCCCGTCCTGGGCTCCTGGCGGGTCCTATGTTCCCAGCCAGCTCTGTGCTTCCCACAGGCCCTGGGCTCCCCGCTGGCCCTGTGTTCCCGGCCGGTGCTGTGCTCACGGCGGGTCCTGTGCTCCCGGCTGGCTTTGTGCTCCTCGCTGGCCCTGTGCTCCCCACCAGCCCTGCACTCCCTGCCGCCCCGGTACACCACGGGGGCCCTGGTTTCAGCAGCCTCCCTCCGCACAGACCCTTGCAAGTCTTCCCAGCAGCAGATCCCGACACCTCCAGCTACAGCCAGGCCTGCTGCGACCCTGCGCAAGGCGTCCAGGGCACGGTCACCGCTGCCTCTGCTCCAGCTCCAGCTCCAGCTCCAGCTCCAACTCTAGCTCCAGCCCAAGATCCAGATCCTGCTCCAACTCCAGATCCAGGACCAGCTCCTTCTTCAGCTCCAGCTCCAGCTCCAGCTCCAGCTGCAGGTCCATTTCCAGCTCCAGCTCCAGCTCCAGCTCCAGCTCCAGCTCCAGCTTTAGATCCAGCACCAACTCCAACTCCAACTCCAGCTCCATCCGAGGCCACACTCCCCTAGAGCCCCAGCGTCCCACGCCCTCCCCACCCCACCCCTATGCACAGGGGCGCGAGGGGGCGCGCGCGAACACGAACTCAAGCAGGCACTCACGCTCCTGCAGAAGGGGCGGGGCCTGAGGAGAGCGCCTCCTGGCGCCCCATTGGCTGGGACTGGTGGGTGACGAGGGCCTACCAGGTATTTAAGGCGGCACTCTCAGGGCTGTTTGCCAGAGCTTCAAGCGCAGAGGTCCCAGGAGCATCCAGGATGCAAGAACCCGGGTTTCCCACCGGCTCCCAGTTGTCCCCAAGCCCTCCGAGGAAGAGGACCTGGCTGTGGCGGGGGCGGAGGCGGCCTCGCACGGTGTTCAGCACACAACAGCTGCGGGTCCTGGAGGAATTCTTTGAGGGGAAACCCTACGGGACCTATGAGGAACGCCAGACCCTGGCAGCCAGGCTGAACCTGCAGGAGGACCAAGTGAGGGTGTGGCTCAAGAACCGCAGGGCCAAAGAGCAAAGGCTGCAGCGACTGCGCAGGCAGCGAGGCCAAGGAGCCCCAGCTGCGCCCCAGGAACCGGGAGTCTGCGCCGCCCCTCAGCCCTCGCCTGCACTCTCGCCTGCAAGCCCTGTGTCCCAGGAGGGCCCTTTGCTCCCTGCCAGCCCTGTGCCGCCCGCCATTCTTGTGCGCCCCGAGGAGCCAGTGTTTCCCGCGGGCCCTGTGTTCCCAGCCCGCTCTGTGCTCCCCGCAGGCCCTGGGCTCCCCGCTGGCCCTGTGTTCCCCACCGGTCCTGTGCTCCCGGCGGGTCCTGTGCTCCCGGCCGGCTTTGTGCTCCTCGCTGGCCCTGTGCTCCCCACCAGCCCTGCGCTCCCGGCCGCCCCCGTACACCACGGGGGCCCGGGTTTCGGCAGCCTCCCTCCGCACAGACCCTTCCAAGTCTCCCTAGCAGCAGATCCCAGCGCCTCCAGCGAAAGCCAGGCCTGCTACGACCCTGCGCAAGGCCTCCAGGGCTCGGTCACCGCTGCCTCTGCTCCAGCCCCAGATCCAGCTCCGGCTCCAACTCCAGATCCAGGTCCAGGTCCTTCTTCAGCTCCAGCTCCAGTTCCAGCTGCAGGTCCAGCTCCAGCTCTAGATCCAGCACCAACTCCAACTCCAGCTCCAACCGAGGCCACACTCTCGCCTCAGGGCCCCAACAACGCCGGGAATTTCTCTTCAGAGCCTGATTTCACAGACCTGCTCTCAGCCTATTGCTTCTTGGAGGAGCCCTTCTCCCCCCCCAGGCCCTGGTACGACTTTGTGGGTGACAGCGACGTGGACCTCTTCCAGTTACTGGATCTCCCAGGGAGTGTGTCCCCGCCAAGTCCTGCAGATGCCGCGGGACCAGAGGGGACCAGGGTGTGAGCCCACGCGGGATCAGAGAAGCGCCGTCAGTGCGTCTTCGCCCCCAGTTGCACTCCTGCAGAGTAGGCGCACCTCCGAGCATCCACCCTGGGGAGGTGGCCTGGGCTCTGCACCGCCCCCCCCCCTTTGGTGGCCACTGCGCATGCGCGTGGCGGAAGGCCTGGGCTGCTGAGTCTGAGGTCCAGGCTGAGTCCATTAGGACGCACATGACCTGGCTGCGGGTTCCCAGCGCTGGGAGCGCAATAGCTGCTGCTGGTGCGGGACCCACTGCAGAGCTGCTGCCAGAACCTTCCCCAGGTCCCAGCACAGCCTCCACGCTCCTCCTGGCAGCGTGCTCTGGCACCCCTTGGACTGGGCGAACTTTGGAAGTGGGCACATCTGCGACTCGCGGCTTCCTGGTGATTTCCCCATCGCATTCCCTGGACTCCGAGGGTTCACCACCTTCTCGCGGCATCACGGAACAACGGGAAGACGCATCACGTCTTGGGGGAGGGGGGGAGTTATTTTACTGATATTCTTTTATGTATTATGCTGTATGAAATGTTTTATTAAATTCCTCTGCATATACTTTTTATCCCATACTAATAAAATTCTGCACAATATGTCTGGCTTTTGATTGGGTTTCATTTCTGATCATGTCACATCATGTTTGGCATAATGCTTGTACCACAAAGCTCAGGTCCCTGAGAGTAGAGTGGAGTCTGATGTTCCTTGAAATGACTGTAGTTTGGGCTCCCCCTGTAGGTCCCTGCCTAATCCCTTTCTCACAGTCAAGGTCATCCCCACCCTAAGGGGCACTAAAAGCCCTTAGGAATTCACCCTCCAAAGATGCCCCTCCCTTGTGGTCCTTCGGCAGCCTCAGGGCCCCTCTCAGAATCCCTCAGTCCATGCCCACCCTAAGCCCATGCGAGGAGGTCTCCCTGACCTGGACGACTTCAGAACACGTCCAGAATCCTACCTCTGCCCCCACCCTGCCGTGAGAATGAGGGCTCTCCACAGCGTCCAGAAGAAGGGTGCCAAGGGCTGATAGGAGTGATGAATTTACTCATAGATCAGCCGTGTCTCCACATTCCTCAATTCACGTAAGAAAGAAACCAGATGTCAGCCAACAGTGCGGAAAGTCACCTGGACTAGAAGAATGCCTCAGTAGACAAGATGACATTCACACCACAGTGTGACCGTGGGATACCCTTCAGGAATGTTTTCAACCTCAGAGGGCAGAACATGACTCACCCTAGAGAGAGACCAGGTGAATGTCATCTACGAGGGAAAGGCTTTCTGCAACGACCTGGGCTTAGAAACCACAATGCAATGCACAGTGGAGAGAAGCCTAATGAGTGCGGTGAGGGTGGGAAAGCCTTCAGTCAGAGTTCTTTCCTTAGACAGCATGAGGCCATGCACACAGGAGAGTAACCACATGAATGTCCCCTATGTGACAAAGCTCTCAATCAAAGATCTTACCACAGAAAAGCAGGATTGAGTCCATGCGGGCAAGCAACGCTATGAATGTCAGTAGTCAAAGCTCTGGCCTGAACCAGCACCGGAGAATGCACACGGGGCAGAAACCACATGGATGTCCCATGTGTGGGAAGGCTTTCCGTCAGAAGTCTGAGCTGACGACACGTTACCACAGAACACGCACCAGAGAGAATCCGTGTGAGTGCGGTCAGTGTGGGAACGCCTTCAGTCAACATGCGAATCTCATCAGACACCAGAGTTCCTACACGCGAGAAGAGCCCTAGGCAAGTCCGCTGTGTGGAAAAATCCTCCAGTCAGGGTTCTTCCCTTAGAAAACATGACGGAACTCAACAAAGGAGAGGGAATCGTGAAACACCAACACTGCTTTACACATTATTCACTCGAGTGAAATGATGCAGGGTAAAATCAGGTGAAACCTCTTATTCATCAAACAACACTCGTCATGTACGTGGCCATTCACAGGGTACAAACCACTGTGTCTGAAAGGCAAGGCATTCGCTGATCACTTATCTCTTACTCAATCTAAAATATCCCACAGCAAGGATACAGCAATGCCAAGTGGAAACACACATACTCAGTTGTTTTTATATTAGAAAATATGAGGGCATGTGTGCTGTGTGTGCTGTGTGTGTGCTGTGTGTGTGTGTTTGTGCGCGCGTGCATCTGCCTGGGTGAACACTTGTAAAGAGCCCTTCAACACACGGCTCAGCAAGTAGTGAAATGTCTGTGGAAATGAAAGTTGTTTATAGAACTGTGACATCCATTGCGGGAAGCTAGGTTGATCTGGAAACTTTGAGTGTAGAATTTTGTAAGAAATTCATCTTTCAGGACAGCAATGCTTGCCGATATTCGAACAATAAAATCTGCTGGGAAAGAAGCAAAGTGTCGGTGTGTTAGTTTTCCTTATGCAGTTTTGAACACATGCATTCAGGTTCACACAGCCCTTTCCCCAATGGCTGCTTGGAGACGTGGCAGCTCCCTCCGTCTATGTTTTCTTCAACACGATCTGGTAAAGACACAGCCAAGACCTGCTGCCTCAGGTGCGAGATGCCTCTGCATGACACGACCCTCCTCAGGCAAGTTCATTCGGGCCTATCAAGGGCTGTCAGGGAAAAATCTTGGTGGGACATCATTCTATGTCTCTGCTAAGTGGGGCCTGGAGACAGAGTTCCAGACAATTTTTTTTTTTTTGGTTCGTTACACACCCCGTTTTTCCTTTTAGACATCGTGGAGCAGTCGGCCTCCAGTCCCAATTTACAACCCAAGGAATTGGTTGGGTTATCCCTTGTGGACGTCAGGGCCATCAACTTCGTGGAGACCAACGTGCTCTCAGGAAGCAGAAATCATGTCCAGTTAGGGGAGAAGCCACCCTGACACGGGAAGAGGCAGTTCAGATGGCGAGCTGAATCTAGCAAGGAGATCTCACAGTGTGGTGTCCTTTGGCATTCCATCAGGCAGGTCATGGTCTCTCACATGGATTCTAATAAAAGCCCCGTCGGGAACAGCACACTACCGAGTCCTCTTGAGGGCAGGGCCACGGCTGTCTGGCCACCTATGTCTGCCAGGCTGTAGGACAGGCACGGGGTGCGGGCAGCTGCTCGGTCAAAGGACTAATCAATGACTGCGCCTCCCCGAGCGCCCCGCCAGCCCCACCCCCAACCCAGCCCACCCCTACACAGGGGCTCAGGGAAAAGAAAGCAGGGATGCACGCAAGGGGGCAGGCGCGCGCGCGCTTTTGCGCGCACTTCTGCTCCCAAACACCTGCACAAGGGGCTGGGCCTGAGGGCAGCACTGCCTCGAGCCCCATTGGTTGGGACCTGTGGGTGGCGAGTGCCTACCAGGTATTTAAGGCGGCACTCGCAGGGCTGTTAGCCCGAGCTTCAAGCGCAGAGGGCCCAGGAGCATCCAGGATGCTAGACCCCGGGTTTCCCACCGGCTCCCAGTTGTCCCCAAGCCCCCCGAGGAAGAGGACGCGGCTGTGGAGGCGGCGCCGGCCTCGCAGGCTGTTCAGCGCACAACAGCTGCGGGGCCTGGAGGAATTCTTTGAGGGGAAACCCTATGGGACCTATGACGAACGCCAGACCCTGGCGGCCAGGCTGAACCTGCAGGAAGACCAAGTGAGGGTGTGGCTTACCAACCGCAGGGCCAAAGAGCAAAGGCTGCAGCGACTGCGCAGGTAGCAAGGCCAGGGAGCCCAGGCTGTGCCCCAGGAACTGGCAGTCTGCGTCCCTCAGCCCGCGCCTGTGCCCTCGTCTGCAGGCCCTGTGTCCCAGGAGGGCCCTTTGCTCCCTGCCGGCCCTGTGCTGCCCGCCATTCCTGTGCGCCCTGAGGAGCCAGTGTTCCCCGCTGGCCCCGTGTTCCCAGCCGGCTCTGTGCTCCCCGCAGGCCCTGGGCTCCCCGCTGGGCCTGTGTTCCCGCCGGCCCGTCCTGGGCTCCTGGCGGGTCCTATGTTCCCAGCCAGCTCTGTGCTTCCCACAGGCCCTGGGCTCCCCGCTGGCCCTGTGTTCCCGGCCGGTGCTGTGCTCACGGCGGGTCCTGTGCTCCCGGCTGGCTTTGTGCTCCTCGCTGGCCCTGTGCTCCCCACCAGCCCTGCACTCCCTGCCGCCCCGGTACACCACGGGGGCCCTGGTTTCAGCAGCCTCCCTCCGCACAGACCCTTGCAAGTCTTCCCAGCAGCAGATCCCGACACCTCCAGCTACAGCCAGGCCTGCTGCGACCCTGCGCAAGGCGTCCAGGGCACGGTCACCGCTGCCTCTGCTCCAGCTCCAGCTCCAGCTCCAGCTCCAACTCTAGCTCCAGCCCAAGATCCAGATCCTGCTCCAACTCCAGATCCAGGACCAGCTCCTTCTTCAGCTCCAGCTCCAGCTCCAGCTCCAGCTGCAGGTCCATTTCCAGCTCCAGCTCCAGCTCCAGCTCCAGCTCCAGCTCCAGCTCCAGCTCCAGCTTTAGATCCAGCACCAACTCCAACTCCAACTCCAGCTCCATCCGAGGCCACACTCCCCTAGAGCCCCAGCGTCCCACGCCCTCCCCACCCCACCCCTATGCACAGGGGCCCGAGGGGGCGCGCGCGAACACGAACTCAAGCAGGCACTCACGCTCCTGCAGAAGGGGCGGGGCCTGAGGAGAGCGCCTCCTGGCGCCCCATTGGCTGGGACTGGTGGGTGACGAGGGCCTACCAGGTATTTAAGGCGGCACTCTCAGGGCTGTTTGCCAGAGCTTCAAGCGCAGAGGTCCCAGGAGCATCCAGGATGCAAGAACCCGGGTTTCCCACCGGCTCCCAGTTGTCCCCAAGCCCTCCGAGGAAGAGGACCTGGCTGTGGCGGGGGCGGAGGCGGCCTCGCACGGTGTTCAGCACACAACAGCTGCGGGTCCTGGAGGAATTCTTTGAGGGGAAACCCTACGGGACCTATGAGGAACGCCAGACCCTGGCAGCCAGGCTGAACCTGCAGGAGGACCAAGTGAGGGTGTGGCTCAAGAACCGCAGGGCCAAAGAGCAAAGGCTGCAGCGACTGCGCAGGCAGCGAGGCCAAGGAGCCCCAGCTGCGCCCCAGGAACCGGGAGTCTGCGCCGCCCCTCAGCCCTCGCCTGCACTCTCGCCTGCAAGCCCTGTGTCCCAGGAGGGCCCTTTGCTCCCTGCCAGCCCTGTGCCGCCCGCCATTCTTGTGCGCCCCGAGGAGCCAGTGTTTCCCGCGGGCCCTGTGTTCCCAGCCCGCTCTGTGCTCCCCGCAGGCCCTGGGCTCCCCGCTGGCCCTGTGTTCCCCACCGGTCCTGTGCTCCCGGCGGGTCCTGTGCTCCCGGCCGGCTTTGTGCTCCTCGCTGGCCCTGTGCTCCCCACCAGCCCTGCGCTCCCGGCCGCCCCCGTACACCACGGGGGCCCGGGTTTCGGCAGCCTCCCTCCGCACAGACCCTTCCAAGTCTCCCTAGCAGCAGATCCCAGCGCCTCCAGCGAAAGCCAGGCCTGCTACGACCCTGCGCAAGGCCTCCAGGGCTCGGTCACCGCTGCCTCTGCTCCAGCTCCAGCTCTAGCTCCAGCCCCAGATCCAGCTCCGGCTCCAACTCCAGATCCAGGTCCAGGTCCTTCTTCAGCTCCAGCTCCAGTTCCAGCTGCAGGTCCAGCTCCAGCTCTAGATCCAGCACCAACTCCAACTCCAGCTCCAACCGAGGCCACACTCTCGCCTCAGGGCCCCAACAACGCCGGGAATTTCTCTTCAGAGCCTGATTTCACAGACCTGCTCTCAGCCTATTGCTTCTTGGAGGAGCCCTTCTCCCCCCCCAGGCCCTGGTACGACTTTGTGGGTGACAGCGACGTGGACCTCTTCCAGTTACTGGATCTCCCAGGGAGTGTGTCCCCGCCAAGTCCTGCAGATGCCGCGGGACCAGAGGGGACCAGGGTGTGAGCCCACGCGGGATCAGAGAAGCGCCGTCAGTGCGTCTTCGCCCCCAGTTGCACTCCTGCAGAGTAGGCGCACCTCCGAGCATCCACCCTGGGGAGGTGGCCTGGGCTCTGCACCGCCCCCCCCCCCCTTTGGTGGCCACTGCGCATGCGCGTGGCGGAAGGCCTGGGCTGCTGAGTCTGAGGTCCAGGCTGAGTCCATTAGGACGCACATGACCTGGCTGCGGGTTCCCAGCGCTGGGAGCGCAATAGCTGCTGCTGGTGCGGGACCCACTGCAGAGCTGCTGCCAGAACCTTCCCCAGGTCCCAGCACAGCCTCCACGCTCCTCCTGGCAGCGTGCTCTGGCACCCCTTGGACTGGGCGAACTTTGGAAGTGGGCACATCTGCGACTCGCGGCTTCCTGGTGATTTCCCCATCGCATTCCCTGGACTCCGAGGGTTCACCACCTTCTCGCGGCATCACGGAACAACGGGAAGACGCATCACGTCTTGGGGGAGGGGGGGAGTTATTTTACTGATATTCTTTTATGTATTATGCTGTATGAAATGTTTTATTAAATTCCTCTGCATATACTTTTTATCCCATACTAATAAAATTCTGCACAATATGTCTGGCTTTTGATTGGGTTTCATTTCTGATCATGTCACATCATGTTTGGCATAATGCTTGTACCACAAAGCTCAGGTCCCTGAGAGTAGAGTGGAGTCTGATGTTCCTTGAAATGACTGTAGTTTGGGCTCCCCCTGTAGGTCCCTGCCTAATCCCTTTCTCACAGTCAAGGTCATCCCCACCCTAAGGGGCACTAAAAGCCCTTAGGAATTCACCCTCCAAAGATGCCCCTCCCTTGTGGTCCTTCGGCAGCCTCAGGGCCCCTCTCAGAATCCCTCAGTCCATGCCCACCCTAAGCCCATGCGAGGAGGTCTCCCTGACCTGGACGACTTCAGAACACGTCCAGAATCCTACCTCTGCCCCCACCCTGCTGTGAGAATGAGGGCTCTCCACAGCGTCCAGAAGAAGGGTGCCAAGGGCTGATAGGAGTGATGAATTTACTCATAGATCAGCCGTGTCTCCACATTCCTCAATTCACGTAAGAAAGAAACCAGATGTCAGCCAACAGTGCGGAAAGTCACCTGGACTAGAAGAATGCCTCAGTAGACAAGATGACATTCACACCACAGTGTGACCGTGGGATACCCTTCAGGAATGTTTTCAACCTCAGAGGGCAGAACATGACTCACCCTAGAGAGAGACCAGGTGAATGTCATCTACGAGGGAAAGGCTTTCTGCAACGACCTGGGCTTAGAAACCACAATGCAATGCACAGTGGAGAGAAGCCTAATGAGTGCGGTGAGGGTGGGAAAGCCTTCAGTCAGAGTTCTTTCCTTAGACAGCATGAGGCCATGCACACAGGAGAGTAACCACATGAATGTCCCCTATGTGACAAAGCTCTCAATCAAAGATCTTACCACAGAAAAGCAGGATTGAGTCCATGCGGGCAAGCAACGCTATGAATGTCAGTAGTCAAAGCTCTGGCCTGAACCAGCACCGGAGAATGCACACGGGGCAGAAACCACATGGATGTCCCATGTGTGGGAAGGCTTTCCGTCAGAAGTCTGAGCTGACGACACGTTACCACAGAACACGCACCAGAGAGAATCCGTGTGAGTGCGGTCAGTGTGGGAACGCCTTCAGTCAACATGCGAATCTCATCAGACACCAGAGTTCCTACACGCGAGAAGAGCCCTAGGCAAGTCCGCTGTGTGGAAAAATCCTCCAGTCAGGGTTCTTCCCTTAGAAAACATGACGGAACTCAACAAAGGAGAGGGAATCGTGAAACACCAACACTGCTTTACACATTATTCACTCGAGTGAAATGATGCAGGGTAAAATCAGGTGAAACCTCTTATTCATCAAACAACACTCGTCATGTACGTGGCCATTCACAGGGTACAAACCACTGTGTCTGAAAGGCAAGGCATTCGCTGATCACTTATCTCTTACTCAATCTAAAATATCCCACAGCAAGGATACAGCAATGCCAAGTGGAAACACACATACTCAGTTGTTTTTATATTAGAAAATATGAGGGCATGTGTGCTGTGTGTGCTGTGTGTGTGTGTGTGTGTGCGCGCGCGCGCGCGTGCATCTGCCTGGGTGAACACTTGTAAAGAGCCCTTCAACACACGGCTCAGCAAGTAGTGAAATGTCTGTGGAAATGAAAGTTGTTTATAGAACTGTGACATCCATTGCGGGAAGCTAGGTTGATCTGGAAACTTTGAGTGTAGAATTTTGTAAGAAATTCATCTTTCAGGACAGCAATGCTTGCCGATATTCGAACAATAAAATCTGCTGGGAAAGAAGCAAAGTGTCGGTGTGTTAGTTTTCCTTATGCAGTTTTGAACACATGCATTCAGGTTCACACAGCCCTTTCCCCAATGGCTGCTTGGAGACGTGGCAGCTCCCTCCGTCTATGTTTTCTTCAACACGATCTGGTAAAGACACAGCCAAGACCTGCTGCCTCAGGTGCGAGATGCCTCTGCATGACACGACCCTCCTCAGGCAAGTTCATTCGGGCCTATCAAGGGCTGTCAGGGAAAAATCTTGGTGGGACATCATTCTATGTCTCTGCTAAGTGGGGCCTGGAGACAGAGTTCCAGACAATTTTTTTTTTTTTGGTTCGTTACACACCCCGTTTTTCCTTTTAGACATCGTGGAGCAGTCGGCCTCCAGTCCCAATTTACAACCCAAGGAATTGGTTGGGTTATCCCTTGTGGACGTCAGGGCCATCAACTTCGTGGAGACCAACGTGCTCTCAGGAAGCAGAAATCATGTCCAGTTAGGGGAGAAGCCACCCTGACACGGGAAGAGGCAGTTCAGATGGCGAGCTGAATCTAGCAAGGAGATCTCACAGTGTGGTGTCCTTTGGCATTCCATCAGGCAGGTCATGGTCTCTCACATGGATTCTAATAAAAGCCCCGTCGGGAACAGCACACTACCGAGTCCTCTTGAGGGCAGGGCCACGGCTGTCTGGCCACCTATGTCTGCCAGGCTGTAGGACAGGCACGGGGTGCGGGCAGCTGCTCGGTCAAAGGACTAATCAATGACTGCGCCTCCCCGAGCGCCCCGCCAGCCCCACCCCCAACCCAGCCCACCCCTACACAGGGGCTCAGGGAAAAGAAAGCAGGGATGCACGCAAGGGGGCAGGCGCGCGCGCGCTTTTGCGCGCACTTCTGCTCCCAAACACCTGCACAAGGGGCTGGGCCTGAGGGCAGCACTGCCTCGAGCCCCATTGGTTGGGACCTGTGGGTGGCGAGTGCCTACCAGGTATTTAAGGCGGCACTCGCAGGGCTGTTAGCCCGAGCTTCAAGCGCAGAGGGCCCAGGAGCATCCAGGATGCTAGACCCCGGGTTTCCCACCGGCTCCCAGTTGTCCCCAAGCCCCCCGAGGAAGAGGACGCGGCTGTGGAGGCGGCGCCGGCCTCGCAGGCTGTTCAGCGCACAACAGCTGCGGGGCCTGGAGGAATTCTTTGAGGGGAAACCCTATGGGACCTATGACGAACGCCAGACCCTGGCGGCCAGGCTGAACCTGCAGGAAGACCAAGTGAGGGTGTGGCTTACCAACCGCAGGGCCAAAGAGCAAAGGCTGCAGCGACTGCGCAGGTAGCAAGGCCAGGGAGCCCAGGCTGTGCCCCAGGAACTGGCAGTCTGCGTCCCTCAGCCCGCGCCTGTGCCCTCGTCTGCAGGCCCTGTGTCCCAGGAGGGCCCTTTGCTCCCTGCCGGCCCTGTGCTGCCCGCCATTCCTGTGCGCCCTGAGGAGCCAGTGTTCCCCGCTGGCCCCGTGTTCCCAGCCGGCTCTGTGCTCCCCGCAGGCCCTGGGCTCCCCGCTGGGCCTGTGTTCCCGCCAGCCCGTCCTGGGCTCCTGGCGGGTCCTATGTTCCCAGCCAGCTCTGTGCTTCCCACAGGCCCTGGGCTCCCCGCTGGCCCTGTGTTCCCGGCCGGTGCTGTGCTCACGGCGGGTCCTGTGCTCCCGGCTGGCTTTGTGCTCCTCGCTGGCCCTGTGCTCCCCACCAGCCCTGCACTCCCTGCCGCCCCGGTACACCACGGGGGCCCTGGTTTCAGCAGCCTCCCTCCGCACAGACCCTTGCAAGTCTTCCCAGCAGCAGATCCCGACACCTCCAGCTACAGCCAGGCCTGCTGCGACCCTGCGCAAGGCGTCCAGGGCACGGTCACCGCTGCCTCTGCTCCAGCTCCAGCTCCAGCTCCAGCTCCAACTCTAGCTCCAGCCCAAGATCCAGATCCTGCTCCAACTCCAGATCCAGGACCAGCTCCTTCTTCAGCTCCAGCTCCAGCTCCAGCTCCAGCTGCAGGTCCATTTCCAGCTCCAGCTCCAGCTCCAGCTCCAGCTCCAGCTCCAGCTCCAGCTTTAGATCCAGCACCAACTCCAACTCCAACTCCAGCTCCATCCGAGGCCACACTCCCCTAGAGCCCCAGCGTCCCACGCCCTCCCCACCCCACCCCTATGCACAGGGGCGCGAGGGGGCGCGCGCGAACACGAACTCAAGCAGGCACTCACGCTCCTGCAGAAGGGGCGGGGCCTGAGGAGAGCGCCTCCTGGCGCCCCATTGGCTGGGACTGGTGGGTGACGAGGGCCTACCAGGTATTTAAGGCGGCACTCTCAGGGCTGTTTGCCAGAGCTTCAAGCGCAGAGGTCCCAGGAGCATCCAGGATGCAAGAACCCGGGTTTCCCACCGGCTCCCAGTTGTCCCCAAGCCCTCCGAGGAAGAGGACCTGGCTGTGGCGGGGGCGGAGGCGGCCTCGCACGGTGTTCAGCACACAACAGCTGCGGGTCCTGGAGGAATTCTTTGAGGGGAAACCCTACGGGACCTATGAGGAACGCCAGACCCTGGCAGCCAGGCTGAACCTGCAGGAGGACCAAGTGAGGGTGTGGCTCAAGAACCGCAGGGCCAAAGAGCAAAGGCTGCAGCGACTGCGCAGGCAGCGAGGCCAAGGAGCCCCAGCTGCGCCCCAGGAACCGGGAGTCTGCGCCGCCCCTCAGCCCTCGCCTGCACTCTCGCCTGCAAGCCCTGTGTCCCAGGAGGGCCCTTTGCTCCCTGCCAGCCCTGTGCCGCCCGCCATTCTTGTGCGCCCCGAGGAGCCAGTGTTTCCCGCGGGCCCTGTGTTCCCAGCCCGCTCTGTGCTCCCCGCAGGCCCTGGGCTCCCCGCTGGCCCTGTGTTCCCCACCGGTCCTGTGCTCCCGGCGGGTCCTGTGCTCCCGGCCGGCTTTGTGCTCCTCGCTGGCCCTGTGCTCCCCACCAGCCCTGCGCTCCCGGCCGCCCCCGTACACCACGGGGGCCCGGGTTTCGGCAGCCTCCCTCCGCACAGACCCTTCCAAGTCTCCCTAGCAGCAGATCCCAGCGCCTCCAGCGAAAGCCAGGCCTGCTACGACCCTGCGCAAGGCCTCCAGGGCTCGGTCACCGCTGCCTCTGCTCCAGCCCCAGATCCAGCTCCGGCTCCAACTCCAGATCCAGGTCCAGGTCCTTCTTCAGCTCCAGCTCCAGTTCCAGCTGCAGGTCCAGCTCCAGCTCTAGATCCAGCACCAACTCCAACTCCAGCTCCAACCGAGGCCACACTCTCGCCTCAGGGCCCCAACAACGCCGGGAATTTCTCTTCAGAGCCTGATTTCACAGACCTGCTCTCAGCCTATTGCTTCTTGGAGGAGCCCTTCTCCCCCCCCAGGCCCTGGTACGACTTTGTGGGTGACAGCGACGTGGACCTCTTCCAGTTACTGGATCTCCCAGGGAGTGTGTCCCCGCCAAGTCCTGCAGATGCCGCGGGACCAGAGGGGACCAGGGTGTGAGCCCACGCGGGATCAGAGAAGCGCCGTCAGTGCGTCTTCGCCCCCAGTTGCACTCCTGCAGAGTAGGCGCACCTCCGAGCATCCACCCTGGGGAGGTGGCCTGGGCTCTGCACCGCCCCCCCCCCCCCTTTGGTGGCCACTGCGCATGCGCGTGGCGGAAGGCCTGGGCTGCTGAGTCTGAGGTCCAGGCTGAGTCCATTAGGACGCACATGACCTGGCTGCGGGTTCCCAGCGCTGGGAGCGCAATAGCTGCTGCTGGTGCGGGACCCACTGCAGAGCTGCTGCCAGAACCTTCCCCAGGTCCCAGCACAGCCTCCACGCTCCTCCTGGCAGCGTGCTCTGGCACCCCTTGGACTGGGCGAACTTTGGAAGTGGGCACATCTGCGACTCGCGGCTTCCTGGTGATTTCCCCATCGCATTCCCTGGACTCCGAGGGTTCACCACCTTCTCGCGGCATCACGGAACAACGGGAAGACGCATCACGTCTTGGGGGAGGGGGGGAGTTATTTTACTGATATTCTTTTATGTATTATGCTGTATGAAATGTTTTATTAAATTCCTCTGCATATACTTTTTATCCCATACTAATAAAATTCTGCACAATATGTCTGGCTTTTGATTGGGTTTCATTTCTGATCATGTCACATCATGTTTGGCATAATGCTTGTACCACAAAGCTCAGGTCCCTGAGAGTAGAGTGGAGTCTGATGTTCCTTGAAATGACTGTAGTTTGGGCTCCCCCTGTAGGTCCCTGCCTAATCCCTTTCTCACAGTCAAGGTCATCCCCACCCTAAGGGGCACTAAAAGCCCTTAGGAATTCACCCTCCAAAGATGCCCCTCCCTTGTGGTCCTTCGGCAGCCTCAGGGCCCCTCTCAGAATCCCTCAGTCCATGCCCACCCTAAGCCCATGCGAGGAGGTCTCCCTGACCTGGACGACTTCAGAACACGTCCAGAATCCTACCTCTGCCCCCACCCTGCTGTGAGAATGAGGGCTCTCCACAGCGTCCAGAAGAAGGGTGCCAAGGGCTGATAGGAGTGATGAATTTACTCATAGATCAGCCGTGTCTCCACATTCCTCAATTCACGTAAGAAAGAAACCAGATGTCAGCCAACAGTGCGGAAAGTCACCTGGACTAGAAGAATGCCTCAGTAGACAAGATGACATTCACACCACAGTGTGACCGTGGGATACCCTTCAGGAATGTTTTCAACCTCAGAGGGCAGAACATGACTCACCCTAGAGAGAGACCAGGTGAATGTCATCTACGAGGGAAAGGCTTTCTGCAACGACCTGGGCTTAGAAACCACAATGCAATGCACAGTGGAGAGAAGCCTAATGAGTGCGGTGAGGGTGGGAAAGCCTTCAGTCAGAGTTCTTTCCTTAGACAGCATGAGGCCATGCACACAGGAGAGTAACCACATGAATGTCCCCTATGTGACAAAGCTCTCAATCAAAGATCTTACCACAGAAAAGCAGGATTGAGTCCATGCGGGCAAGCAACGCTATGAATGTCAGTAGTCAAAGCTCTGGCCTGAACCAGCACCGGAGAATGCACACGGGGCAGAAACCACATGGATGTCCCATGTGTGGGAAGGCTTTCCGTCAGAAGTCTGAGCTGACGACACGTTACCACAGAACACGCACCAGAGAGAATCCGTGTGAGTGCGGTCAGTGTGGGAACGCCTTCAGTCAACATGCGAATCTCATCAGACACCAGAGTTCCTACACGCGAGAAGAGCCCTAGGCAAGTCCGCTGTGTGGAAAAATCCTCCAGTCAGGGTTCTTCCCTTAGAAAACATGACGGAACTCAACAAAGGAGAGGGAATCGTGAAACACCAACACTGCTTTACACATTATTCACTCGAGTGAAATGATGCAGGGTAAAATCAGGTGAAACCTCTTATTCATCAAACAACACTCGTCATGTACGTGGCCATTCACAGGGTACAAACCACTGTGTCTGAAAGGCAAGGCATTCGCTGATCACTTATCTCTTACTCAATCTAAAATATCCCACAGCAAGGATACAGCAATGCCAAGTGGAAACACACATACTCAGTTGTTTTTATATTAGAAAATATGAGGGCATGTGTGCTGTGTGTGCTGTGTGTGTGTGTGTGTGTGCGCGCGCGCGCGCGTGCATCTGCCTGGGTGAACACTTGTAAAGAGCCCTTCAACACACGGCTCAGCAAGTAGTGAAATGTCTGTGGAAATGAAAGTTGTTTATAGAACTGTGACATCCATTGCGGGAAGCTAGGTTGATCTGGAAACTTTGAGTGTAGAATTTTGTAAGAAATTCATCTTTCAGGACAGCAATGCTTGCCGATATTCGAACAATAAAATCTGCTGGGAAAGAAGCAAAGTGTCGGTGTGTTAGTTTTCCTTATGCAGTTTTGAACACATGCATTCAGGTTCACACAGCCCTTTCCCCAATGGCTGCTTGGAGACGTGGCAGCTCCCTCCGTCTATGTTTTCTTCAACACGATCTGGTAAAGACACAGCCAAGACCTGCTGCCTCAGGTGCGAGATGCCTCTGCATGACACGACCCTCCTCAGGCAAGTTCATTCGGGCCTATCAAGGGCTGTCAGGGAAAAATCTTGGTGGGACATCATTCTATGTCTCTGCTAAGTGGGGCCTGGAGACAGAGTTCCAGACAATTTTTTTTTTTTTGGTTCGTTACACACCCCGTTTTTCCTTTTAGACATCGTGGAGCAGTCGGCCTCCAGTCCCAATTTACAACCCAAGGAATTGGTTGGGTTATCCCTTGTGGACGTCAGGGCCATCAACTTCGTGGAGACCAACGTGCTCTCAGGAAGCAGAAATCATGTCCAGTTAGGGGAGAAGCCACCCTGACACGGGAAGAGGCAGTTCAGATGGCGAGCTGAATCTAGCAAGGAGATCTCACAGTGTGGTGTCCTTTGGCATTCCATCAGGCAGGTCATGGTCTCTCACATGGATTCTAATAAAAGCCCCGTCGGGAACAGCACACTACCGAGTCCTCTTGAGGGCAGGGCCACGGCTGTCTGGCCACCTATGTCTGCCAGGCTGTAGGACAGGCACGGGGTGCGGGCAGCTGCTCGGTCAAAGGACTAATCAATGACTGCGCCTCCCCGAGCGCCCCGCCAGCCCCACCCCCAACCCAGCCCACCCCTACACAGGGGCTCAGGGAAAAGAAAGCAGGGATGCACGCAAGGGGGCAGGCGCGCGCGCGCTTTTGCGCGCACTTCTGCTCCCAAACACCTGCACAAGGGGCTGGGCCTGAGGGCAGCACTGCCTCGAGCCCCATTGGTTGGGACCTGTGGGTGGCGAGTGCCTACCAGGTATTTAAGGCGGCACTCGCAGGGCTGTTAGCCCGAGCTTCAAGCGCAGAGGGCCCAGGAGCATCCAGGATGCTAGACCCCGGGTTTCCCACCGGCTCCCAGTTGTCCCCAAGCCCCCCGAGGAAGAGGACGCGGCTGTGGAGGCGGCGCCGGCCTCGCAGGCTGTTCAGCGCACAACAGCTGCGGGGCCTGGAGGAATTCTTTGAGGGGAAACCCTATGGGACCTATGACGAACGCCAGACCCTGGCGGCCAGGCTGAACCTGCAGGAAGACCAAGTGAGGGTGTGGCTTACCAACCGCAGGGCCAAAGAGCAAAGGCTGCAGCGACTGCGCAGGTAGCAAGGCCAGGGAGCCCAGGCTGTGCCCCAGGAACTGGCAGTCTGCGTCCCTCAGCCCGCGCCTGTGCCCTCGTCTGCAGGCCCTGTGTCCCAGGAGGGCCCTTTGCTCCCTGCCGGCCCTGTGCTGCCCGCCATTCCTGTGCGCCCTGAGGAGCCAGTGTTCCCCGCTGGCCCCGTGTTCCCAGCCGGCTCTGTGCTCCCCGCAGGCCCTGGGCTCCCCGCTGGGCCTGTGTTCCCGCCAGCCCGTCCTGGGCTCCTGGCGGGTCCTATGTTCCCAGCCAGCTCTGTGCTTCCCACAGGCCCTGGGCTCCCCGCTGGCCCTGTGTTCCCGGCCGGTGCTGTGCTCACGGCGGGTCCTGTGCTCCCGGCTGGCTTTGTGCTCCTCGCTGGCCCTGTGCTCCCCACCAGCCCTGCACTCCCTGCCGCCCCGGTACACCACGGGGGCCCTGGTTTCAGCAGCCTCCCTCCGCACAGACCCTTGCAAGTCTTCCCAGCAGCAGATCCCGACACCTCCAGCTACAGCCAGGCCTGCTGCGACCCTGCGCAAGGCGTCCAGGGCACGGTCACCGCTGCCTCTGCTCCAGCTCCAGCTCCAGCTCCAGCTCCAACTCTAGCTCCAGCCCAAGATCCAGATCCTGCTCCAACTCCAGATCCAGGACCAGCTCCTTCTTCAGCTCCAGCTCCAGCTCCAGCTCCAGCTGCAGGTCCATTTCCAGCTCCAGCTCCAGCTCCAGCTCCAGCTCCAGCTCCAGCTTTAGATCCAGCACCAACTCCAACTCCAACTCCAGCTCCATCCGAGGCCACACTCCCCTAGAGCCCCAGCGTCCCACGCCCTCCCCACCCCACCCCTATGCACAGGGGCGCGAGGGGGCGCGCGCGAACACGAACTCAAGCAGGCACTCACGCTCCTGCAGAAGGGGCGGGGCCTGAGGAGAGCGCCTCCTGGCGCCCCATTGGCTGGGACTGGTGGGTGACGAGGGCCTACCAGGTATTTAAGGCGGCACTCTCAGGGCTGTTTGCCAGAGCTTCAAGCGCAGAGGTCCCAGGAGCATCCAGGATGCAAGAACCCGGGTTTCCCACCGGCTCCCAGTTGTCCCCAAGCCCTCCGAGGAAGAGGACCTGGCTGTGGCGGGGGCGGAGGCGGCCTCGCACGGTGTTCAGCACACAACAGCTGCGGGTCCTGGAGGAATTCTTTGAGGGGAAACCCTACGGGACCTATGAGGAACGCCAGACCCTGGCAGCCAGGCTGAACCTGCAGGAGGACCAAGTGAGGGTGTGGCTCAAGAACCGCAGGGCCAAAGAGCAAAGGCTGCAGCGACTGCGCAGGCAGCGAGGCCAAGGAGCCCCAGCTGCGCCCCAGGAACCGGGAGTCTGCGCCGCCCCTCAGCCCTCGCCTGCACTCTCGCCTGCAAGCCCTGTGTCCCAGGAGGGCCCTTTGCTCCCTGCCAGCCCTGTGCCGCCCGCCATTCTTGTGCGCCCCGAGGAGCCAGTGTTTCCCGCGGGCCCTGTGTTCCCAGCCCGCTCTGTGCTCCCCGCAGGCCCTGGGCTCCCCGCTGGCCCTGTGTTCCCCACCGGTCCTGTGCTCCCGGCGGGTCCTGTGCTCCCGGCCGGCTTTGTGCTCCTCGCTGGCCCTGTGCTCCCCACCAGCCCTGCGCTCCCGGCCGCCCCCGTACACCACGGGGGCCCGGGTTTCGGCAGCCTCCCTCCGCACAGACCCTTCCAAGTCTCCCTAGCAGCAGATCCCAGCGCCTCCAGCGAAAGCCAGGCCTGCTACGACCCTGCGCAAGGCCTCCAGGGCTCGGTCACCGCTGCCTCTGCTCCAGCCCCAGATCCAGCTCCGGCTCCAACTCCAGATCCAGGTCCAGGTCCTTCTTCAGCTCCAGCTCCAGTTCCAGCTGCAGGTCCAGCTCCAGCTCTAGATCCAGCACCAACTCCAACTCCAGCTCCAACCGAGGCCACACTCTCGCCTCAGGGCCCCAACAACGCCGGGAATTTCTCTTCAGAGCCTGATTTCACAGACCTGCTCTCAGCCTATTGCTTCTTGGAGGAGCCCTTCTCCCCCCCCAGGCCCTGGTACGACTTTGTGGGTGACAGCGACGTGGACCTCTTCCAGTTACTGGATCTCCCAGGGAGTGTGTCCCCGCCAAGTCCTGCAGATGCCGCGGGACCAGAGGGGACCAGGGTGTGAGCCCACGCGGGATCAGAGAAGCGCCGTCAGTGCGTCTTCGCCCCCAGTTGCACTCCTGCAGAGTAGGCGCACCTCCGAGCATCCACCCTGGGGAGGTGGCCTGGGCTCTGCACCGCCCCCCCCCCCCCTTTGGTGGCCACTGCGCATGCGCGTGGCGGAAGGCCTGGGCTGCTGAGTCTGAGGTCCAGGCTGAGTCCATTAGGACGCACATGACCTGGCTGCGGGTTCCCAGCGCTGGGAGCGCAATAGCTGCTGCTGGTGCGGGACCCACTGCAGAGCTGCTGCCAGAACCTTCCCCAGGTCCCAGCACAGCCTCCACGCTCCTCCTGGCAGCGTGCTCTGGCACCCCTTGGACTGGGCGAACTTTGGAAGTGGGCACATCTGCGACTCGCGGCTTCCTGGTGATTTCCCCATCGCATTCCCTGGACTCCGAGGGTTCACCACCTTCTCGCGGCATCACGGAACAACGGGAAGACGCATCACGTCTTGGGGGAGGGGGGGAGTTATTTTACTGATATTCTTTTATGTATTATGCTGTATGAAATGTTTTATTAAATTCCTCTGCATATACTTTTTATCCCATACTAATAAAATTCTGCACAATATGTCTGGCTTTTGATTGGGTTTCATTTCTGATCATGTCACATCATGTTTGGCATAATGCTTGTACCACAAAGCTCAGGTCCCTGAGAGTAGAGTGGAGTCTGATGTTCCTTGAAATGACTGTAGTTTGGGCTCCCCCTGTAGGTCCCTGCCTAATCCCTTTCTCACAGTCAAGGTCATCCCCACCCTAAGGGGCACTAAAAGCCCTTAGGAATTCACCCTCCAAAGATGCCCCTCCCTTGTGGTCCTTCGGCAGCCTCAGGGCCCCTCTCAGAATCCCTCAGTCCATGCCCACCCTAAGCCCATGCGAGGAGGTCTCCCTGACCTGGACGACTTCAGAACACGTCCAGAATCCTACCTCTGCCCCCACCCTGCCGTGAGAATGAGGGCTCTCCACAGCGTCCAGAAGAAGGGTGCCAAGGGCTGATAGGAGTGATGAATTTACTCATAGATCAGCCGTGTCTCCACATTCCTCAATTCACGTAAGAAAGAAACCAGATGTCAGCCAACAGTGCGGAAAGTCACCTGGACTAGAAGAATGCCTCAGTAGACAAGATGACATTCACACCACAGTGTGACCGTGGGATACCCTTCAGGAATGTTTTCAACCTCAGAGGGCAGAACATGACTCACCCTAGAGAGAGACCAGGTGAATGTCATCTACGAGGGAAAGGCTTTCTGCAACGACCTGGGCTTAGAAACCACAATGCAATGCACAGTGGAGAGAAGCCTAATGAGTGCGGTGAGGGTGGGAAAGCCTTCAGTCAGAGTTCTTTCCTTAGACAGCATGAGGCCATGCACACAGGAGAGTAACCACATGAATGTCCCCTATGTGACAAAGCTCTCAATCAAAGATCTTACCACAGAAAAGCAGGATTGAGTCCATGCGGGCAAGCAACGCTATGAATGTCAGTAGTCAAAGCTCTGGCCTGAACCAGCACCGGAGAATGCACACGGGGCAGAAACCACATGGATGTCCCATGTGTGGGAAGGCTTTCCGTCAGAAGTCTGAGCTGACGACACGTTACCACAGAACACGCACCAGAGAGAATCCGTGTGAGTGCGGTCAGTGTGGGAACGCCTTCAGTCAACATGCGAATCTCATCAGACACCAGAGTTCCTACACGCGAGAAGAGCCCTAGGCAAGTCCGCTGTGTGGAAAAATCCTCCAGTCAGGGTTCTTCCCTTAGAAAACATGACGGAACTCAACAAAGGAGAGGGAATCGTGAAACACCAACACTGCTTTACACATTATTCACTCGAGTGAAATGATGCAGGGTAAAATCAGGTGAAACCTCTTATTCATCAAACAACACTCGTCATGTACGTGGCCATTCACAGGGTACAAACCACTGTGTCTGAAAGGCAAGGCATTCGCTGATCACTTATCTCTTACTCAATCTAAAATATCCCACAGCAAGGATACAGCAATGCCAAGTGGAAACACACATACTCAGTTGTTTTTATATTAGAAAATATGAGGGCATGTGTGCTGTGTGTGCTGTGTGTGTGCTGTGTGTGTGTGTTTGTGCGCGCGTGCATCTGCCTGGGTGAACACTTGTAAAGAGCCCTTCAACACACGGCTCAGCAAGTAGTGAAATGTCTGTGGAAATGAAAGTTGTTTATAGAACTGTGACATCCATTGCGGGAAGCTAGGTTGATCTGGAAACTTTGAATGTAGAATTTTGTAAGAAATTCATCTTTCAGGACAGCAATGCTTGCCGATATTCGAACAATAAAATCTGCTGGGAAAGAAGCAAAGTGTCGGTGTGTTAGTTTTCCTTATGCAGTTTTGAACACATACATTCAGGTTCACACAGCCCTTTCCCCAATGGCTGTTTGGAGACGTGGCAGCTCCCTCCGTCTATGTTTTCTTCAACACGATCTGGTAAAGACACAGCCAAGACCTGCTGCCTCAGGTGCGAGATGCCTCTGCATGACACGACCCTCCTCAGGCAAGTTCATTCGGGCCTATCAAGGGCTGTCAGGGAAAAATCTTGGTGGGACATCATTCTATGTCTCTGCTAAGTGGGGCCTGGAGACAGAGTTCCAGACAATTTTTTTTTTTTTGGTTCGTTACACACCCCGTTTTTCCTTTTAGACATCGTGGAGCAGTCGGCCTCCAGTCCCAATTTACAACCCAAGGAATTGGTTGGGTTATCCCTTGTGGACGTCAGGGCCATCAACTTCGTGGAGACCAACGTGCTCTCAGGAAGCAGAAATCATGTCCAGTTAGGGGAGAAGCCACCCTGACACGGGAAGAGGCAGTTCAGATGGCGAGCTGAATCTAGCAAGGAGATCTCACAGTGTGGTGTCCTTTGGCATTCCATCAGGCAGGTCATGGTCTCTCACATGGATTCTAATAAAAGCCCCGTCGGGAACAGCACACTACCGAGTCCTCTTGAGGGCAGGGCCACGGCTGTCTGGCCACCTATGTCTGCCAGGCTGTAGGACAGGCACGGGGTGCGGGCAGCTGCTCGGTCAAAGGACTAATCAATGACTGCGCCTCCCCGAGCGCCCCGCCAGCCCCACCCCCAACCCAGCCCACCCCTACACAGGGGCTCAGGGAAAAGAAAGCAGGGATGCACGCAAGGGGGCAGGCGCGCGCGCGCTTTTGCGCGCACTTCTGCTCCCAAACACCTGCACAAGGGGCTGGGCCTGAGGGCAGCACTGCCTCGAGCCCCATTGGTTGGGACCTGTGGGTGGCGAGTGCCTACCAGGTATTTAAGGCGGCACTCGCAGGGCTGTTAGCCCGAGCTTCAAGCGCAGAGGGCCCAGGAGCATCCAGGATGCTAGACCCCGGGTTTCCCACCGGCTCCCAGTTGTCCCCAAGCCCCCCGAGGAAGAGGACGCGGCTGTGGAGGCGGCGCCGGCCTCGCAGGCTGTTCAGCGCACAACAGCTGCGGGGCCTGGAGGAATTCTTTGAGGGGAAACCCTATGGGACCTATGACGAACGCCAGACCCTGGCGGCCAGGCTGAACCTGCAGGAAGACCAAGTGAGGGTGTGGCTTACCAACCGCAGGGCCAAAGAGCAAAGGCTGCAGCGACTGCGCAGGTAGCAAGGCCAGGGAGCCCAGGCTGTGCCCCAGGAACTGGCAGTCTGCGTCCCTCAGCCCGCGCCTGTGCCCTCGTCTGCAGGCCCTGTGTCCCAGGAGGGCCCTTTGCTCCCTGCCGGCCCTGTGCTGCCCGCCATTCCTGTGCGCCCTGAGGAGCCAGTGTTCCCCGCTGGCCCCGTGTTCCCAGCCGGCTCTGTGCTCCCCGCAGGCCCTGGGCTCCCCGCTGGGCCTGTGTTCCCGCCGGCCCGTCCTGGGCTCCTGGCGGGTCCTATGTTCCCAGCCAGCTCTGTGCTTCCCACAGGCCCTGGGCTCCCCGCTGGCCCTGTGTTCCCGGCCGGTGCTGTGCTCACGGCGGGTCCTGTGCTCCCGGCTGGCTTTGTGCTCCTCGCCGGCCCTGTGCTCCCCACCAGCCCTGCACTCCCTGCCGCCCCGGTACACCACGGGGGCCCTGGTTTCAGCAGCCTCCCTCCGCACAGACCCTTGCAAGTCTTCCCAGCAGCAGATCCCGACACCTCCAGCTACAGCCAGGCCTGCTGCGACCCTGCGCAAGGCGTCCAGGGCACGGTCACCGCTGCCTCTGCTCCAGCTCCAGCTCCAGCTCCAGCTCCAACTCTAGCTCCAGCCCAAGATCCAGATCCTGCTCCAACTCCAGATCCAGGACCAGCTCCTTCTTCAGCTCCAGCTCCAGCTCCAGCTCCAGCTCCAGCTGCAGGTCCATTTCCAGCTCCAGCTCCAGCTCCAGCTCCAGCTCCAGCTCCAGCTTTAGATCCAGCACCAACTCCAACTCCAACTCCAGCTCCATCCGAGGCCACACTCCCCTAGAGCCCCAGCGTCCCACGCCCTCCCCACCCCACCCCTATGCACAGGGGCGCGAGGGGGCGCGCGCGAACACGAACTCAAGCAGGCACTCACGCTCCTGCAGAAGGGGCGGGGCCTGAGGAGAGCGCCTCCTGGCGCCCCATTGGCTGGGACTGGTGGGTGACGAGGGCCTACCAGGTATTTAAGGCGGCACTCTCAGGGCTGTTTGCCAGAGCTTCAAGCGCAGAGGTCCCAGGAGCATCCAGGATGCAAGAACCCGGGTTTCCCACCGGCTCCCAGTTGTCCCCAAGCCCTCCGAGGAAGAGGACCTGGCTGTGGCGGGGGCGGAGGCGGCCTCGCACGGTGTTCAGCACACAACAGCTGCGGGTCCTGGAGGAATTCTTTGAGGGGAAACCCTACGGGACCTATGAGGAACGCCAGACCCTGGCAGCCAGGCTGAACCTGCAGGAGGACCAAGTGAGGGTGTGGCTCAAGAACCGCAGGGCCAAAGAGCAAAGGCTGCAGCGACTGCGCAGGCAGCGAGGCCAAGGAGCCCCAGCTGCGCCCCAGGAACCGGGAGTCTGCGCCGCCCCTCAGCCCTCGCCTGCACTCTCGCCTGCAAGCCCTGTGTCCCAAGAGGGCCCTTTGCTCCCTGCCAGCCCTGTGCCGCCCGCCATTCTTGTGCGCCCCGAGGAGCCAGTGTTTCCCGCGGGCCCTGTGTTCCCAGCCGGCTCTGTGCTCCCCGCAGGCCCTGGGCTCCCCGCTGGCCCTGTGTTCCCCACCGGTCCTGTGCTCCCAGCGGGTCCTGTGCTCCCGGCCGGCTTTGTGCTCCTCGCTGGCCCTGTGCTCCCCACCAGCCCTGCGCTCCCGGCCGCCCCCGTACACCACGGGGGCCCGGGTTTCGGCAGCCTCCCTCCGCACAGACCCTTCCAAGTCTCCCTAGCAGCAGATCCCAGCGCCTCCAGCGAAAGCCAGGCCTGCTACGACCCTGCGCAAGGCCTCCAGGGCTCGGTCACCGCTGCCTCTGCTCCAGCCCCAGATCCAGCTCCGGCTCCAACTCCAGATCCAGGTCCAGGTCCTTCTTCAGCTCCAGCTCCAGTTCCAGCTGCAGGTCCAGCTCCAGCTCTAGATCCAGCACCAACTCCAACTCCAGCTCCAACCGAGGCCACACTCTCGCCTCAGGGCCCCAACAACGCCGGGAATTTCTCTTCAGAGCCTGATTTCACAGACCTGCTCTCAGCCTATTGCTTCTTGGAGGAGCCCTTCTCCCCCCCCAGGCCCTGGTACGACTTTGTGGGTGACAGCGACGTGGACCTCTTCCAGTTACTGGATCTCCCAGGGAGTGTGTCCCCGCCAAGTCCTGCAGATGCCGCGGGACCAGAGGGGACCAGGGTGTGAGCCCACGCGGGATCAGAGAAGCGCCGTCAGTGCGTCTTCGCCCCCAGTTGCACTCCTGCAGAGTAGGCGCACCTCCGAGCATCCACCCTGGGGAGGTGGCCTGGGCTCTGCACCGCCCCCCCCCCTTTGGTGGCCACTGCGCATGCGCGTGGCGGAAGGCCTGGGCTGCTGAGTCTGAGGTCCAGGCTGAGTCCATTAGGACGCACATGACCTGGCTGCGGGTTCCCAGCGCTGGGAGCGCAATAGCTGCTGCTGGTGCGGGACCCACTGCAGAGCTGCTGCCAGAACCTTCCCCAGGTCCCAGCACAGCCTCCACGCTCCTCCTGGCAGCGTGCTCTGGCACCCCTTGGACTGGGCGAACTTTGGAAGTGGGCACATCTGCGACTCGCGGCTTCCTGGTGATTTCCCCATCGCATTCCCTGGACTCCGAGGGTTCACCACCTTCTCGCGGCATCACGGAACAACGGGAAGACGCATCACGTCTTGGGGGAGGGGGGGAGTTATTTTACTGATATTCTTTTATGTATTATGCTGTATGAAATGTTTTATTAAATTCCTCTGCATATACTTTTTATCCCATACTAATAAAATTCTGCACAATATGTCTGGCTTTTGATTGGGTTTCATTTCTGATCATGTCACATCATGTTTGGCATAATGCTTGTACCACAAAGCTCAGGTCCCTGAGAGTAGAGTGGAGTCTGATGTTCCTTGAAATGACTGTAGTTTGGGCTCCCCCTGTAGGTCCCTGCCTAATCCCTTTCTCACAGTCAAGGTCATCCCCACCCTAAGGGGCACTAAAAGCCCTTAGGAATTCACCCTCCAAAGATGCCCCTCCCTTGTGGTCCTTCGGCAGCCTCAGGGCCCCTCTCAGAATCCCTCAGTCCATGCCCACCCTAAGCCCATGCGAGGAGGTCTCCCTGACCTGGACGACTTCAGAACACGTCCAGAATCCTACCTCTGCCCCCACCCTGCCGTGAGAATGAGGGCTCTCCACAGCGTCCAGAAGAAGGGTGCCAAGGGCTGATAGGAGTGATGAATTTACTCATAGATCAGCCGTGTCTCCACATTCCTCAATTCACGTAAGAAAGAAACCAGATGTCAGCCAACAGTGCGGAAAGTCACCTGGACTAGAAGAATGCCTCAGTAGACAAGATGACATTCACACCACAGTGTGACCGTGGGATACCCTTCAGGAATGTTTTCAACCTCAGAGGGCAGAACATGACTCACCCTAGAGAGAGACCAGGTGAATGTCATCTACGAGGGAAAGGCTTTCTGCAACGACCTGGGCTTAGAAACCACAATGCAATGCACAGTGGAGAGAAGCCTAATGAGTGCGGTGAGGGTGGGAAAGCCTTCAGTCAGAGTTCTTTCCTTAGACAGCATGAGGCCATGCACACAGGAGAGTAACCACATGAATGTCCCCTATGTGACAAAGCTCTCAATCAAAGATCTTACCACAGAAAAGCAGGATTGAGTCCATGCGGGCAAGCAACGCTATGAATGTCAGTAGTCAAAGCTCTGGCCTGAACCAGCACCGGAGAATGCACACGGGGCAGAAACCACATGGATGTCCCATGTGTGGGAAGGCTTTCCGTCAGAAGTCTGAGCTGACGACACGTTACCACAGAACACGCACCAGAGAGAATCCGTGTGAGTGCGGTCAGTGTGGGAACGCCTTCAGTCAACATGCGAATCTCATCAGACACCAGAGTTCCTACACGCGAGAAGAGCCCTAGGCAAGTCCGCTGTGTGGAAAAATCCTCCAGTCAGGGTTCTTCCCTTAGAAAACATGACGGAACTCAACAAAGGAGAGGGAATCGTGAAACACCAACACTGCTTTACACATTATTCACTCGAGTGAAATGATGCAGGGTAAAATCAGGTGAAACCTCTTATTCATCAAACAACACTCGTCATGTACGTGGCCATTCACAGGGTACAAACCACTGTGTCTGAAAGGCAAGGCATTCGCTGATCACTTATCTCTTACTCAATCTAAAATATCCCACAGCAAGGATACAGCAATGCCAAGTGGAAACACACATACTCAGTTGTTTTTATATTAGAAAATATGAGGGCATGTGTGCTGTGTGTGCTGTGTGTGTGTGTGTGTGCGCGCGCGCGCGCGTGCATCTGCCTGGGTGAACACTTGTAAAGAGCCCTTCAACACACGGCTCAGCAAGTAGTGAAATGTCTGTGGAAATGAAAGTTGTTTATAGAACTGTGACATCCATTGCGGGAAGCTAGGTTGATCTGGAAACTTTGAGTGTAGAATTTTGTAAGAAATTCATCTTTCAGGACAGCAATGCTTGCCGATATTCGAACAATAAAATCTGCTGGGAAAGAAGCAAAGTGTCGGTGTGTTAGTTTTCCTTATGCAGTTTTGAACACATGCATTCAGGTTCACACAGCCCTTTCCCCAATGGCTGCTTGGAGACGTGGCAGCTCCCTCCGTCTATGTTTTCTTCAACACGATCTGGTAAAGACACAGCCAAGACCTGCTGCCTCAGGTGCGAGATGCCTCTGCATGACACGACCCTCCTCAGGCAAGTTCATTCGGGCCTATCAAGGGCTGTCAGGGAAAAATCTTGGTGGGACATCATTCTATGTCTCTGCTAAGTGGGGCCTGGAGACAGAGTTCCAGACAATTTTTTTTTTTTTGGTTCGTTACACACCCCGTTTTTCCTTTTAGACATCGTGGAGCAGTCGGCCTCCAGTCCCAATTTACAACCCAAGGAATTGGTTGGGTTATCCCTTGTGGACGTCAGGGCCATCAACTTCGTGGAGACCAACGTGCTCTCAGGAAGCAGAAATCATGTCCAGTTAGGGGAGAAGCCACCCTGACACGGGAAGAGGCAGTTCAGATGGCGAGCTGAATCTAGCAAGGAGATCTCACAGTGTGGTGTCCTTTGGCATTCCATCAGGCAGGTCATGGTCTCTCACATGGATTCTAATAAAAGCCCCGTCGGGAACAGCACACTACCGAGTCCTCTTGAGGGCAGGGCCACGGCTGTCTGGCCACCTATGTCTGCCAGGCTGTAGGACAGGCACGGGGTGCGGGCAGCTGCTCGGTCAAAGGACTAATCAATGACTGCGCCTCCCCGAGCGCCCCGCCAGCCCCACCCCCAACCCAGCCCACCCCTACACAGGGGCTCAGGGAAAAGAAAGCAGGGATGCACGCAAGGGGGCAGGCGCGCGCGCGCTTTTGCGCGCACTTCTGCTCCCAAACACCTGCACAAGGGGCTGGGCCTGAGGGCAGCACTGCCTCGAGCCCCATTGGTTGGGACCTGTGGGTGGCGAGTGCCTACCAGGTATTTAAGGCGGCACTCGCAGGGCTGTTAGCCCGAGCTTCAAGCGCAGAGGGCCCAGGAGCATCCAGGATGCTAGACCCCGGGTTTCCCACCGGCTCCCAGTTGTCCCCAAGCCCCCCGAGGAAGAGGACGCGGCTGTGGAGGCGGCGCCGGCCTCGCAGGCTGTTCAGCGCACAACAGCTGCGGGGCCTGGAGGAATTCTTTGAGGGGAAACCCTATGGGACCTATGACGAACGCCAGACCCTGGCGGCCAGGCTGAACCTGCAGGAAGACCAAGTGAGGGTGTGGCTTACCAACCGCAGGGCCAAAGAGCAAAGGCTGCAGCGACTGCGCAGGTAGCAAGGCCAGGGAGCCCAGGCTGTGCCCCAGGAACTGGCAGTCTGCGTCCCTCAGCCCGCGCCTGTGCCCTCGTCTGCAGGCCCTGTGTCCCAGGAGGGCCCTTTGCTCCCTGCCGGCCCTGTGCTGCCCGCCATTCCTGTGCGCCCTGAGGAGCCAGTGTTCCCCGCTGGCCCCGTGTTCCCAGCCGGCTCTGTGCTCCCCGCAGGCCCTGGGCTCCCCGCTGGGCCTGTGTTCCCGCCGGCCCGTCCTGGGCTCCTGGCGGGTCCTATGTTCCCAGCCAGCTCTGTGCTTCCCACAGGCCCTGGGCTCCCCGCTGGCCCTGTGTTCCCGGCCGGTGCTGTGCTCACGGCGGGTCCTGTGCTCCCGGCTGGCTTTGTGCTCCTCGCTGGCCCTGTGCTCCCCACCAGCCCTGCACTCCCTGCCGCCCCGGTACACCACGGGGGCCCTGGTTTCAGCAGCCTCCCTCCGCACAGACCCTTGCAAGTCTTCCCAGCAGCAGATCCCGACACCTCCAGCTACAGCCAGGCCTGCTGCGACCCTGCGCAAGGCGTCCAGGGCACGGTCACCGCTGCCTCTGCTCCAGCTCCAGCTCCAGCTCCAGCTCCAACTCTAGCTCCAGCCCAAGATCCAGATCCTGCTCCAACTCCAGATCCAGGACCAGCTCCTTCTTCAGCTCCAGCTCCAGCTCCAGCTCCAGCTGCAGGTCCATTTCCAGCTCCAGCTCCAGCTCCAGCTCCAGCTCCAGCTCCAGCTCCAGCTTTAGATCCAGCACCAACTCCAACTCCAACTCCAGCTCCATCCGAGGCCACACTCCCCTAGAGCCCCAGCGTCCCACGCCCTCCCCACCCCACCCCTATGCACAGGGGCGCGAGGGGGCGCGCGCGAACACGAACTCAAGCAGGCACTCACGCTCCTGCAGAAGGGGCGGGGCCTGAGGAGAGCGCCTCCTGGCGCCCCATTGGCTGGGACTGGTGGGTGACGAGGGCCTACCAGGTATTTAAGGCGGCACTCTCAGGGCTGTTTGCCAGAGCTTCAAGCGCAGAGGTCCCAGGAGCATCCAGGATGCAAGAACCCGGGTTTCCCACCGGCTCCCAGTTGTCCCCAAGCCCTCCGAGGAAGAGGACCTGGCTGTGGCGGGGGCGGAGGCGGCCTCGCACGGTGTTCAGCACACAACAGCTGCGGGTCCTGGAGGAATTCTTTGAGGGGAAACCCTACGGGACCTATGAGGAACGCCAGACCCTGGCAGCCAGGCTGAACCTGCAGGAGGACCAAGTGAGGGTGTGGCTCAAGAACCGCAGGGCCAAAGAGCAAAGGCTGCAGCGACTGCGCAGGCAGCGAGGCCAAGGAGCCCCAGCTGCGCCCCAGGAACCGGGAGTCTGCGCCGCCCCTCAGCCCTCGCCTGCACTCTCGCCTGCAAGCCCTGTGTCCCAGGAGGGCCCTTTGCTCCCTGCCAGCCCTGTGCCGCCCGCCATTCTTGTGCGCCCCGAGGAGCCAGTGTTTCCCGCGGGCCCTGTGTTCCCAGCCGGCTCTGTGCTCCCCGCAGGCCCTGGGCTCCCCGCTGGCCCTGTGTTCCCCACCGGTCCTGTGCTCCCGGCGGGTCCTGTGCTCCCGGCCGGCTTTGTGCTCCTCGCTGGCCCTGTGCTCCCCACCAGCCCTGCGCTCCCGGCCGCCCCCGTACACCACGGGGGCCCGGGTTTCGGCAGCCTCCCTCCGCACAGACCCTTCCAAGTCTCCCTAGCAGCAGATCCCAGCGCCTCCAGCGAAAGCCAGGCCTGCTACGACCCTGCGCAAGGCCTCCAGGGCTCGGTCACCGCTGCCTCTGCTCCAGCTCCAGCTCTAGCTCCAGCCCCAGATCCAGCTCCGGCTCCAACTCCAGATCCAGGTCCAGGTCCTTCTTCAGCTCCAGCTCCAGTTCCAGCTGCAGGTCCAGCTCCAGCTCTAGATCCAGCACCAACTCCAACTCCAGCTCCAACCGAGGCCACACTCTCGCCTCAGGGCCCCAACAACGCCGGGAATTTCTCTTCAGAGCCTGATTTCACAGACCTGCTCTCAGCCTATTGCTTCTTGGAGGAGCCCTTCTCCCCCCCCAGGCCCTGGTACGACTTTGTGGGTGACAGCGACGTGGACCTCTTCCAGTTACTGGATCTCCCAGGGAGTGTGTCCCCGCCAAGTCCTGCAGATGCCGCGGGACCAGAGGGGACCAGGGTGTGAGCCCACGCGGGATCAGAGAAGCGCCGTCAGTGCGTCTTCGCCCCCAGTTGCACTCCTGCAGAGTAGGCGCACCTCCGAGCATCCACCCTGGGGAGGTGGCCTGGGCTCTGCACCGCCCCCCCCCCCCTTTGGTGGCCACTGCGCATGCGCGTGGCGGAAGGCCTGGGCTGCTGAGTCTGAGGTCCAGGCTGAGTCCATTAGGACGCACATGACCTGGCTGCGGGTTCCCAGCGCTGGGAGCGCAATAGCTGCTGCTGGTGCGGGACCCACTGCAGAGCTGCTGCCAGAACCTTCCCCAGGTCCCAGCACAGCCTCCACGCTCCTCCTGGCAGCGTGCTCTGGCACCCCTTGGACTGGGCGAACTTTGGAAGTGGGCACATCTGCGACTCGCGGCTTCCTGGTGATTTCCCCATCGCATTCCCTGGACTCCGAGGGTTCACCACCTTCTCGCGGCATCACGGAACAACGGGAAGACGCATCACGTCTTGGGGGAGGGGGGGAGTTATTTTACTGATATTCTTTTATGTATTATGCTGTATGAAATGTTTTATTAAATTCCTCTGCATATACTTTTTATCCCATACTAATAAAATTCTGCACAATATGTCTGGCTTTTGATTGGGTTTCATTTCTGATCATGTCACATCATGTTTGGCATAATGCTTGTACCACAAAGCTCAGGTCCCTGAGAGTAGAGTGGAGTCTGATGTTCCTTGAAATGACTGTAGTTTGGGCTCCCCCTGTAGGTCCCTGCCTAATCCCTTTCTCACAGTCAAGGTCATCCCCACCCTAAGGGGCACTAAAAGCCCTTAGGAATTCACCCTCCAAAGATGCCCCTCCCTTGTGGTCCTTCGGCAGCCTCAGGGCCCCTCTCAGAATCCCTCAGTCCATGCCCACCCTAAGCCCATGCGAGGAGGTCTCCCTGACCTGGACGACTTCAGAACACGTCCAGAATCCTACCTCTGCCCCCACCCTGCCGTGAGAATGAGGGCTCTCCACAGCGTCCAGAAGAAGGGTGCCAAGGGCTGATAGGAGTGATGAATTTACTCATAGATCAGCCGTGTCTCCACATTCCTCAATTCACGTAAGAAAGAAACCAGATGTCAGCCAACAGTGCGGAAAGTCACCTGGACTAGAAGAATGCCTCAGTAGACAAGATGACATTCACACCACAGTGTGACCGTGGGATACCCTTCAGGAATGTTTTCAACCTCAGAGGGCAGAACATGACTCACCCTAGAGAGAGACCAGGTGAATGTCATCTACGAGGGAAAGGCTTTCTGCAACGACCTGGGCTTAGAAACCACAATGCAATGCACAGTGGAGAGAAGCCTAATGAGTGCGGTGAGGGTGGGAAAGCCTTCAGTCAGAGTTCTTTCCTTAGACAGCATGAGGCCATGCACACAGGAGAGTAACCACATGAATGTCCCCTATGTGACAAAGCTCTCAATCAAAGATCTTACCACAGAAAAGCAGGATTGAGTCCATGCGGGCAAGCAACGCTATGAATGTCAGTAGTCAAAGCTCTGGCCTGAACCAGCACCGGAGAATGCACACGGGGCAGAAACCACATGGATGTCCCATGTGTGGGAAGGCTTTCCGTCAGAAGTCTGAGCTGACGACACGTTACCACAGAACACGCACCAGAGAGAATCCGTGTGAGTGCGGTCAGTGTGGGAACGCCTTCAGTCAACATGCGAATCTCATCAGACACCAGAGTTCCTACACGCGAGAAGAGCCCTAGGCAAGTCCGCTGTGTGGAAAAATCCTCCAGTCAGGGTTCTTCCCTTAGAAAACATGACGGAACTCAACAAAGGAGAGGGAATCGTGAAACACCAACACTGCTTTACACATTATTCACTCGAGTGAAATGATGCAGGGTAAAATCAGGTGAAACCTCTTATTCATCAAACAACACTCGTCATGTACGTGGCCATTCACAGGGTACAAACCACTGTGTCTGAAAGGCAAGGCATTCGCTGATCACTTATCTCTTACTCAATCTAAAATATCCCACAGCAAGGATACAGCAATGCCAAATGGAAACACACATACTCAGTTGTTTTTATATTAGAAAATATGAGGGCATGTGTGCTGTGTGTGCTGTGTGTGTGTGTTTGTGCGCGCGTGCATCTGCCTGGGTGAACACTTGTAAAGAGCCCTTCAACACACGGCTCAGCAAGTAGTGAAATGTCTGTGGAAATGAAAGTTGTTTATAGAACTGTGACATCCATTGCGGGAAGCTAGGTTGATCTGGAAACTTTGAATGTAGAATTTTGTAAGAAATTCATCTTTCAGGACAGCAATGCTTGCCGATATTCGAACAATAAAATCTGCTGGGAAAGAAGCAAAGTGTCGGTGTGTTAGTTTTCCTTATGCAGTTTTGAACACATGCATTCAGGTTCACACAGCCCTTTCCCCAATGGCTGCTTGGAGACATGGCAGCTCCCTCCGTCTATGTTTTCTTCAACACGATCTGGTAAAGACACAGCCAAGACCTGCTGCCTCAGGTGCGAGATGCCTCTGCATGACACGACCCTCCTCAGGCAAGTTCATTCGGGCCTATCAAGGGCTCTCACGGAAAAATCTTGGTGGGACATCATTCTATGTCTCTGCTAAGTGGGGCCTGGAGACAGAGTTCTAGACAATTTTTTTTTTTGGTTCGTTAAATACCCTGTTTTTACTTTTAGACATCGTGGAGCAGTCGGCCTCCAGTCCCAATTTACAACCCAAGGAATTGGTTGGGTTATCCCATGTGGACGTCAGGGCAATCAACTTCGTGGAGACCATCGTGCTCTCAGGAAGCAGAAATCATGTCCAGTTAGGGGAGAAGCCACCCTGACACGGGAAGAGGCAGTTCAGAGGGCGAGCTGAATCTAGCAAGGAGATCTCACAGTGTGGTGTCCTTTGGCATTCCATCACGCAGGTCATCATCTCTCACATGGATTCTAATAAAAGACCCGTCGAGAACAGCACACCACCGAGTCCTCTTGTGGGCAGGGCCACGGCTGTCTGGCCACCTATATCTGCCAGGCTGTAGGACAGGCACGGGGTGCGGGCAGCTGCTCTGTCAAAGGACTAATCAAGGATTGTGCCTCCCCGAGCGTCCTGCCAACCCACCCCCAACCCAGCCCACCCCTACACGGGGGCTCAGGGAAAAGAAAGCAGGGATGCAAGCAAGGGGGCACGCGCGCTGGATCGCAGGCTTCTGCTCCCAAACACCTGCACGAGTGGGGGAGGGGCTGATGGCAGTGCTGCCTCAAGCAACATTGGTTGGGACCTGTGGGTGGCGAGGGCCTACCAGGTATTTAAGGCAGCACTCGCAGGGCTGTTAGCCCGAGCTTCAAGCGCAGAGGGCCCAGGAGCATCCAGGATGGTAGACCCCGGGATTCCCACCAACTCCCAGTTGTCCCCAAGCCCCCCAAGCAAGAGGACTCGGCTGTGGAGGCGGAGCCGGCCTCGCAGGGTGTTCAGCGCACAACAGCTGAGGGTCCTGGAGGAATTCTTTAAGGGGAAACCCTACGGGACCTATGAGGAACTCCAGACCCTGACGGCCAGGCTGAGCCTGCAGGAGGACCAAGTGAGGGTGTGGCTCAAGAACCGCAGGGCCAAAGAGCAAAGGCTGCAGCGACTGCGCAGGCAGCAAGGCCAAGGAGCCCCAGCTGCGCCCCAGGAACCGGGAGTCTGCGCCGCCCCTCAGCCCTCGCCTGCACCCTCGCCTGCAAGCCCTGTGTCCCAGGAGGGCCCTTTGCTCCCTGCCAGCCCTGTGCCGCCCGCCATTCTTGTGCGCCCCGAGGAGCCAGTGTTTCCCGCGGGCCCTGTGTTCCCAGCCAGCTCTGTGCTCCCTGCAGGCCCTGGGCTCCCCGCTGGCCCTGTGTTCCCCACCGGTCCTGTGCTCCCGGCGGGTCCTGTGCTCCCGGCCGGCTTTGTGCTCCTCGCTGGCCCTGTGCTCCCCACCAGCCCTGCGCTCCCGGCCGCCCCCGTACACCACGGGGGCCCGGGTTTCGGCAGCCTCCCTCTGCACAGACCCTTCCAAGTCTCCCTAGCAGCAGATCCCAGCGCCTCCAGCGAAAGCCAGGCCTGCTACGACCCTGCGCAAGGCCTCCAGGGCTCGGTCACCGCTGCCTCTGCTCCAGCTCCTGCTCCAGCCCCTGTTCCAAGTCCAGGTCCTGCAACTGCTGCAGCTCCAACTCCAGATCCAGCTCCACATCCAGCTCCAGCTTCAGACCCAGCTCCAGCTCCAAATCCAGCTCCAAATCCATATCCAGCTCCATCCGAGGCCACACTCTCACTTCAGGGCCCTGTGGACGCTGGGAATTTCTCTCCAGACCCTGATTTCACAGACCTGCTCTCACACTATTGCTCCTTAGAGGAGCCCTTCTCCTCTCCCTGACCCTCCTATGATTTGGTGGCTGACCGCATACGGCTTTTTGATTGACATGGACCTTTTCCAGTTACTGGATCTCTGAGGGAGTGTGTCCCCTCCAAGTCCTGCACATGCCATGGGATTAGAGCGGACCTGGGTGGGCGTCCATTCGGGTGGGAGAATCATAGGTCAGTGAGTCTCTGCCTCCATTTTCTGTATTGCAGAGTCAGTGCACCTCTAAGTGTCTGCCCTAGGGAGGTGGCCTGAGCTTTTCCCCGGCACAACTCTCTTTAGTGGCCACTGTGCATGCTCCTGGCAGTGGGCTGGGGCTGCTGCGTAGGTGCTCCAGGCTGAGCCCTTGAGGGCGCACATGACCTCGCTGTAGGTTCTCAGGTCTGGGAGCACTATAGCTGCTGCTGTTGCGGGACCCAGTGGAGAGCTGCTACCTAGATCCTTCCGAAGAACTTAGCCCAACCTTCAAGCTCCTCCTGTCAGCGTGCTCTGGCGCCTGTAAGACTGGGTGTGCTTTTGGAGGGTGCACATCTGCCACTCGCAGCTTCTTGGGCCTTTGCCATCACATTCCCTGGACTTGGAGAATTCACCCCCTTCTCCCGCCATCATTGGACACCAGGAAGACACATCACGTGTTGGATGGCTTAATTTTACTTATTTTATTTTATGTATTTTGCTGTATGAAATGTTTTATTAAATTCTGCTGTATGTACTTTTTATCCCATGCTAATAAAATTCTGCAAATTCAGGTCCTAGCCGTCTCCTTCCATTTCACTGTCCTGGACATAAAAGCGCACATAGGCACGATGGCTCAGGGCCACAGATGCGTTGCAGGCAGTAACCTGGCCGTGGTCCATCATGGTCTGCCCGCGGCTCAGACTTAGCAGATGTAGTCACCCCTGTGCCTGGTGCGGCCCCCGTGTACCAGCAGGGCATAGAGGCTTTACAGCAGCAGCCCGCACCCAGCCAACACAGGGACAGGAAGGGTCTCTGGTCTAGGCGCTCGAGGTAGTGCACTTCTGTCTCCACCTTGCTGTATGCCAGTGCCGAGAAGCTCTTCATCACCAGCGTGAGCACTGGGGGGCCGCGTGCAGTTGCAGAGTCTTGGTGGCCGGCATCTTCGGGAGGAATGCACCACACTGGTAGCCATCAGCCCTGGCCAGCCTTTCGGGCCTCATCAGCAGGTCCAGGGCCTGGGTCACACTCTGCGCCTCCTGGATGTCCAGGCCGATGTCCAGGTAAAGGTCCAGGGTGTCTGACACGCTGTGGCAGTGGAGACACTGGATTCGAGATCTCCAGTGGCCTCCAAAGACACTGTGGATCAGGGTGACGTCCTCCTGGGAGGGCCTGCCCGGCGGCTGTGGTAGTGCCTGCTGAGTCGATGGCGGCGGCGGCGGCCGCTTCTCCCGCACACAGGCCCGCTGCAGGGCGTCCAGCGTGAAGAGGTGGAATTCGTGGGCGTCATCCTGCTGGCCGGCGTGGCAGCCCATGTGCAGTTTCTCGTCAGACACAATGACGTACCCAGGCCACAGAGGGCCCGTATCACATGAGCCTACAGGGCACATGGGGTGCAGTACGTGGGCTGTCCTCAGGCCCGGAGTGCAGCCCTAACAGCAGGTAGTGGGCCATGGGCGGGGTGTAGCTGAGGCACTGCAGGGCTGCATTCACATAGCAGGTTTGCCAAGGTTCTGGAGCCTGGCCCCCACCGTGTGGGGTCTCCTCTGGCTGCAGCTCCCACTCGGAAGGGTCTGGGCTGGAGCCAGCGGGCCTGTGGGGTGCACCCTCTCTCCCTGGGCGGTGGGGATGGTTTCTGAGGCCCACGGGGTCCCCAGTGGACTTCAGCAGCCCCTTCACCGAATCCAGCGCATTCGAGCTTCGGGGGTTGCCTGGCTTCAGACTCTTCTTTTCCGTGCTCAGAAGCGGCCTCCATGTCCCCAGACGGGGATCTTTTCGAAATCCCTCCCCTGAAAACTCCCTTGGAGAATGATGAAAAGCCCAGGGCTGAGAAGGTCTACAAATGAAGGCCCTGGGCAGCTCACCCTCCCTTTCATAGCCCCAGAGCATGATGGGAGGAGCCACTAGCACCACCAATCAGTCGCCTCCAGGACAGAAGGGTCACTGGTTGGGGTCAAGTTTAGGGTTGGGGCGCTCATTCCCCAGGCAGGCCCCGGCAAGCCTTTCAGTTGGCATTCATAGAAGGATCTCAAGAAAAGGTTCTCCTGAACATGGCTGCGCCCTGCACCTGATGCCTCCTGTTCCTCCAAGGGAAGACGCAGGAGATGGGGGGTGGGGTTTGGGGAATTGGGGGACAGAAAGGGGGAGTGGTAGGGAGAAGGGAGACGCAGACACACTGAAGCTGGCCTTGGAAGTCATGGGAGGCAAAGGCTGGAGTTGATGTGAATAAAATGTATATAGGATTGTATATTAGCTCTGAGCCCAGGACGCCAGAGGCCACCAGCAGCTGGAGGCTGCAGGCGAGGTGCTCCCCAGAGCCCTCAGATGGAAAGGGGTCCTGCTGGCACCTTGATCTGTGACTCCTGGCATCTGGACTCTCAGGGAATTCCTTTCTGTTCTTGTTAGCCTCCTCTTTGGTGGCAGCAGGACATGGCGACTCTAGGAAATGAATAGGATGCCGTCCTTCTGATGTGCTCTACCTATGACGTCTGTTTTTCAAAACTATTGCATCCAATGAGGTCAGTTGTACTGGAGGTGTGATCAGAATCTCAGCTGAGTATCAAATATGATCCACAGGCCCGAGTCACCAGGCAAAAAGCCACAGTAAATCTTCTAGACGTGGGTCACTCTGCAGTAATCTTAATGGCGGAACTTGCACTCTGGTGTGTTTTGAGTGTGTGTGTGTGTGTGTGTGTGTGTGTGTGTGTGTGTGTACATACGTAGTCACGCACGGACACTCCTTGATTTGAATGGTCTGTCGGCATCCATGAGCACCCTTCAGTCCCTGCCTTCTCGCAGACAGCGCCCCCTGCTTGACCTTCCCCTCTCAGGTCTACCCAGGATTGGGCAAGTCCATGCACCTGGCTCTGCCTTCCCCATAGGAGGCTGCAGGAGGGGGGATTGCGTTGGCGCCCCTCGACCAGCAGAGGGCGGGTCAGGCCTGCTGAAACATTTCCAGGACCTGGAGAGGACTTGGGAGATTCCGCATGTGTCCCAGGAGCCCCGCAGGGCTTCTCCATGTCTTGTGGGGTGGCATCACTGTTTCCTGGGTCGAAGAGGGGACAATACATATGTAGACAGGCTCGGGTGGGTGGCCCCACGACAACCCTCTTTGGCAATGGCGGATCCGCGGCTGTGGGCTATGGTGGAAAACCTGGAGGATGCTCAGGCATCTGGTCACACATTTCCCAGCTTCTCCAGGGTGGCAAGAGCAGTGACAGCCCATCAGGGAGGGATTAGAAATGTTTTGGGGCCTCTAGTGAGCCACACAAGCCTCCCCGGTGTGCGTGGCTGCTGATCCTGGGAGGGTACCGGGACGTTTTTGTGCATTCGCAGCCATCCTGAGGGCTCTGTATGTGTGCATCTGCACGTGGTATTTTGTGGAAGAGCAACACTCAAGGAGCCAGTTTGCCGACCAGTGGCCTAGTCGCTATCAACCAGATCTACCTGAAGAAAATCTCATTTGTCTAGAAATGGCTGATTCCGCCTACAACAGACTGGGCTCTTTTCAGCTAGGCCCCCAAGATACGATGGTCAGAATGAAAATTGGGGTCCTGACTGTAAACTGTATGGTTGATACAGGAGCTGAGCACTCAGTAGTCACACAGAAAGTAGTGCCTCTCTCAGAAAAGGAGGTCACCATTATTAGAGCTACTGGTGACCAGACTCATAGACCATTCTTTTGCCCTGATCAATGCCATCTTTGCGGCCACCAAGTAATTCACGAATTCCTATACTTGCCAGACTGTCCAGTTCCTCTGATGGATAGAGACTTTTTAGCCAAAATGGTCAGAAATCACTTTTGCTCCAGATGGCTCAGGACAGCTTCGCCTAGGTGAGGAGACCTCCCCGATGATCCAGTCTTTCGCAGGGCTGAGGGAGGAGGAATGGAGACTTTATACCCCCCAGTCAAAGGCTTCACCATTAGAACATGAAGTAGAGGAAGAATTCCCACTAGTCTGGGTGGAAGGGAATCCTTTAATTGACTTAAAGACTGGGGAAAAGCCTGTTAAAATCCACCAATATCTGATTCCAAGGAGGCACACCTAGGAATACAGGTCCACTTAGACCAGCTGCTTCAGTGGGGACTTCATAAATGATGCCAGTCTCCATGGAACACTCCTCTCTTGCCTGTTAAAAAGCCAGGGACTAATGATTACCGCCCCGTGCAGGACCTGCGGACTGTTAATGAGGCTGTTATAACCCTGCATTAGGTGCTACCACACCCTTAAACACTTCTGGGACTCATTCCATCAGAGGCGAAATTGTTTACATGTCTAGATCTGAAAGATTCCTTTTTCTGCCTTCAGCTGGTACCCTCCAGTCAGCCTTTGTTTGCCTATGAGTGGGAAAACCCAACTATGGGGGCCAAGGAGCATTTCACCTGGACCAGACTGCCACAAGGATTCAAGAATTCCCCTACTCTCTTTAGTGGAGCACTAGCATCTGATCTGTCTAAGTCCCCAGGACTGGACTTGGGGTACATTCTACTTCACTATGTATATGACCTACTAGTGGCAAGCTCCATGCGAGTTCAGTGCTGGGAAGGAACGCAGACCCTTCTGAGACTCTTAACTGAAACAGGTTACAGGGTGTCCAAGAAAAAGGCACAAATCTGTCAGAAAGAAGTCAAGTATCTAGGCTTCCGAATCACCCAAGGGAAACGAAGACTAGGGACTAAAAGAAAGCAGGCAGTACGTGCCATCCCAGTCCCTAGCACCCAGCAGCAGGTTCGGGAATTCTTGGGAGCAGGAGGGTTCTATCGAATTTGGATCCCAAAGTTTTCAAACCTAGCCAAGCCTCTCTATGAAGCTTTGAAAGGAGAAGAGGAAGCACCCATCAACTGGGGTCCTGAGCAGGAAAATGCCTTTATCACTATTAAAGCAAAGCTCACTGTGGCCCCAGCACTAGGGCTACCAGATGTGACAAAGAGCTTTAACCTCTTTGTTCACATGAACAGCAGGGTAGCCCTAGGGGTTCTAACCCAGGAGTTTGGACTATGGCAAAGACCAGTAGTCTATCACTCCAAGCAGTTTGACCCAGTTGCCTATGGGTGGCCCCCATGTCTCAGGGCCCTTCCATTCACAACATTATTAGTCAAAGAAGCAGATAAGGTTACCTTGGGACATATTGGGGGCCAGATGTAAGCTGGCAAGGTCCTTGCACCTGAAGTGGCTAGCAAGGCTGGGGCCCTTACCCAAACAGTTTTCCCAGACTTGTTTGGATGGCAGTTATCAGTAGAATGAGAGCAACCTTTGTAGAATAAGAACAGCCTTTCATAGCTTACCAAGAAGTCTGTAACTATTTACTGAGATATGCTGTACTGAGAACTTGTCCTTCTGCTGTGTCTCTTCCTTAGAGATTAAGAGGAACAAAGAAGACATTCCTCTTGACAGACCTCCTATTCTGTGTGTTGTGTATAAATAAGATTGTGTGGCTAATAAAGTTGCTTCAGTTCTTTGAGAACTGGAGTCCTCCCGATCCCACTTTCCTGTCTTTCTTTCTTTTCTCAATTCCCACCTCCCTGCCTCAGCCCGGCTCAACCTGTCAGGCTGGCCCTGACAGGGACAAACCTTAAATATCAAGGTACCTCATTCTGTTGTCACCCAATGGAAGTTAGGGGGCAGCACTGGCTTACTCATGCTCAGATGACCCAGTATCAGGGGCTCCTATGTGAAAATCCATGGGTACAACTAGAAGCAGTTAGAACTCTTAATCCTGCCACCTTTTTACTCATTGCTGAGGGAGCCCCAGAGCATGATTGCCTAGAAGTCCTAGGGGAGATTTCCTGCAGCAGACCAGATCTAACAAAGAGCCCCCTATGGAAAATGGACTTAGTATTGTTCACAGATGGCAGTAGCTTCCTAGATGAAGGAAAAAAGATGAGCTGGATATACAGTGGTATAAAACTTTGAGACAACTGAGTCACAGGCCCTGCCTGAAGGATGGTCAGTGCAAAAGGCAGAACCTTGGGCCCTAGCCAGAGCCCTAGAACTCAGTAAGGATAAGCGTGACAACATTTACACTGATTCGCACTATGTCTCTGCTACCCTGCATATCCATGGGGCTATAGAAGAGGATGGGGGCTCCTGATGGCTACAGGAAACAGAATCAAAAAATCAGAATGAGATCTTAAAGTTACTAGAAGCAGTCTGGGAGCCCAAGGAAATAGCCGGCATCCATTGCAAAGGTCACCAGAAAGGGAAAGGCGCGGTGTCAGAAGGAAACCAATGTGCTAATGCTGCAGCCAAGGTGGCTGCTAAAGAACAAGTAGCACCGTCACAGATCATGTTGGCCCCCAAATTACCTGAACCTCCAAAATACACTCCTCAGGAAGAGGAATAGGTCCAACAAGAAGGGGGCAAGAGAACGAAGGAAGGTTGGTGGATACTCCCAGTTCATAGGGTCTATGTCCCAGAACAGTTAGCCCATAAGGTAATACTCCAGCAGCATGTACTCACTCATTTAGGGAAGATTTCCTTAGAAGCTTTGTTAGGCAGATACTGCCTAATTTCCCGTCCTCCCTCCTTGTGTGCACCAGTCTCTCAAGGTTGCATCGTCTGTGCACAGAACAGTGTCAAATAGGGTCCTGTAGGACCAATAGGAGTTCAGCACTGTGGGCAAGCTTCCTTCTAAGACTTAGAAATAGACATTACGAAAATAGGGCCTAGAAGAGGAAATAAATACCTGCTAGTCTTTATTTGTATCTTTTCAGTATGGGTGGAGGCATATCCCACTCATACAGAAAAGGCAAGAGAAGTCACTAAGGCATTACTGAAGGACATAATTTTGTGATGTGGAATGCCTCTGACCATAGGATATGACAATGGACCATCATTTGTAGCAGAATAGTACATCAGGTAGCTACAGCTTTGGGAATTAAATGGAACCTACATACAGCTTACAGGCCTCAGAGTTCAGGGAAAATAGAGCTCATGAACCGGACTCTAAATCAGGCTATGCCTAAGCTATTACAGAAGACATCCTTACACAGGACAGATATCTTGCCTCTTGTACTCCTGTGGGTAGGCTGGGCCCCAAGGGCCAGGGTAGGTTTCTCTACCTTTGAAATTCTATATGGCAGACCCCTCCCTTAATTCAGCCATAGGGAAGTATGGACTAGAAACCATACTGCTTCTAGTAGCTACTGCTACACTGGAATAAGTCTCTGTATATGGAAAAGACAGTTCTACTGGACAGGTAAGCTCCACAACCATTGTCAGGGACCCTCAATCAGTGCATACATCTGTTGTGCCAATAGGAGGGACCAAAGTTTTTTTTGACTGAGCCTGAGCCAAGGAAGCCATCAGACTAGAAACAATCAAGCAATGATAGGAAGCATCCAAGGCATTGATACCCTGACTAAGAACTCAGCCACAGAGGCAGTATGAATTGGACACCTGATTCTATCAGCTCCTTGGTTCAACCCACCATCTCCTCAATATTACCAACCCTAATATGGCCAGGGATTGCTGGTTATGTCTTCCCCCAGGACCACTCCTATTAATGGCTACCCCGGTAAACATAACTAAACCAGGGAACTTAGCAGATGAAATAATAGGACCTCTCATGGCCAATGTGCACCTAACTACTGTTGCTCCCATTTGTTTCAGGAGTACCCAGGGCCAAGATCCAATAGGTCGCCTCCCAGATGATCTATGCAACTCCACTCTCAAGGTGGAGAACACCACCAACCCCTCATGCCCCCCTGTAGGAACATTCTACATGTGTGGGACCACTGTTTACCCCTGCCTGCCTGCAAATTGAACGGGAGTGGGCACTCCTGCTATATAACCCCAGATATGTCTATTATACCCAACAACCAATCCCTTGAAACTCCCCTTAAAGCAGTAACTAGATATAAAAGAGCTCTGCAAGTGACTCCTCTTCTAATAGCAATCGGAATTGCGGTTGCCATAGGAGCTGGAGTAGGGGGAATAGCTCACTCTGTCTCCTCTTATCCAGTTTTAACCTAAGAATTTCCAGAAGACATAGAGAAAGAAGCTGAGACCCTAATTGCCTTGCAGGATCAAGTTGATTCCTCAGCCACAGTAGTGCTACAGAATAGAAGAGGATTAGACTTACTAATGGCAGAGAAAGGTGAAATCTGCCTCTTCTTAGGAGAAGAGTGCTGCTTTTATGCCAACCATTCAGTCATTGTCATAGATAAAGCTAAGGATCTAATCGAACAAGCAACAAAAAGAAGACAGGATCTATCTGAGTCCTGCGCTTCTTGGGGGTGGGGTGGGGGGCGGGTGGTCTGGAAATGGCTTCTCCCATTGACAGGACCACTGTTAATGTTACTCATAGCTGTAATCTTAGTACCATGTCTTCTAAATTTCTTAACTCACTTTATCTCATCTTGCCTCAATGCCTTTAAACTTCAAATGGTGCTACAAACCAGAAGAATTTAACACAAACCCCTCCGAAAGGAAGAAACGGGATGCTAACCCCTTGGTTGTCATCTCTTATCAGCAGGAAGCAGCTTTGAGTCGCCATCCCCATTCACAATAACATTGGTAGTCATAGTCGTAATCATTGTACCACAAGGCTAAGAAAAGCTTGTGGGACAAGTGAGGGAATGAGAGGGCTAAAGGTTAGTTCTTTCTATAACATCTGGTTCCCTCTAAGGGAACTTTGCTCACGAAGGACACTGTGACCCAGATGGGAAAATATAACCTAATGCCCATTTTACTGCAGTCTGGGCTAGCAAGATTTGTTGCCTGTTTCCTCACATGTTACAGAGGCCATAAATCATAAAAAAAATACACAACCCCCAGAGAGGGTTACATTGTTCCGCTTGAGGAAAGTTCCCTTAGAGGGAACCAGATGTTATAGAAAAAATTAACCATTAGCCTTCTCATTCCCTCCCTTGTCCCACAAGCTTTTCTTAGCCTTGTGGTACAATGATTACAACTATGACTACCGATGTTATGAGTGGATGACGACCACTCATAGCTGCTTCCTGCTGATAATAGATGGCCAAGGGGTTTTCATCCCGTTTCTTTCAGTGTTGGCACCAGACCAGGGCCTTAGGTATGGTACCACAGCCTCTATCCTCACACACGGGGCTTTTTTCAAAGCCCCCAGAAGGTCTGGGAGTCCCATCCATACTTGGGGGAAAAATAAGCCAAAAAGATATAAAGGAACAGCTTCCAGCAGTTTTCCTTGCTCAGAATTTGAGATACACCTCCTCTGAGTCTGGCAGCATAATAAAGCTGTGTAACTTTATTTCTCTAAGCATTGCTTGGTTTTTCTCTTGTCTTCTATGACACCACTTGGACCTGAAGTAGGTCCTTCCCAGCCGTTGGAGCCCTTTCCCTGGGGGCTGCCTGATCCAGTGCCAAGCAGCACTGTTACTGGAGACACTGTCCCCAGAGATGTCACATGTGAGGGACAGGGTCTGCAAGGGCTGAACCACCATGGAGCCCAACTCCTGCAGCTGCACCTGGGACAGGACACCAGGGACAAAAGGAAGCAACGAGGTTAATAAGTCCATATCTCTGTGAAAACCTCTGTGATCTGCCGGGTCCCCAGATACTGGCCCCAGGGGATCCCCAGCATGGGAAGGAAGAGGAGGAGGGAAAGAGCCATGTCCCTGGGTCAGCCAGACTCAGCAGGCTCTGTGGCCCCAGTGGAGGTTGTATTTACAGAGGAAGCCACGTCTGGCATTTGCCTGAATGGCACTAACTGATATAAGGCTCCTGGTGTGCACAGCCTGCTGAGGCACAGACCCCAGTTATGCAGCCCAATTTCCCCACAGAACGGTCCTTGGGGCAAGTGGGACCTAAGGCAGGGGCCACAGACAAGTGTGCTCAGAGGTGGGCCCTTGGGTGTGGGGGATGTAGACCTTACACCAACTTCAGAGCCTGTTTACCCACATCACTTGATTGGATTTCTTTCATTCATTCATTAATTTATTCCACTATCACTGAGGGGCTATAACACACCAGCATCCCTCTAGGTAACAAGGACAAATCAGTGAAGAATACAGAAGCCCCGTCCCCGAGTTCTGGGGTCACAGGCCAGGTGCTTGTGTATCAGACACACACCATGTACCCCCAGAGCTGGTCAGCTGGGGAACCTGAAAGCAGAGGGAATAGGTGAGAGTCTTTAGCTCAGGGGACCCACAGGAGAAGGACAGAGGCCTAGGCTTGCATTTTGCCTCCTGATGAGGTGCCTCATGCTGAGCACAGGGAGCTGGCAACTAGGAGGCATCTCTGCAGCGAGCAGGCAGGAGCAGCTGAGACACCAAATGGCCCAGGTGGGTCGATAGAAGCTCTTCCTTCTAAAGTGACCCCAGTGGTTAGTCAACAAAGAGTGATGGATCCTGCCCTGGCTGTGATGCTCAGTGGATAGAGTGTCACTCTGGAGAATGAAAGGTCCCGGGTTTAATTCTGATCAAGGGCACGTACCTTGGTTTCAGATTCCCCAGCCCTGGTTGAGGTGTGTGCAGTTGGCAACCGATCAATGTCTCTCTCCCACATTAATGTTTCTGTCTGTCTTTTCCTCTGCCTTGCACTCTCTCTAAAAATCAATGGGAAAATACACTCAGTTTGGATTAACAACAACAAAAAATATTTTAAAAAGTTAATAAAGGAATGATGCCTTCTGACAGGAGTCACAGAAGCGAGGTTCTACTTAGGGACAGTTTTGCAGTGTAGGAAATAGGCCTCTGAGATCCACCCCCAGCAAAGTCAACTTTTATTGGAAAGGGTTATGGAGCATTTATCACAGCTTCAAGGTGTGACTGTGGCCCAGAAGGAGGAGAGACTGTCCCAACGGCGAGTTTTTCTTTTCGGCCCCATCTGAACCTCTGGCTGCGTGTGTGGGTTGTGGGGGTGTTGGGGAAGGCTCCCTGCAAGGAGGGGGACACCATGGGGCCTGGATGCTGGGCTTGAATAGCTTACCTCGCTGGGGCAGGGGCAGCGCTGTTAGTAAGGGAGAGAGCAAGGCCCACCCGATCCCAGGGAGTGTGGCCTGAAGACCGGCCCCAGGGATCCACCAGGGTTTCAGGCAGATTTGAGAACTGGAGGCATCCTGGAGGACTGGGTGGATGGTGAGTGGGTGGAGGAGGGGTCAGGATGTCACCTGCAGGGGCTGCCTAGGCACCTCTGGCTTCTCCTGGAGGCACATGGGGCTTGTACCCTGCCCGTGCTCACCCAGGGAACCCTGAAGCTGCAGGAAGGAGGCTTGCTTTTCTATTCAGAGATAACTTCATTATTCACATGGAAAATCCTCTGGAAAGATACACCCACACAGGAATTGGTGTACAAGCACCAACCAGTGGGAAAATGCATTTGGAAAGAAAAACAACAAGGCATAAACACAGAGAAAAATCTAAGGATCAACGTAAAACCCAGGCTCTGCCAACAGAAAGTGATTATGAAATGATTTTTAGGGGAATATAGGCAGTTTTAGGCAATTTTTAGAATTGGAGTTCATGGAAAAAACATAGGGCTACAGACTGGGAGAAGGTATCTTTCCATAAGACAAGGTGTGATGAATTGAATGTCAGTAAAATTTTTAACAAGGATGGGGTCAAGGATAGGTAACCAGGCATAACTCCAAGTTTCCCACTCCCAGACATCTGTGCGTCAAGGTCCTGATAAGACCCTTGTAACTGTAAATCCAGGACATTTGTAGTTTCTGTGAATAAAAGCTCACCGAGCACCAAGCACAGAGCTGTTACAGGAGGGGCCTGTGGCAGACGCTGGCCAGCTCAATAAATCCTCGCTTGCTGTTTAAGACCTAATTGGAGTTGGTGGTCTTATTCTCGCGAATGTTGGTCCACAACATTTGGAGGCCCCCAGCGAGATACCCGGCAGGGGTGAGAGGGACCCCCTATTTAGGGCAAGAGGATCTCCCCCATCCATCACCGGGCAAGTAGCGAGGACTTATTGAAGAATCCTGCAGGAGATAAGGACAGGATGCACCTGGGGTGAGATTTCACAGGGGAGTCAAGGGGAGGGCTGGACACAGTACTACCTCCTGACTCCAGCCGGTGGCCACGACGGTGGCCACGGCATCTGGCAAGTGTGACTTTTGGTTGGACAGGACTTGTCTGTCTGGTGTTTGTTGTCTGGTGTTTGTTGTCTGGTGTTTGTTGTCTGGTTTTTGTTGCCAAAATGGGACAGTCATCGTCTGCTTCCCTGTGCTCCTCGCTGCAATGTTTTCTTAAGAATTTTCAGGACTACAATAAGAGAGCCAGAGACTATGGATATGATGTTAATGCTTTTAATTTACAGCGATTCTGTGAATGGGAGTGTCCCACTTTCCAGGTGGGGTAGCCGGATGCAGGGTCTTTTGATCTGACCACTGCCTACCGGGTCCATCATGTCATATACGGCTGCCCAGGGCACCCTGGTCAAATCCTTTATATTCAGGTTTGGGTTGAATTATTTTCCAAGAAACCCCAGTGGATGAGGGCATGCCTCCTGAGGGGAAAATCAGGACAGGGACAGACAATTCTTTTGGCTGAGCCCCAGAAGGGAAAGACTCCCCCAGTCCTTCAGGGAGAGCAGGAAGAACCCATTAGCTGGCCGCCCCACTATGCTCCCCCAGCGCTGTATCCAGGTGAGCCCCTGCCTCAGGCCCAGGCCACGCCACCAGCTCTTGACCCGGAGCCCCTGCCTCCCCCAACGCCAATTGTCTTCCCTCCAGACCCACCGACGGGAGGGGCTTTGTCATCCTTCAACCCCTGCAGTCCGTCCCATACTAGAGAGGGAACAGAATAAGGAGCTTCTGGGGGTGTTGGGAAGGCAGCCCCAGCGCCTCTCCTGCCCTTGAGGCAGGCTGGGCCACCAGACTTGGGCCCAGATGGCCAGCCTTTCATGATTTATGTCACTTCTCAACTAGTGATTTGTATAATTGGAAGCATCAAAATCCCTCTTTTTCTCAGAACCCTCAGGGTCTAATCTCTCTGCTGGAGTCAGTCCTTTTTTTGGCCACGTGGGATAACTGCCAGCAGTTACTGCAGACCCTCTTCACCTCAGAGGAGAGAGAGAGGGTGAAGGCGGAGGGAAGGAAATTGGTCCTTGGGCAAGTTGGGCAGCCCTCTGAGGATGCAAGGCAGATCAAGGCGCTGTTCCCCAGCTCTGGACCAGATTGGGGAGTGAATAATCAGAGAGGGAGGGAGGACTACTATAGCAGTAGTCTGCTTTTATCTGAAACTCCCACTGTTTAAAGGGAGACAAACAACTGGACTGGGAGACAGGTGGATTGGTTGGAGAGATCAAGAGTAAGAGGTAAAATATGTGGGGGAAAGCAACGGGCCCTGTGCTGAGAGATAGGGGTGGAGTGTTGGCAGTTATTTTACTGGCTGCAGACCACTCTGCAGGCATAGGGGTTTCGTCTGTAGCTTACCAGCAGGTGCCTTATCAACTGACTTCAAGGTCGCCAGTTTTCTGTAAGCACAATTAATCATTCTCTGCCCTAGTTTATTACATTAAAAACAATTAAACTCCCAGGAGCAAAGCGGAGGAGAAATGGAGCTGAAGTCTGCAGCCTCCCTGGTGATTTAGGACTGGTTGCTAGGCAGACTCAGCCCCTGAGAGCCAGGACAAAGAAGGGGGCTGGTTGCCCAAGCTGCCTGCAGTGGCTCTGAAAAAAGAAGCAGCAGCAGCAGTGAGAAAGTAGGGGACAGCAGAAATTTACCTGACCTTAGAGCTGCCCTGCTGCTGCCCAGAGAGTAATGAGTGTTTTACAACAAGCAATACAAGACTTGGTCCTTTGGCTTGCAGGCTACAGCAGGTAAGCCAGAAGCCAGTGACTAGTAATAGCCTTCCTATAGCCCCAGGAATAGAGCAGCAAGCCTGGGATCTATGAAAGCTGCAGATAGAGCTAGAGGAAGCTCCCTGTTTGCTAATGTACTGAAAGGGTTCAGTACCTGTTGCTGCTGGAAGAGAAGGGGCTGATATCCCCTTCCAGTGCACTCCCTTGGAAGAGGCCTGGTTGCTGCTCTGCGATAAAGGGGACTGGTGGGAATACAAGGAAAGCAGGGCCCTGTAACTAATAAACAGGGTTAACAAAAGGGCAAAGAAAAGGGCACACTCCCTGGACCTGGGAGCCATCAGGACTTTGAAATTCTCTAAGAGAGGAGGAATCTGACTCAGAGACAGGCAAGGAAAATCAGAACATCTTAGAGCAGGTCAGTATATTTTTCTCCTTATATAATTACTCCGGAATTTGGCAATGTTTAATAAATCATGGCAATACATTTCTTTGCATAGCCTCAGTAAAACTGGTTCCTAATAGTGGTATTATTAACGGAAAACTTTGGCTGGAGTATCATGTTTTAAAGAGACCTGTCTGGACTCTGAAGACTTGAAGCCAATAAGAGTGCCAATGGAAAAGCCTGGTATCCTGCTTGGGAGCCCTGAAGATGGCTGGCGTTGGAGCGTCAGGCCCATGCCCTACCATCACTTGTGGTTGGTCAAAGTAGAATGGGAGCAATAAGGACGCCTCTGCGACCCTGAAGAACCCCCACACACTCTGGGCTGTGATGAGTAGGATGGCTACTGAGATGGGCCTTAAAGCCTAGGGCGTGGGTCCAGGTGGAGTTGCTACAGGTGAGGGATTCACCTAACTCAGCAGATACTGCAGGCAGGCCTGATGGCAGCTGGATGGCTTGGCTCCCTGGCCCTACGGGGCACATTAAGATTTAATCATGAGATTCCAGCAAAGGTAGTCAGTTACCATTCTTGTTGTGTTTATGCAAACATCAGGCCAAATTGAATACAATAGATAAATTAACCTTGATTTGTTTTTTTATAAACACAGAGGTAATTTTGAGGGGAAAAACTCTATTTCAATAGAGGTTATTAAAACTGAAATGTTTTCTTTCCATTAGGACACAAGCCCACCTCCTTCTGTGCCCAGGCCTCATCGTCCCTCTGACAGACAGCAAAGATCTCTTGGCTCTGAGTGAAAACTTTGTCCCTCCTCAGCACGAAGCAGCTGCAGAAGAAATTCAACTCCCATTTTCCCTGAAAGAATTCAGAGCCCAGATCCTTGAGGTAATATATTAGTCAGTTAGACAGACATGAGCAGTGCAAGGACAATGGGCCAAGTAGTGCTACCAGATATAACTAAGTATTCCCACCTCTACGTATGTGAGACAAGGGGCATAGCCAAAAAAGTACTCACCTGAAGTCTCAGCCCCTAGAAAAGGTTGGTAGACTATTTGTCCAAAAGACTTGGCCCCTTTGCATTTGCGTATTTAGGTGACCTACTTGCCTCTGGGCGGCAGCAGCCCACCAGCCGAGTGGCAGCCAGCCTGAGTAGAAGGTGACCTCTGGTCAGACACACCCGCTGCGGATCATCTTCAAGAAGACAACGGACCTGGCCAATCAACCTGCTCTGATCAAGCAGCAAAGGAAGCTGCCAAAAGACCAGTAGGGCCCCTACAGGTCTTAGTGGTCCTCCCAGACCACCAGCTGCCCGACACTCTAACCTACACCGAGAAAGAAGAGCAAGCAAGAGGACTAGGTAACCGGGGGAGGATGGCTGAAACTCCACAGAAAGCCACTCTATCAACACAGGGAAGCATAAAAAATGCAGAGACAAAGAAACAGGTCACAAATGACAGAAATGCAGGAAAGCAAACTATTGGATATAGAGTTCAAAACCACACTTGGAAGGTTTTTCAAGAATTTTCTAGAAACAGCCGATAAATTAAGTGAGACCCTCAAGAAATCTAGTGAGACCCTCAAGGTTATGAAAAAGGACCAACTAGAAATTCAGCATACACTGACAGAAATAAAGGATATTATACAGAGTTCCAACAACAGACTAGATGATCGCAAGTATCAAGTCAAAGATTTGAAATACAAAGAAACAAAAAACACCCAACCGGAAAAACAAAAAGAAAAAAAAATCCAAAAATATGAAGATAGTGTAAGGAACCTCTGGGACAACTTCGAGTGCACCAGCATACAAATTATAGGGGTGCCAGAAGAAGAGAGAGAGCAAGATATTGAAAACCTATTTGAAGAAATAATGACAGAAAACTTCCCCACCTGGTGAAAGAAATAGATTTACAAGTCCAGGATTGCAGAGAATCCCAAATGAAACAAGTCCAAAGAGGACCACACCAAGACACATCATCATTAAAATGCCAAGAGCAAAAGACAAAGAGAGAATCTTAAAAGCAGCAAGAGAAAAACAGTCAGTTACCTACAAGGGAGTACCCATATGACTGTCAGCTGATTTCTCAACAGAAACTATGCAGGCCAGAAGGGAGTGGCAAGAAATATTCAAAGTGATGAATACCAAGAATACAGCCAAGATTACCTTACCCAGCAAAGCTATCATTCAGAATTGAAGGTCAGATAAAGAGTTTCACAGATTAGAAAAAGCTAAAGGAGTTCATCACCACCAAACCAGAATTATATGAAATGCTGAAAGGTATCATATAAGAGGAAGAAGAAGAAAAAGGTAAAGATACAAATTATGAACAACAAATACACATCTATCAACAAGTGAATCTAAAAATCAAGTGAATAAATAATCTGATGAACAGAATAAACTGGTGAATATAATAGAATCAGGGGTATAGAAAGGCAGTGGACTGACTACTCTCAGGGGGGAAAGGGGTGTGAGGGAGAGACTGAAAAAAATCCTACACCTATGGATGAGGACAGTCAGGGGCAGGGGGATAAGGGCAGAAGGTGGTGTTGGAACCAGGTGGAGGGGAGCTATGGGGAGGGGGGGGGGAAGAGGAACAACTGTAATAATCTGAACAATAAAGATTTAATTTAAAAAAAGAAATTCAATGGCAAAATTTTCCTTTTCAGCATCATCTGTTGAATCAATGGAATCATCGCTCAAAGATGTGTGAAAATCTCCATCGAGTATATCCAAAATTTCTTCATTTAATTTTTGAACATGGTCATTTTTTGGACAAAGAATTGCATGTTTAAATATATTTTTTAATATTATCTATAGATAAAATATTTCCAAAGGTAGCTTCAATAATAGATCCATTACAAGAGTCCAGACAGTTCCGGGGACGTGGGAGTGAGGCCTTCCTCTGCCGACATGCACCGACAGAACTTCCGACCCCCGACTCCTCCTTACCCTGGCCCGGGGGTAGGAGGTTGGAGCAATGGGAGCAGCTACCGGGGCATCCCAGGCGGAGGCGGAATGCGGCCTCCCTCCCCTCGGGACGGGTACGGGAGCCCGCATCACACGCCATCGTTCGGGCCCTGATGTAGGCCCTATGGGAGCAGCCACTCTCCGAGACACGGCGGCAGCTTCCCCAGGGGGCCGGTTCGGGTTTCCGTCCCCTGGCGGCTACCCTGGCTCCTACTCCAGGTCCCCCGCGGGGTCCCAGCAGCAATTCGGCTACTCCCCGGGGCAGCAGGCCCACCCCCAGGGTTCTCCAAGGACATCTACACCCTTTGGATCAGGGCGTGGTAGAGAAAAAAGAAGGTCTAATGAGTTGGAAAGTTATTTCAAACCTTCAATGCTTGAAGACCCTTGGGCTGGCCTAGAACCAGTGTCTGTAGTGGATATAAGCCAACAGTACAGCAATACTCAAACATTCACAGGCAAAAAAGGAAGATACTTTTGTTAACATTTCTGAAATTCAACTGGAAGCTTCATGTGTCAGGACCATCTTGGACAAAACTCACTTGTGTACCTAAGTTGAACCCTGACATGGTGACTTTGACTGAATAATTAGTTGAGTCTTCTTGGTATTTTTCATCATGTCAAATATTGTGGGTATGAGAAAAGAAATATGGTAGGATAATTTGCAATATTTCTCTGAAAGTGCCTACCACATTTTAGAAGATTTATGGTTTCCAACTATTTAACATTCTTGGTTATATAATGGACATTTGTCATTTAATGTTTTTCCAGTGTTTTAAAATAAAACATTTGTCTTCCTAAAAAAATAAATAATAGATCCATTACAAATCATTTCACAAGGGATTTCAATAATATCCATTCCTAAATAAAAACTGCTATCAAGTTTGCCATCTCCAAGTTTTACTAACCATCCAGTATAAGCAGAAACCTCTGATGTCATATTTGTTTTAAGAGACAACTTTCTGAAACATCCCCAAACATTGCAGTACTTTAAACTCATTTGTACTATGGCCGATCGCATAGCATGCAGTACAATACTGAAACATTGTCGAAAATCCCCTCCAAGAAGGAGAACTTTCTCACCAAATACAACATTCAAATTTACAATTTCTCTTAGTAATCTATCTATGGTGTTTATAGCATGACTGGATGCCATGGTGCATTCATCAATAATGAGAAGTTGGGCTTTTTTAGACGAGATCGGGTGCGTTCAGGGTGGTATGGCCGTAGACGGCTTTTTAAATAGTTTTAGCAACTTCACTGTTTATATTGAGTCTAGGAATTAGTTTCATTTAATGGAATTGGTAATTTATATTGGGAATGAAAGGTCCTTCCACCTAGAAGTAAATTTGCAGCAATTCCTGTAGATGCTGTGAGTAAAACAGTACCACCACGACCTCTAATATAAGGTATTAAAATTTATACAGATATGCAGGTGAATAGGATTCCTAGCTGCAGGCTCCTGACAGCAAGCTAGCCACCTGTCGATTCCATGGGGAATGGGGCTCCCTCCTTTCTTCTGTCAGGGTCTGGGGTGCAGGTGAATGGGGTTCCTGGCTGGCAGGCCACTGACAGCAAGCTATCCAACAGCGGATTCTGTGAGGAATGGGGCTTCCTCCTCCCGACTGTCAGGGTCCGGTTTGAAGGCCAGCCATGCCCCATATTGGGCCAGACGCAGAGTTCTACCAAACCGTGGCCTCCAACTCAGCAACCCAGTAATGACTGCTTCTGGGAGCTCCTGGTGCTCCGAGGGTAGATTCTTCCCTCAGGCCTCCCGGGAAACAGCTCTGGAAGGGGCGCAGTCCTTGGCAAGGCAACCCAGTATCAGTGTGTCCATGCTCTGAGGGCAGGTTCCTGACTCAAACTTTGCCCTCACGGGAAACAGCTCGGGAGGGTGCAACCATTTCCAAGATGACCCATGCAGGACTGACTTCCTTCCAGTTGGTCCAGCTTCAGATGTGACCTGTTACACCCAGGGTTTTTATATAAATAGATTTTTTAAATCTTCACTCGAAGATATTTCTCCATTGATTTTTTAGAGAGAGTGGAAGAGAGAGGGAAAGGCAGCGAGAAACATCAATGTGAAAGAAACTCATAGATGGTTGCCTTCTGCACCAGCCCAGACCAGGCCCTGGGCTGGGGAGGCCGTTGCAACCCATATACATGCCTTTGACTGAAATCAAACCTGGGACCCTTCAGTTTGCAGGAAAATGCTCTATCCACTGAGCAAACAGGCTATTCTATTTTTTCTGATGAAGAGGAAACAATCTTGTAAAGGAAACCCCTCTTTGGCCTATCCCTGCACATGTCTTTGGGGCTGCATTCTCTTTTTTTTAATTGTTTTATTGCTTAAAGTTTTACGAAGAGTATTACATATGTCTCCTTATTTTCCTGCCCTTGACAATCCCCTGGCCTCCCTACTTCTCAGTGTCTTATGTTCATTGGTTATGCTTATATGCATGCATACAAGTCCTTCGGTTGATCTCTTACCCTCCTCTCCTGCCCCCCAACGCTCCCCGGCTTTCCCGCTGTAGTTTGACAGTCTATTCGAGGCTGCTCTGCCTCTGTATCTATTTTTGTTCATAAGTTTATAATGGTCTTTATTATCTATAAATGAGTGAGATCATGCGGTATTTTTCCTTCATTGACTGGCTTATTTCACTTAGCATAATGCTCTCCAGTTCCATCCATGCTGTTGCAAATGGTAAGAGTTCCTTCTTTTTTACAGCAGCATAGTATTCCATCGTGTAGATTGACCACGGTTTTCTAATCCATTCACCTGCTGGTGGGCACTTAGGCTGTTTCCAGGTCTTAGCTATGGTGAATTGTGCTGCTATGAACATAGGGGTGTATATATCCTTTCTGATTGGTGTTTCTGTTTTCTTGGGATATATTCCTAGAAGTGGGATCACGGCGTCAAATGGGAATTCCATTTTTAGTCTTTTTAGGAAACTCCATACTCTCTTCCATAGTGGCTGCACTAGTCTGCATTCCCACCAGCAGTGCATGAGTGTTCCTTTTTCTCCACATCCTCTCCAGCACTTGTCATTTGTTGATTTGTTGATGATAGCCAGTCTGACAGGTGTGAGATGGTACCTCATTGTTGTTTTGATTTGCATTTCTCAGATGATTAGTGACTTTGAGCATGTTTTCATATGTCTCTTGGCTTTCTGAATGTCCTCTTTTGAAAAAGTGTCTATTTGGGTCTTTTGCCGATTTTTTTATTGGATTGTTTATCTTCCTTTTGTTAAGTTGTATGAGTTCCCTATAAATGTTGGAGATTAAACCCTTATCCGTGATAACATTGGCAAATATGTTCTCCCATGCAGTGGGCTTTCTTATTGTTTTGTTGATGGTTTCTTTTGATGTACAGAAGCTTTTTATTTTGATGTAGTCCAATTTGTTTATTTTCTCTTTAGTTTCCAATGCCCTAGGAGCTGTGTCGGTGAAGAAATTGCTTCGGCATATTTCTGAGATTTTGTTGCCTTTGGATTCTTCTAGAATTTTTAGAGTTTCTTATCGTACATTTTAGTCCTTTCTCCATTTTGAGTTTACTTTTGTGTATGGTGTAAGTTGGTGGTCTAGTTTCATTTTTTTGCATGTATCTGTCCAATTTTCCCAACACCATTTATTGAAGAGACTATCTTGACTCCATTGCATGTTCTTGCCTCCTTTGTCAAATATTGAGCATACTGGTTCGGGTTGATTTCTGGGCTCTCTATTCTATTCCATTGATCTATATGTCTGTTCTTCTGCCAGTACCAGGCAGTTTTGAGAACAGTGGCTTTGTAATACAGCTTGATATCTGGTATTGAGATTCCACCTACTTTGTTCTTTCTCAGAATCGCTGGAGATATTCGGGGCCTTTTTTTAATCCAGATGAAATTTTGGAGAGTTCATTCTAGGTCTGTGAAATATGCCATTGGTATTTTAATGGGAAGTGCGTTGAATTTATATATTGCTTTGGGTAGTATGGACATTTTAATGATGTTGATTCTACCAATCCAAGAACATGGTATGTTCTTCCATCTGTTTATGTCTTCCTCTATCTCTTTTTTCAACGTCCTGTAGTTTTCTGAGTAGAGGTCTTTTACCACTTTAGTAAAGTTTATTCCTAGGTATCTTAATTGTTTTGGTGAGATGGTAAATGGGATTTTTTTTTAGTCTCTCTTTCTGTAAGTTCACTATTGGTGTAGAGAAATGCCATAGATTTCTTGGCGTTAATTTTGTATCCTGTACATTGCCAAATTCATTTATTAAGTCTAATAGTTTTTTGATGGAATCTTTAGGGTTTTTTATGTACAATATCATTCCATCTGCAAATAAGGACAGTTTTACTTCTTCTTTTCCAATTTGGATGCCTTTTATTTCTTCTTCTTGTGTAATTGCAATGGCTAATGCTTCCAGTACTATGTCGAACAGGAGTGGTGAGAGTGGGCATCTGGGGCTGAATTCTTGAGGTTAGTGAGTCCTGAGTTTAGTCAGTCCAGTAGTTCTGAGTGCCCCTGCTGGACCTGAGCGCCCCCTAGTGTCCTGAGCACCCCTTGCTGCCCAGCCCTGCTGCCTCCCTCAGGGAGGTTTGTGTCTGTGTTCACACTGACTTCCCCTCACTGTCTGTCTTGCACAGTAATACATGGCCGTGTCCTCGGCTGTCAGGCTGTTCATTTGCAGATACAGCATGTTCTTGGCGTTGTCCCTGGAGATGCTGAATCGGACCTTGACAGTGTTGGCATAGTATGTGCTACCACCATTACCAGTAATGAGTGAGACCCACTCCAGCCCCTTGTGTGGAGCCTGGTGGGCCCAGCCCATCCAGTAGCTACTGAAGGTGAATCCAGAGGCTGCAGAGGGGAGTCTCAGAGACCCTCCAGGCAGCCCCAAGCCTCCCCCAGCTGCACCTCACACTGGACACCTGCAAACACAGAGACACAAGGTGGACTTAGAATCACATGGAAGCACAAATAGGCACAGCCTAAGGTCTCAGTGCTCCCCACTCCTGAGAATGACCTTGAAAAATGATCAGAAGGAAAACGCAGCTTGTCACCAAGTCCATGGTGGAGCTGCTGGGGTCCAGTCTCAGCACCTGGTTCTGGGTGTCTCCCAACATGCGGGACAGGGCCCTCTTTTATGAGCAGGAGGAGAGCCCCATTTGCATGCAGTCTGCAAAGAAGGGTGCACCTGGGACCCTGGGCTGCAAGCCTGACCTTGTCACAATAGGAGTGACCCCAGATGGGAAAGGACTCAAGATTCTGGCCACAAGGGGTCCCGTCTGCCCCACCCTCTCTCCCTCCTTTGTTGAGACCTGGTCACTCTGACCCTCTTCCTTTGGGGGTAGCCTCCAGGATTGAGAGTCCTTCATGCTTGGGGTTTTGATGAGGACCCAGGGGTGCATGGATGGGGCATCCTCTCCCTGTACTTCACCCGCTGTGGGCCATGATGCCTTTCGGGGGTTTGGAATTAGACCTTGCACTGGGTGATGCTTTAATTTTGAGACTGAAAGATTCTCTTTGTTGTTTTCCCCATTCAGATCTTCAACAAAACTTGAGGGTGTACATGAGACTCAGCAGGAGAGGCTGGGTGGATGCTGTGGCCACAGCCTCAGTGAGAAAACTGCTGTCCCTGTCACAGTTTGTAACTGCCTTTCCAAAACCACAGATTTCACTTAACTTCCCTGCTGTTCATGTGAAAGGTCCTGTTTTCCCATCCTCTCAAATTGGGACATGTTATGTCATTTACAAATGGAGCCTTGGCTGTTGTTGCCCAGTGGTTTATACAATGGCCCAGGCATCAAATGGTCTCAGGTTCAATTCCCAGTCAAGGTTGCAGGTTCACTCCTGGCCCAGTCAGGGTCATTGAGGAAACAACCAATCCATGTGCCTCTCTCACATCAATGTTTCTCTCCCTCCCCGTCTCCCGCTCCTCTCTTCCATTCTCTATCTGAAAAGTAATAGAGAAAATATCCTTGGAAGAGAGTAAAAAGATATAAAAATTAACATGCTGGCTTTTGGAAGCAAAACCCTGGGTGGAAATTGAGGCACCAAGTCGTCCTTGGGGGCAGGTGAGCCCCTCCTTTCTTGGTGGCAGAGGAGCCACCTGCAGGTCAGTCCTCAGCTCTTCTTCTAGGGGCAGCCCCGTCCCACAGCCTCTCCCTCTGCCCCATGCAGCACAGGCCCTGGGCAGTTCCGCTGGACTTGTTGGAGGTGAGACCCCTGCTCCCCCCACTCGCTTTGCCCCAAGAGGAGACCATGCCAACCCCCAGGTCTGTGTGAGGTCACCTTACCCAAAGCCAGGGGTCTGAGTGGCGGTTTCCAAGGGAATCCACAGCACTGGTGTGGAGTGGGGAGACCTGCCCTGTGGACACATTATGAGCCCATTGCACAGCTGCACTAAGAAAGGCTCATCCATGAACTGCATCAGCCGCCCACACCGTGCTGACGGATGACATGTGCAGGGCGGCTGCCTCATCCCAAAGCCCTGCTCTCTGCTCAGCCTCAGACCCAGCTCACACTGCCCTAGGCTGCTGGTTCAGAGACACTGGGTCCTGGTTTAAAAGAAACGCAGAGATGAGGGGTTTTCAAGGCTGAGGGGAGGGAGTGGGAGTCAGTGTGCAATGGGGGCTGGGCTTCTCCAGGCTGCAATCAAAATGCTGTGGAAGTGGGCACAGGAGGTGATGGCCGCACAGCACAACAAAGGTGTCACAGGCTACCGACTGTGCACTTTGTGAAAGAAACAAGGTAGACACATGCCCAGGGACTGACAGTCACCGTTCAGGGTGATCTGGTCAGAATTCCCCAACTGGGCCGTTGTGGGGCGAGTCACCCCCAGGCCTTAACTTTTTAGTAAAAGGCTTCTCTTTGCCTAAAGCCGGCCCTGCCCATAGCTCTTGAGCATGGAGGTCAACACTCCTTTAAAACAAGCCCTAACCACCCCCAAGAGAGCACTCTTGGTAAGTGCCTGCGATCCAACCCCCGCCTGCCCCCTCCCACCTCCATGCAGCCTTCCCTCCTCCTCCTCAATCCCAAATGTGTCAGAGAAGCTGGGAGAGCAGCTGTGACCCTGGCATTGTCAGGGGCATCCGAGATCCTGCTTCCTTGCCACTGTCCTAGGTTTGACTCGGATCAACTCTTAAAAATTCTCCACAGGTTTGGACATGTATATGTCAACTACGTCAACGTGGTTCACACATGCTGTGTGTTTTATGCCATTTCACCCACCCAGGGGAACCTGGAAAGGTGTCACAGGGGAGATGGGCACAGCTGGGGAGGCCTCATTCCTAAGGAAGGGAACCTGACGTCCATGACAACCAACAACAAACTTGTTTTCCCTCCAACACACGGGAACTCCTTAGACCTCATCCTGGCGAGGTCGCAGGTTTTTAATAATTGTGTGCACTTCCCTCTCCACACGGGGAAGAAGCAGGTATGAACGTATGTTGTAAATGAAGAAAAGACAACATATTTATGTAAGAAATGTCCAAACATGGAGAGAATATTTCACAAGCTTTTATTGGAGCCAAACTGTCAACTGTTGGGAAGCCAGACCTCAAATGCTCTGGAGAATGACCATTTGTAGCTGCATTTGTGCATTTGAAGTTAAGTCGGGAAGGTGAGGAAGGTGACATGGAGATGGGAAAGAGGGAGGCAGGGACTGGGTGACAGGACAATTACCAGGAGGTGCTCTCCTGAGGGTGGTCATGCTGATGTCACAGGTGAGTTAACCCAGATGCACAGGAGCAATGGACGGGGTTGCTCGAGGGACAGATGAGCCTTTTAGTAAAGAAGTCATAGGCCTGCGGCGGGCCCACCCCCAGAACTGCCCAGGTAGGAAGGTGTGATCAGAGCCCCTGGGAGGTTCCTTTCAGACCCTGGATTATGTCAGAATAAAGACAGAGCCCCTTTTATGATCATAAATACAGTCTCTTAAACCAGACATAGAAAAGGCCTTCTGTGAGCTCTGTTGCTGAGCTTTGAAGTAAAGGTAATTTAAGATGGAGCAATAAATTGTCTTTGCTTAACACTCCACCTGCTCTTGTTCTGGTTCCTGTGCTGGTCCTGAGCGCCCCCTGGTGTCCTGAATGCCTCCTGCAGCCCAGCCCTGCTGTCTCCCTCAGGGAGGTTTGTGTCTGGGCTCACACTGACTTCCCCTCATGGTGTCTCCTGCACAGTAATACAGGGCAGTGTCCTTGGTGGCCACGGACCTCAGCTGCAGAGAGAACTGGTTCTTGGACGTGTCGGGTTGATGACTAACCGACTTTGGAGAGATGGCGCGTACTCTCTGTAGCACTTGGAATTGAAGGTCCTTCCCAGCCACTGGAGCCCTTTCCCTGGGGGCTGCCTGACCCAGTTCCAAGCAGCAGTGTTGCTGGAGACACTGTTCCCAGTGATGGCACAGGTGAGGGACAGCGTCTGCGAGAGCTGTACCACTGTGGAGCCCGACTCCTGCAGCTGCACCTGAGACAGGACACCTGGGACAGAATGAAGCAACAAGGTTAATCAGTTCACATCTCTGTAAGCACAGCTGTGAACCCCCACATCGCCAGACACTGACCCCAGGGGAGGCCCAGCACAGGAAGGAAGACGAGGAAACAGACAGCCATGTCCCTGAGACGGTCAAATTCAGCAGGCTCTGCGGCCCCAGTGAAGGCTGTACTTACACAGGAAGCCACGTCTGGCATTTGCCTGAGCTTCACTCACTGATATAAGGCCCCAGGTGCACACAGCCCACTGAGGCACAGACTCCAGTTCTGCATCCAGATTTCTCCAGAGCCGGGTCCTTGGAGAAGTGGGACCCAAGGCAGTGGCCAAAGACAAGGGTGCTCAGAGTGGAGCCCCTGAGTGTGGGCATTGTGGGCCTTACACCAATTCCAGAGCCTATTTACCAATATCAATTGGTTGGACTTCATTCATTCATTCATTCATTCATTCATTCCACCAACACTGAGGGCCTGTGACACTCCAGCATCCCTCTAGGCCAGTGGTCGGCCAACTCCGGCTTACAAGCCACATGCGGCTTTTTGGCCTCTTGAGTCTGGATCTTCCACAAAATACCGACTTCTGCTCATGGGCCACAAAGTTTCAATCACACTGTACGTGGGCCAAAGAGCTTCATGTGGCTCACGAGCCGTAGTTTGTCGACCACTGCTCTCGGCAACAAGGACAAATCAGTGGAGAAGACACAGGCCCTGTCCCTGTGTTCTGGGTTCGCACACCAGGTGCTTCTGTTATATTGCGAATCAGGGAGCTGGACAAGATGCCTAATAAGCCAATTAGTTAGGAGTCATCTTTATTGCATGCAGATTCAGAGCAGATTACCTCTGTCAAATTCTGAGCAAACACAGGAGGGAGTATTTCGTTTTTATAACCTTCTAGCTTTTTGTGTAAGACAGCTTGTATCCTTGAGTACATATCATATCTATATAGACACCTGTAACCTTGGATGAACAAACACTTGGAAGAATATGTGAATGAATATCAGTATCAGTGTATAAGCCCCTGTAGATGGCTAGCTTTCAAGGTTAGACAGTTAAGTTTATCTTTTTCTATTATTTGAACTAAAAACAAAGTCATTTTATAGAATAAGAGACTGTCTTAAAGGGACAGAGTTTGCAGTGACAGAGTTTATAGGACTAGGGACTATCTAACAATAGCAGAGAATTTCAAACAGCAGTTTTATACAAGATGGAGGTTACTATGCTTCACTTGTGTGTCAGACACACACCATGTGGCTCCCAGAGCTGGGCAGCTGGGGAACCTGGGAGCAGAGGGCGCAGGTGAGAGTCTTCAGCCCAGGGGACTCACAGGGGAAGGACATAGGCCTGGGCTTGCGTTTTGCCTCCTGATGAAGTGCCCTCATGGTGAGCACAGGGAGCTGGGGACTAGAGGGGACCTCTGCAGGGAGCAGGGGCAGGAGCAGCCGAGACACCAAAAGGCCAGGAGGATGCATAGAAGCTCTTCCTTCTAAAGTGACCCCAGTGGTAATTCTGCAAAGAGCAATGGCTCCTGCCCTGGCTGGTGAGGCTCAGTGGCTAGAGTGTCAGCCTGGAGAATGAAAGGTCCCGGGTTTGTTTCTGATCAAGGGCATGCACCTCAGTTGCAGGTTCCCAAGCCCTGGTTGGGGTGTGTGCACGAGGCAACCGATCAATGTCTCTCTCTCTCCCACATTGTTGTTTCTGTCTGTCTCTCCCTCTGCCTTGCACTCTCTCTAAAAATCAATGGGAAAATACACTCAGTGAGGATTAACACAAAAAATATTTTAGAAAATAAATAAAAGAATGATGGCTCCTGACAGGAGTCACAGAAGTGAGGTTCTGCTTAGGGAGTTGCCCAGTGTAGGAAATAGGCCTCTGAGATCCACCCCCAGCATAGTCAACTTTTATTGGCAAGGGTTACTGAGTGTCCCCAGGGCAAAGGGAATGCTGGAGGAAGGAAGAGGCTATAAGAACAAAGAACTGTGCACCTGAGCCAGGATGGCGCAGCCTCCTACTGGGTGAGGTGGAGACAACTAGAAAAGGCCTTGGCCCATTTTTTAAAATGCTCTAGTAGGAGACCTAGGCCACGTCTGAGGAAACTATGAAGCCCATAGTACTTGGCCACTGAGGAACCCGAGGAGGGACTCTACACTGATACCAGAGCCAGTAGCAGGAACTCAACTGGGTCTTGTCTCAAGGAATCAAAGAATGAAGTCTCCAACCAGAGGCGTTCAAATTAGACAGGATGAGGGGATAAATAGCCTGTGATCGCTGCTCCCTGTGTGCCTGTACCAGCAGACACGCCCTCTTGGAAGAACGTAGTAAAAGGCTCCTTTTCACCATCCTTCTGTCTCAGTGTCTGTTATTTGAATTCAGAATGGTGAGCATTTCTCACAACCATTGCCCCAAGCTTGGGGCCTCCTCCGCCCACCCGCTGGGCTTGACCACACATACACAGAGGCTGACTGTCTCACCATTGGCTGCATCCCCTGGGGTGCAGGGGATGTCACCCGTTCTCAGCACAACCAAGATCCCTGTAGGTGAGCTCAGTGCTGTGGGGCCTCTGTCCCCTGCTGGTCCCTGGGCACAGCTGGGGGCCAGGAGAAGAGGGCAGCGGGGTGCAGTCTCCACACTGCTCAGTCAGTGTGTGGAGGTGGGCACCTGGAGGTCACAAGAGTCCCTGCCTGTGCCCACTGCAGGCTGCCCTTTCAGGCCTTGGGCTGCAGAGGGACCCGTGGAGTTGGCTGAGAACCAGCCCAAAGCAGCCTGGCAAACCTGCACCTGCCCCCGCAGGAGGCCTCAGGCAGCCCCACTGCCCATGGGGACAGGAGGCTCTGAGTGTGGAAAGGTGGGGCCCCTCCAGCTTCCCTGGTGGGGACAAGGGCCAGTGGGCGGGGAGCCCAGTTTCCCCTGAAAGGCAAGCGCAGCACCCTTGTCCCCATCCTCTGGAGGGTTTCCCTGCTTCAATTTGCAGGAGACAGGCCTCTGTGGTCCACCCTCAGCTCAGTCACCTGTTAGAAGAGATAGCCTGTGGCCAGTGGGTTCCTGAAGTTCCCAGGGCAGACAGGATGGGGGTGGAGGAGTGAGGGCTGTGCAAGTGACCAGCAGCATGTTTCCCAGGAGAGTCCCCTGGACAAAGGGAGGTGGAGACACTAGGACAGGCCTCCGCCCATGTATTTAAATAGCCCAATTGGAGACAGCAGGGCCTAGAGGAGGAGCCTGAGAGAAGGTGAGCCCCATAGTCCTCTGCCAATGAGGAACGGGGAAGGGACCCTCTCCAATAGGATAAAGTTCCCTGTGATCCCTGCTCTGTGCCTCCTGCCCACAGACACCGCCCTGAGGACCTATGGGCCCTGCTTCCTGCCCCCAAGTCTGTTATTTGAATTCACACAGCTGAGAATGTCTCACAGCTTTAAGGTCTGACTGTGGCCCAGAAGGAGGAGAGACTGTCCCAGGGCGGATTTTCCTTTTTGGCCCCATCTGAGCCCCTGGGTGTGCAAGTGAGGGGGTGGGGGGTAAGGGCGCAGGCTCCCTGCCAGGGAGGAGTGACCCTGGGGCCTGGATGCAGGGCCTGAAGAGCTGAACTCGCTGGTCTCTGGGCGGTTCCCAGGAAGGACAGGGCGGGGGCAGCACAGTTAATAAGGGAGAGAGCAAGGCCTGTCTGGTCCCAGGGAGTGTGGCCTGAAGACCGGCCCCAGGGGTCCCCCAGAGTCCCCACAGCTTTGGGAACTGGAGGGCATCCTGGCGGGGGAGGGGTCAGGATGTCACCTACAGGGGCCACCCTGGGCGCACTGAGGCTGCAGGGAGGAGGCCCCCTTTTCTAATCAGAGATGACCTCATTATTCACATGGGAAATCCTAAAGATTCTGGAAAGATAGACCTGGGCACGAATTCGTGTAGAAGCAGCAACCAGTCGGAAAATGCATTTGGAAAGAAAAACAACAACCCCCTTTGAGACATAAACACAGAGAAACACCTAAGAATCAACCTAAAACCTGACACCCAGGTTCGGCCCACAGAAAATGGTAATGAAACAGGAATTTTAGGGGAATATGGGCAGGTTTAGGGAATTTTTAGAATTGGAGTCCATTGAAAAAACACAGAGCTGCAGACTTGGAGAAGGTATATTTCCATAAGACAAGGGAACTGAAAGTTGCCCCAAAAGGTCTATATTTACAAAATAAAGAAGTGTGGATGAAAGGGGCCACATGCTGACCTGACAAGCTCAGGGGAGGCCTGCATGGCAGTCTTGCAAATTCAGAGACCTAAAGTAACCACAAAGGATGGTCTGAAATTTAATTTTAACTAAAAGCAGTTATTGTGAGCAGTTATATCCCTAGGCGGTATCTTCACTGACAAGGTCAACCTTGACCTTAACTGAGCCTATCTGTCTTTTTGCATCTATGATAACATACCCTTGAAATGTCTGGATAACTTGTAACTTCCCTTTTTCTGGAGCCCTTGGGGTACAACCAAATGTGCTGGGCACCAGGACAGATACCACAAATTCCTTCATTATCATGTTAATTGATCTTGCACCCACCAAAGTATGTTTTCATCATTTTACTTTTTAACCAATCTCAGGGGTTTTCCCTGCTTTGCTTTATCCCACCTCCTTAATCTATCACCAATGAATTTCAAGTAACCCACCTATGTCCATCCCTTGATTGCAATGTATAAACCAATGTAACGCGCCATTCTCCAGAGCATTATCTCAATTCGTTGAGGTTCTGCTTCCCAGCATATGCTGACAGTTTGGGTCAAATAAACTCACAAAAATTCTTCACAGGTTTCAATGGTTTTTTACCTTAACAGAAGGAAGAAAGCCCAGAAGGAATAGGAGGATAATGAGGGAGGATGGCCTCAGGAATTACTATAGTAACCAATTCGAAGGGAATATTGACCAGTTAGAGGGGATATAAGGACATGGAACTGAAGTCTTTATAATCCATGAAAACAGGAAATCTGTGGGACATTTTCCCACTCCCCATGTGTGAGTCTGTTTTTGTTCTTCAATAAATCTCCACCTTTGCTACACCACCTTATGTTTGTGAGTTCATTCTTCGACTCTGATGGACAAAGAATCTGGGTTCCAGTCAAGAATTTAGTGTCAATAACATATGATCAGGTGTCCCGACATGGTGTAGACCCATGAGAAACCAACATGCTTTTTCAGCAAAAGGCTTCACACCATGTCGACACACACCATGTGAGGCTGCTGTGAATTCTTTATTCAAAAACTGAGATGTGTCTGAGCTCCATTATCATTTCTAGTGAAACATGCACATGGTCCTCCCTGGACTTGGAACTGTGGACAAAAGGGGCCACATGCTAACCTGACACCTCAGGGAAGGCCTGCGTGGAAGTCCTGCAAACTCAGAGACCTAAAGTAACTGCAAAGGATGGTCTGAAATTAAACTGTAACTAAAACCAGTTATGGTCAGTAGTTATGAGGAGGAAACTGTTCTTGTAAGGCGTGTCAGGCCATAAAAACTGTGAACAATGCACTGCCCTGGCGGGGGGAGGAGTTCACTATCGCTGGCCTCAGGACAGATCATCAAATATGGCCTTGGGACCCCCAATGCCTGTGGGCCTTCCTGTAAAACCACAAAAAGGGGAAAAAGCATATCTGCAAGACAAAGACCCCAGAAGGTTATAAAAAGTAAAGACCTCTGTGTGTTTCTTCACTCTGATTTGGAAATTATTCCCAGAGTCCACTAGTGTTAATAAATGGGGTCCCTCCCTTTCTCTAGGAAGTGTGTTTGGTATTTCTTTGGTCTTCTGCAACATTTGGTTCCCTGACTGAGAAGCTAACCATGTTTGGCTCTTGCCTCTGGTGAGTGGACGGGGTTTGGAACCCTGGGAGCATGGGACAGGCTTCTGTGTTGTGGAGTGAGAGCGACAGAATAACCAGAACTCCATACTGATTAAAATTTAGAGAGCCTTTATTGACTGGCCAGTGTCTGCTCTTCCACTCGGGAAGCCCAAGAGAGAAGTGGCCAAGACCATCCACAGAGTCCAATATTTAAAGGGGACAATTACATCCATGTTCAGGTTCCCATAGCAAGCAAAGCCAAGTTACAAAAGCTAATTGCGTAGTTTTAGCCAAGCTATTCATCATCCTCTGAAAGGGCGAGGGCTACGCCCTCCATCTTACCCCGGATCCTCCATTTTTAGGCAGCAGCCATTAGCCATGTGCTCAGCAAGGAGCTTCTTCCCGGAAGCCCAAGCCTCTGCTAACCAATGACAATCAAGGGAAGTGCGCACCATAGACACAACTACATCCTGTGTAACCAGACCCAGACTTGCGCCTGGCCAATCGGGAGGGCCCATAGTCCTCTCTCCTCCCCTTACTCCAACCCCCCTATAAAACCCTTCTTCCCACAGGGCTAGCTCTCTCTTCCCCCTGCCTCTGCATCGGTGAGTGTGGTCGGGGAGCACAAACTACCTCGAATAAAGACTCTATCTGCTTTTGCATCAGACTCGGCTGGCTCCCTGGTGGTCTATTGGGGATCCTGAAATCTGGACTTAACACCTCCTGTAATTCATTTCTGGGTAACTTAAAGGTCAGGACTATTCTTAACTTTGATCTCTCTGTTCTTTGTAGGCCGTTGCTCAGGTGTGTGAGCTCAGTTCCTAAAACTTTGCACAGGCTGTCAAACTGCTTAGGTGGCTAGGTAATTAAGCAGGCCTAAAACTTTTTTCTACTCTGTAACATTCCCCACTGGTTTTACGGGAGAATCAAATCATTGTTTCTTTATTTCTCATTCTTTGGTAGTGAATTCTTAGGACCATTAATTTGGCTGCTTATATTCTGCATTGAATATAATTCATTAAGCAGTTCAGTATGCATGGGCCGAAAGTTAGTGTTAGTAGTAGGAGTACTAATGGCCCAGCTAAGGCAGTTAGGAGAGTGGTGAGCCAGGGGGACCAGGAGAAGAGGTTTTCATACCAGTTTCCTTCAGACTTTCTCCTTCACTCTCTATGTTGTAGTCTCTTTCTTAGCTGACTGAGGCTCTCTCTGATAACTCCTGAGTGGTTAGTATAAAAACAACAGGTCTCCCCTAGGGCCATGCATAGTCCTCCCTATTTTAGAAATAACAGGTCGAGCCCTGTCCTATTTTGTAATACTACCTCATCTAAGGAACTGAGGGAACCTTCAAGTCTATCTACATTTTTTTCTAATGTGCTCAGATCTTGATCTACTTGGCTGCCGAGGGCCTTAAAATTCTGATTTTCTGTTACTAGAGCTGCTGTTCTCACTGCAGTGGAGCCCTAACCCTACTAAAGGGGAATCAATACCAGGGCCCGTTTTTCTCTGCCTCCGAGCAGACCTAACTAATCTCTCCCTCCCTCCCCAGAATAATAGTATACCTGAGGCAAGATGTGAGTGAGGATGTATAGAGAAGGCTCCCCGGAGGTGATGGGAGTCAAGGGGGAAATACAGGGGGTGATACCGGAGGTGCAGGCAAACCAGGTTCCCTGTATGTTGGATGGCCCATCATTCAGTGGGGTACTCAGATTCCGACATTTTAACTTGAGTTTGTTGAATCCAGTGTCTCTTTCTGGCAACCTTTATGGCCAATGGGGTGCTGAGGATGACAGTGAAGGGCCCAGTTTACCTGGCTTCCAGCAATGATGGCGTGTGCCTCTTAACCCACACCAGGTCTCCCGGTTGAAAGAGAGGTGATCCAGGCCTGGTCCCGGAAGGTGGGTCTCAGTGAGCCTCTCGGACCAGCTGGTGGTTAAACCTGGAGCTCAACTGTAAAGCCTGTAAGGATTTCAAGAGGTTATGATTAGAAAGGGATGCTAATATTTCTTCCCACAGCTTGGGAAGTAGCAGTGGGGGTCGGCCAAGCAGAATCTCAAAAGGGGTGAGGCCCTTTACATATGGGATGCAAAGGGCCTGGAGTATGGCAAAAGGGAGGAGGCTTACCCAGTTTTCACCAGTTTCTAGTTTTTGCTTTGTCAGGGTTTCCTTCAAGGTCCGATTTATCCTCTCTACCTGTCCAGAGCTCTGAGGTCTATAGATACAGTGTAATTTCCAATTTATACCTAGTATCTTTGCCAATAACTGAGTGATGTGGGCAATGAATGCCAGGCTATTGTCAGACCCCATTGCAACAGGTAGGCCAAACCTGGGGACAAATTCTGAGATTAATTTCTTTACTATTACTTGTGCTGTTTCAGGCTTGGTAGGGAAAGCCTCTGGCCATCCTTAGAACATATCGATGAAAACCAGCAGGTAGCGATATCCTCCCAGACTTGGGGGTAGTTATGTAAAGTCTACTTCCCGATGCTCTCCAGGACTTTTCCCTCTGAGTCTGGTTCCCTCAACTAATGGGGACCGCTTCCCGGGGTTTGCCTGTGCACAGATGTGACCTCTCCTTGCCATATCCTTTGAGACCTGAAAGAGTTTACGAATATAATAATCTCATTTAAGCAGTCCTACCAGCTTGGTTCCCCCCAGATAAGTACAGTGGGGCTGCGAGAGCCCACGGCCAGCTTGGCTTTCCCGGATTCAAAGACTTGGAGGGAGGGCTGATGCGCAAATGATACACACAAGATGGAATATTATTTTTTATAATTACTGGGGGAACCAGAGGACAGCCTAACCATGAAGGTCAAGCTCTATCTGTTGCTCTATTCCCAGCTGTTTTTATTAGCTAGAATACACAATTGCCTTTAGGAATGCAAACAGACATATCAATGGTAATGTTTAGCAAACAGTAAGATTGTCAGGTCTTGAGGGAGTTTGCTTTAGGCCATTGAGTCAGCAGCAGGTAATAAAGTGTAGATATTCACCCTGTGAATATCAAAAGGAGTCCTGGTCAGCCTTCTGCCAGACTTCTCACATTTATATCAATTACTGTAGATCTTGGTCTGCAGCATCTCCCCCTCCTTTAAATTCTTAATAGAGGTTGATATGTCACTTGCAGAGTTTCAATTCTTTAAAGATTTTTATTCCACATCTGCAGACTAAAATTAAAGAAATAAGAACAAGAATGAGACAGGTAATAGTGGTTATGCTAAAAGGCAAAAGTAAAGGAGCAAATTCTTTCTTTAAATTGCTGCCAGGCATCTAAGGAATTAGATTTTTCAGTTTGCCTGGGATAATTATACAATATGCTGCTTCAATTTTAAAAATATCAAGGGTGGTGTTTACTTTTAAGCACCAAGAAGATGATTTTTCATTGAAGTTATTATTTTAAACTATATCATTTTTACTGGTGCTATTGCAGCAGCTGATTTTCATTGATTATTTCTATATGCAGACCCATAGGGGCTTCAATCCACAACAGAAAAAAATTGTTCTCAAGTTTTCTGCTAGTAGGTGCCATTCATAAGATTTTTTACATAATGGCTTAATGGGGGGAGGTCTTAGTAATGTTAAATTTCCTTGACCTCTCCCAGAAGCAGTGATATTAATTAACTAGGTTTCCGCTTTGAAAAATCAGACAGAGGCCAAAAAACCAGGACTACAGGCTTTATTAGAGAAGGGCCTGCCGGGCTGTCTCACAAGGGGAGAGCAGCAAAACGTGCAGGGGTGGGCACGCCTTTTGAGGGGCGGAATGGGAAGGGGTGGGGGGCTTAGTGTACTCGGCGCACACTGATTGGTGGCTTACTGCATTGTTCATATAGGACAAGGGCTTAGGGTATTTGGAAGGTGTGGATTGGTGGTCCAATGTACTATAGTCCATATAAGGTACCTGGTTAGTTACTCAGGTATTTCTGGGCTGCTAGTTACATCATACCCCGCCCACCAGTTGGGGGAAGGGAGGATCTATCATTCCAGGCTTTTGATAATAGTAAAAAGAAAATTGAGAGTCTGGGCAAGGTCAGGGGGCGAAGGCCTCCTATGCCTGTCCCTACTGCAGTGAGAACTCCTGTACCCACTACTTCTTGCTGAGAGGGGATGTTGTCACGGGCATCTACCTGGGGTCTCAAAGATTCAGGTGACATAGGTGTCTCTAGGTTCTGAATTCAAGGCCAGATAGATTTCTCCCACCTTCTGGTTGGCGAACGCCTGCATTCTATTCTGCAAAAGACTAGTGAAACAGTGTATGAGACAGGGGTCAAAGAGCAAAATTAAAAGAATAAATACCATTGGGCCTAATAGTGGGAGGAGCCATGGAGTAAGTGAGCCAAAGATGGCATACCCCCCTTCTAGTTGGTTAAGGCGTCTTTGGTCAATCCTGTCTCGGAGGGATTTAATGTGATCTTTGACAATTCCTGATTCATTTACAAAATAGCAGCATTCTTCCCCAAGAGAGACACAGGTACCTCCTTTTTCTGCTGTCAAGAGATCTAAAGCACACCGGTTCTGTAGGGCTACTGCTGCTAAGGAGTCTACCTGCCTTTGAAGGGATTCAAGGGAGTTGCTAATGATGGAGATATCCTCTGAAAATTCAGCAATTTGTGGTAGAAATGAACGGAGGAAATGCCTCCTACACCTGTCCCTACTGCAATGAGAACTCCTGTACCCACTAAGAGGGGAACAAGGGCCGCCCTTTTGTGGCGAGACCTGAGAAGACAAAGAGAGGATTCACGTTCTCCCTCAGTTCTGATAGAAAGATTGGGGGTTAGGAAGACATAAAGGCAGAGCGAGTGTGACAGGTCCTGGGGGACACAGGTGTAGGCTGTAGTCACACAGAGGAGAAAAATACCCGGTGGAGGGCAGGATAAGGGAGGGGGTAAATTTATAGATTGTGCACAGTAGTAAGGTGCAGGAGTAGTTGAGGTAGTGGTTTGAGAGGTATTTGTTAAACAGGTAGTGTTTTCAGTATTAAAGAGAGAGATGTTGTATAGGGTGCGTTGAAGTCTGGTATAGGTAAGAGTTAAGTTAGTGGTCTAATAGGTTGGGATTGGAGTGGCTATGATGAGGGTTCGAGCCAGTGACCGACAAATCCAGCAGGATGTAGAGGAGGAATTGATGTTAGAGAGTAGATAGAAAGTTGTGTTGATGGGGGGGGGGGGGGCAAAGGAGTAGGTCCAGGATCTGCTGGGCGAGAGAGAATGTCCTTTAGTGAGGGAGGGATAGGTCGGGATAAATAAAGACAATTATAGTAGAATTGATGACTCCCTCAACATCCCAAGTCAGTTTCATCTGAAAATATTAAAAACTTGAGCTTCTTCCAGAGTAAAAAGTCGGAGGGTCCCATGCCAGGTAAGAGCCTCTGAGGAGTGAGGAGTCATCACGTCCTGGATGGTGCCACTGAGTCTTCTTCGGGGAGGTTGGGAGGCACTCGGTGAGCCTGAGAGAGGTAGGTATTGCAGTGAAAGTGGGAGGGAATGTTAGAATGGGCTGTATCCAAGGGAAAAGAAAATAGGAAGGAAAGGAGCAGTGGAAGCAGGGGACCCGGATGGTTGGATAAGAAGTAAGACACTGTGCTGGCTTAACTTCTTATTTTTTACTGAACCTTAATCCTTGCTGTTTTTCTGAATATTCTGGTTTAGCTTAAGAAGTATCCAGCAACCTTGTCCTGCCAGGCTTGGAGACTGAAACCTCACTTTCTTGCTCAGAGTAAAATGGCCCTTTTACAATTCTTGTAAATAGTTAATTTAGAACTTGTTTCTCTCTTTCTCTTTCTTTCTTTCTTCCTTCCTTCCTTTCTTTCTTTCTTTCTTTCTTTCTTTCTTTCTTTCTTTCTTTCTTTCTTTCTTTCTTTCTTCCTTTCTTTCTTTCAACATTTACACAACCTTCACAAATTTCACACTTTCAAATTAGCCTTTAAACCTTCTTTCTATGTCCTTCAAAAATGCATAACCATGCCTCAGACCTTCCATTAAGTATTTCTCTTACTTTCAAGAAAGTATACATACTAATAGCAGGCGAATTAAAACATGTAACCCAGCAATGCTCCAAAGTCTTTAAGTTAATAAAGACTTTGGAAAATTATGTATAGGTATATGAGGCTGGAGAAAATGCAGGGGGAGGAGGGAGCAGGCCTTGCATCCTGTTCCAGGCCTCTAGCCGCTTGGATTTTAAAGTTGCCACATTTTTCCTAGAGATAACGATCTGAAGCTGAGGTAGGTGACTGTGGTTTGGGACAACTGGGCTTCATGAGGGGATACATGGTAGCCCAGGCTGGGCACTGAGGTAGAATGAGAAAAGAGTGAATGGGGTAATTTAGTAAAATGCAGTGTAGAGGTGAGGTGGCTAATGGCTGTGAGACTAATCCGTCAACCCCCATAATAGAGACTGAGGAGTGGACAAGGGTCCCAGCGAATTTGGAGAGGGCAGAATAAGTGGCCCTAGTATCAATTAAAAAGGAGGTCGGCTTACCTGTCACCACAGTCCTTACCTGAGGCTCTGTCGTGGTGGTGTAAGTCTGTGGGGCCCTGTTGGGGCCTGGGCAGCTTCTTCAGTGGCCAGTCCCAGGAGGTCTGGGAGCTCCAAACTGGATCCAGAGGGCGGCCATGCTGGACTGGCTGAGGCCTGGACCGGAGGGCCAGACTGCAGTCTGATTTCCAGTGACCTTTCCTTCCTCACCGTGGGCAGGGCCCAGGCGGGGGTCTCGGGTTTGAGCAGGACTTGGCTCACTGTCTTTCCTTGCTGCATGTGAAGCAGGGCCCGGAGGAGGCTTAGCCCCTGACTTACCCGCAGTTGGAGGACCGGCACTTCGTTTGGGGTTTGAAAGCAGTGGCTAGGAGCTGGAAGGCTCCTAATGGGCTTCAGCCTTGGCCTGATCTTGCCTTTGATTTTGGATTTGGGTTTCCTGGTCTCTATTATTAGAGACCTTAGAACGAGGTCTTCTTGAGGGGTTTGTGGAAGTTTGATGCACATGTCAGGGGAGTAAAGGTGGTCAGGTCAGTGGAAAAAGAAACCTGAGATCCCTCTCAATCTGAGGCTGGACGTAGAGAATGAGACAAGGACTCAGACCATGCCCTCAGTTCCTGCCGCCTCCCTCGGGTGGAATGGGCGCGGGAATAGAAGAGGCGGTTGAGGAAGGCAGTCAATGGGTGACCTGAGAATGAGTGTTAGTGGGAAAAGCTGTTTTAGATCTCACGTTCTCAGGATTTGGGCTCTCAGAGACTGGGGAGAAGGCGGCTTCTGGTTAAGAGGGTCTGAAGAGAAAGAGCCGAGGTGTTTTTCGATTTGTGAAAGATCAGAGAGTGAGAGGGGAATGGATACCTGGGTAATACCCTCCCCTGCTGCAACCTCTCAGAAAGGGAACTGGCCAGCCACCTGTGAATTTGGTTGTTGGCGGTCACGGGGGGTAGAGAGCGCCCAGGGCAAGGCAGGCGGTTAGAGGTCTCAGAGAGCGTGGGATGCAGGTTTCTACGGCAGGGCTGTAAGGGTCAGAAGACAGGGAAAGGAGCTGAGAATCAGTCTGAGAGGCAAAGAGGACTTTGCGAGGAGGATCTGATGAGTGGATATTGAGGAGTAAAGCGAGGAGTGAGAGCAGAGGGGAAATAAAGCCTGTTTGTAGGGATTTCTAAAGCTTTCCCTGTCCAGTGGCAAAAATTATCTAGGTCTTGGAGGATATTGGAATCAAAAGTGCTGTTTTCGGGCCACTGAGAGAGTTTATATTGTGGCCAGGTAGAGCTTCTTTGGTTTGATGTAGCCAGAAAGACCAAGGGTTGAGAGATTGGCGAGAAGACACCCTAAGGGTGTGTTTCGAGGGGGTTTGGACTGAGAGGTCCCTATGACTGGAGGGAAGGGCGAGAGAAGTTGGGGAGGGAACAAGGAGCATCCTCCTTTTCCCTCAGCCAACCTGTAGTGAGAGAGAGACAAGAAAATATTCCAAAGTCGTCACCATGAGACCTTTCCCGCGGAGTAGAAGAGAATTCCTGGCCAGGTACCTGGGCTTTAGTAGAATGTACGGAACGTGTAGCCAAGTAGACGGGAAACTCTGTAGGCCCTAATGCCCCTCAGGTCACAGGGAGTGAGAGAATAAAAGAGAGAGAGTGTTGAGGAAGTCCCTGAAGCCTACCGATAGAAGGGAAGCAATGAGATCCCCATGTGTCCTGGTGCGGCAGGGTTTGAGAGGTGTCCGGAGCGGGCCAATCAACTCAGAACTGTACCACAGAGCAGAGCCAGAGCAGAAATCAGAAGCTCGGGCCTAGGTTTAAGGATCGTCCATGCTCCCCTTCACCTCTCCCGGGTCTTCGGCACCAAAATGAAAAATCAGACAGAGGCCGAAAAACCAGGACTACAGGCTTTATTAGAGGAGAAGCACCTGCCGGGCTGCCTCACAAGGGGAAGACAGCAGCACGTGCAGGGGTGGGCACGCCTTTTGAGGGGCGGAATGGGAAGGGGTGGGGGGCTTAGTGTACTCGGCGCACACTGATTGGTGGCTTACTGCATTGTTCAGATAGGACAAGGGCTTAGGGTATTTGGCAGGTGTGGATTGGTGGTCCAATGTATAGTCCATATAAGGTACCTGGTTAGTCACTCAGGTATTTCTGGGCTGCTAGTTACATCATACCCTGCCCACCAGTTGGGGGAAGGGAGGATCTATCACGCTTCCCTTTCCTTTGGTGTGATGCTAGCTAGCTTTAATTCTACACACAAAGGAGCAGTAGTTTGATTCTTGTGTCATATAAAACAGGGAAGCCAGGTGGGGACACCCAGGTAATTATACATTACCGCACAGCTGGTTACTGCCAGCATGGCAAGAAAGACATTTTCAGGTGTTCTTGAGGTTCTGGTCACTTCACAAATTCGTTCAGCTCTCTGGACCATCTCCTTTATCACTCCCCAAGTCATCTCTGGGTTGTTCATTGTCCGCAGCCATGTTCTTCTTCCACTCCTTATCTTCAGTGTGTTGCCTGGGGCTGCTGTTTGTGGCAGGGGTAGCCGATTGTCTACAGCTGCATGGTGTGGCTCCAGGCACAAGGTCCGCATTAGTTTGGCTAGTTCCTCTCTTGGATCCATGTTGCAGTTTAATATTTCTAGTAGGAATCCACACGGGTTTGGAAAAATTCTCTGGGAATATACAAGCATACCCTTGACCAAAGGTTAATAATGGATCGGGTCCTTTCCATAAGCCAGATTCAGGATCTTTCCATTTAACTAGACCATTTTCCTTTGTTTTATTTTGACACCTCCATGGGTGTCTTGCCATCAGCATCACAAGTGAAAAAATTTAAGGTAATTAAGGCTTGGTGCAGCCTTCCCACAGGTGATTTCCCCATTATTTCCCCCCCCCCTTTTTTTTTTCAAGTTGGGATTTTAGCCACTGATGCTGTCATTCAATAATGGCCTGTCCTTGGGAATTATATGGTATTCCTGTAATGTGCTGAATTTTCCACTTTTTACAAAATTGCTGTAAATGACAGCTTGTGTAAGCAGGCCCATTATCAGTTTTAATAATTTTTGGAATTCCCATGATGACAAAAGCAGCTAGGCAATGATTAATAACCTGTTTTGCCATCTCCCCTGTGAATGCAGTAGTCCAAAGGACTTTTGAAAAGGTGTCTACAGAGACATGCAATGCCCCAAGGCATCCAAAGGATGTATAATGTGTCACATCCATTTGTCAGATATGATTCCTTAGCAAACCTTTAGGGTTGACTCCTGTGTTTGGCCCTTGAGGTAGATGTAACATGCAAGTGGGACATTCTCTGAGAATCTGTTTTGCCTGCTGGCGAGAGATTGAGAATTGTCTAGACAACATTTTGGCAGGCTGATGTAAAAGCTAATGAGATTCTGAGGCCTGTTTTAATAAAGCTACCAACTGATCAGCATGTGCATTTCCTTTTGCCAAATGGCCAGGTAATAAACTGTGAGCCCTTATGTGAGTAATATAGAAAGGACATTGTCTTTGTTGCACAATCTGCTGGACTTGTTTAAATAGTAAAAACAAACTTTTGGTCACTAAGCCATTTTAAACGAGCAGTTTCAGTTCTATTTACTAAATCTGCAGCATAAAAAGAATCCAAGATAATATTAAGAGGTTCCTGCAATTCCTGTAATGCAGCTTTAATAGCTTCTAACTCAATTCTTTGTACAGAAATATGACTAGTTTGGATGACTCCGTCTAAATTTATTGTATGATAAGCAGCTCTGCCATTTGATGATCCATCAATAAAAACAGTTAATGCTTCCTGTGTAGTATTTTTTGGTATAATAATAGGAGTATAATACAAAAATTGTAATAATTTATCTTTTAGTAGGTGACAATTAAGATCTCCTGAATATCCACTCAGTCCAATTTGCCAATTTAAATCAGTCTGAAATAACATTTCTAATTGCTTCCCAGTAAGGGGAAGGTAAATACATTGGAGGTTCTTGTCCTCTAAGCTGTCTGCAGTGTTTTCTGAGCTGAAATATTAATTGAGCCATAAGCTCTATATATGTAGCTGCAGTTTTAGACGATTGATGTCCTAGGTGGATCCATTCAATGATAGCAAGAGAGTTTTTATTTTGGAAGATGACTCCAGTGGGACTATTTGCCGTAGGATTAATCTGTCCCAATAAAGGCATTAGGCAGTACTCCTGCACTTGGGCTAAGGAGATTGCCTGCTCAATTCTTTGTAACTCCTTTCTACCTTCATTTGTCAATACTTGAGGAGAGGAAAGATTAGAGTCACCTCTAAGTATATTAAATAAATTTCTCATTTCTCCTGTAGAGATTTTTAGATAAGGTCTTAACCAATTAATGTCCCCTAATAATTTTTGAAAGTCATTTAAGGTTTTAAGGCAATCTTGTCTTATTTCATTTAATTTCTCCTTGGTTAATGGCCACTGATTTACCCAAATAGGCCTATCATCTTTCCATTGTATAGGCTCAGCATGGGGGTGAGGAGATTGAGCAGTGACCACTTCCAAAAGGCTGATATTCTAATGGTTGTTTTCCTGTGTTTTCTTTGGCCTGAATGGGTTCTTTAATCTCCTGATTATCTTTTCTTACACCTTGATCAGCTTGATATCCTATCTGAGTTACTAACTGTTGTCTTTTGCCAGTAATAATACAAGCTTGTAAACTGCCGGGAGCCGGTCCATCCTTGCTGTTTCAAGGGACCTGGCATATATGGCATACGGTTCTAAATATGTTTGCTCACCTTCTTGGCACTGTGTTTTAACCAAGGTCACCTCTCCGAGAAAGGTTGAATCCCCAGGTAGGGATTTTCCCCTGAAGTTAGGGAGGGAATAAAACCCCTCAACTAAGTGCCAGGCGGGTAATTAATCATTTTAACTACGAACAATCATGCTTAAGCTACATAATCTTTACTCCCTGGAATGGAGATAAGAAACGCCCTAACCTTTGTAATAGAGATTGATAGGATTGAATGAACTGGTATAAATACAGATGTAACAAGACAGCAAGACACAGGGCTTGGGAGACAGGACCAAGAGAGACAGAGCCTAGGCACAGAACCTACACAGAACGTTCTCTAGAGACAGAAGAACTTCGCTGTCGAGAGCATGCCGGAGGATCCTGGACAGAAACTGGCGTCAGAACCTAGAGACAGAACCTAGCAAGAGAACATGGACACAGAACCTCTCTGGAGATCCTAAGCAGAACTTCTCTGGAGATCCAGACCAGAACTTGGCTGGAGATCCTGGCTAGAGATCCTGGCTAGGCTGCTGATCAACTGAACACTGTCTCCGTGTCCTTCCTTCTTTGCCGACTCCGTCTACGCCTTTGGGAACCCCTGGACCTGCTGGGGTTAGACCCTGGAAGTAAACCTTCTAAAATGTCTCCTCCCCATAAGTTGACTGCAATTCCAGAGACGATATAAGAAAATCTCCCTGGTATCTGCCCAACTTCAGCCCAAATCCTTCTCCCTTCCTTGTCACCTAGCAACAGCAGCCATTACTCTTGCAAAGTGGAAGCCAGGTGTTTTGCCTGCCCTATATTGACTAGTGAGAGATATATGAGATCTTTCTCTTTTTGGAAAATAAAATAAAAGTCCTCTCTGTATATCTCCATGTAGTGGTGAATTCTTGCACAGCCGGAGTCACCAGCCAAACCCTTACACATGTGACCCTTGGTACTGCTGTCACCAGGTCCCCACATGGTGCTGGTCAACTGAAACCTGCACCTGACTCAGTGCTACATTGTGGGGGGAAAGCTACCTGGCAACATGATGGAGGATTAACCAAGACTGAGGACACACATGGCCAGGGCTCTTGTCTCATTAGGTTGTCATCTTGTTGGTGTTCAGCCAGTTCCAGTTTTCTTCCCTCCCTTCCCTCTGAAACAGCCCACATATTCCCTAGAGTCATGAAGACACTCTGATGAGAGGGTAAAGGAGCACAAGCCATTTGTTTGTTGCTTTTGTATCTTACATCTTTCCTGAATTCCAGTTCTATTAGTTTCTCATATAGTTTTTAGGGTTTTCTATGTACAAGATCATGTTATCTGCATACAGATAAGAAGAAACATTTTAACTTGTTTCTCTCTGATGTAGACATTTTAAATTTCTTTTTTATTGCCTAATTATTCTGACAGGGAATACTAGTTTTGATAAATAGAAGTAGTCAGAGGGGAGCCCTTGTCTTGGTCCTGAAGTAAGAAGAGGAGGTTTGAAATTTTCTCTGTGTAGCATGATGTCACTTGTTGGCTTCTCAAATTAGCCTTTATTATATTGAAGTCCAGCTCTTCTACACCAAATCTGTTAAGAATTATAATTCTGAAGCAATTTCTAATGTAAAGACTTTATTCTGTATCTATTCATATTTTTTTTGACTGCTGACAACTGATGCTTTATTTTTTCCTCTTCACATGCCATACACCAGAAATATGATAAGAAACCATGGTTTTGTCTTTAGATGTCATTGGGAGATTGAAATCACACAAGCCCCTGGAAGCAGAATTCCTCTCCTCTCCTACCATCTCACCAAGATAAAAGCCCTGAGGCTATTGGGCTGGGTTTTCCCTGGAGTCTAGTTCTCTTTACATTTGGGAAGGCCCTTGTTCTGTGAGCTGTGGGAGACTCAGGGCAAAGTTAAAACACACATGTTAACACACGCTGCACACAGTCACAGACATTTGTGCAAATTAACATTTGCATACACACACACACACACACACACACACGCACATGCACACTCACACACACAACTCCAAGTTCCCAGGAAGGAAACCTGTCCCCAGGTTCCTGAGGGGCCTTGGAGGCCCTGACTCTCAGGGGATTGTGATGACTAGACCCTGACCTCAGGAATATCTAGGTTCTCATGGCTGGGCCTGTGGGTGTCCTTATATGACAGGACTTTGCAGACATGGTTAAGGGGGGAAGGAGGGAGCTAAGGGTGCTGACATGGGGGTTACCTTGGTCACCTGCTGGGGCATTCCTGTAACCACAAGGGTCCCCTTCAGATGGAAACAAAGCAAATCAGACTAAAAGTTTTCAAATTGTTGAAACCAGACATTGGGATGGGTTTACACATCCACCTGAGTGAAAGAGGACCAGGAAGGAAGCATGAGGTAGGGAGAATGGAGAGCTGTGTTGGGAGGTCCTGGGGTATGATCCTCCTTGCCTTGGCCCAGGTGGGCCTGTCATAGTGAAGTATGGTAGCAACCATCAGGTAGAAACTGTACTTTAACTCTAACCCTGCTGTTTGGCTTAACAATAGAAAAGTTACTTTGATTTTCTGAATTCTATAAATCATCCCATTCGATTGAATGCCTTATTGATTGAATGACCATCCTATTGATTATGATCTTACTGGTTATTGAAGCACATTCTTCCGTACCTGGGAAACAGGACAGCACAATTTCCCTAAATTGTTTTAGTGGCCACAGATGGTACGTTCCAGTTGACTCAGTGGTCCTAAGACCAGGACAGTGCAATTACTCTAATTGCCTCGATGGCTCTAGTCTAGATAATGAGTTCCTGGCAACCCAGTGGTCTCAAGACCCGAGGGCTCTAGATAAGGTGTTTCTGTCAATTCAGTGACCCCGAGACCCGAAACTATAATTAACATGCTTAATTCTGCTTCTGTAATCTGTTGTTTTTTGCGAGCCAGGTGCCTCATTCTAAACCCTGAGATGTAATCAATACCTTTGTGATTTTTTGCCTATGTAATCCTGGAACTGTGACCAAATGGCTGCTATGAGATTTGGGAATGGCCCCTCATAGTCCCGGATTGCAATGAATGTGACTCTAATTCAACTTCTTGAGGTGTCCTTCTGTGATTCGCGGGGTACATTACAACATTTGGAGGCTCCCCAGCGAGATGCAGACCCTTAGGGGTGCTGTTTTGGACGCAGCAGGAGGCAAAACCTCCCCTGAGCCGTTCGTGGAGACTGAGGGGTCTTTAGGGGGTGCGCAACCTAAGAAGTCCCAGGACCCTGGAGAACTCCCTTCGGATCCAGCGAACAGGCAGAGGATGTTCGCCCGTCCGTTAAAAAAAATTTTCATTGGAGTCACCTGAAAAACCTCTAGAGGTGAGTTCTGGCCCGGTCAGTGGTGGTGGATTCAAAAGAGGGTTGGACACAGTGGAACCTCGGAGTCCGACACCCGACGTGACAGTGTCTGGGGGTCCTGGTCTGGGCAACCTTAGGTTGCATTTGTCTGGTTTGTTTTGTCTTTGCTAGCCTTTTTGGTTTTGGATTTTTGTGAGCCTTTTTGGTTTTGGATTTTTGTGAGCCTTTTTGGTTTTGGTTTTGGATTTGTTTGTAAGTCTTTTTGGCTTTGTTTGTGAGTCTTTTTGGCTTTATTTGTTAGCCTTTTTTGGTTCTGGTTATTGTTTGTGAGTCCAATGTGTTAAGTCTGTCGATTTAGTCATTTTGCTGAAATCCTCTTGGAGGACTGCTGGGGTCCAACCCCAGCAGGTCCAGGGGTCCCCAAAGGTGTGGACGGAGTCGGCGAAGAAGGAATGACACAGAGACAGCGTTCAGTTGATCAGCAGCCTAGCCAGGATCTCTAGCCAAGTTCTGGTCAGGATCTTCAGCGAAGTTCTGTCTAGGATCTCCAGCCAAGTTCCGTGTCTAGGTTCTCTAGCCATGTTCTCTCGCTAGGTTCTCCAGCCAGGTTCTGTGTCTAGGTTTCCAGCCAAGTTCTGTCACCAGGTTCTCTAGCCAGGTTCTCCAGCCAGGTTCTATCCAGGTTCTCCTGCCATGTTCTGTCTAGGTTCTCCAGCCAAGTTCTGTAGCCAGATCCTGTCCAGGATCTTTTGCCATGTTCTCTTCAGCGAAGTTCTTCTGTCTCTAGGTTCTGTGTAGGTTCTGTGTCTAGGTTCTGTGTGTAGGTTCTGTCCAGGATCTTTTGCCATGTTCTCTCGCTAGGTTCTGTCTCTAGGTTCTGTGGCCAGTTTCTGTCCAGGATCTTTTGCCATGTTCTCTCCAGCGAAGTTCTTCTGTGTCTAGATTCTGTGTTTAGGTCCTGTGTCTAGGTTCTGTGTTCTAAGTTCTGTCTCCTGTTGTCTTGTTACATCTGTATTTATACCAGTTGATTCAATCCTATCAATCTCTATTCCAAAGGTTAGGGCGTTTCTTATCTCCATTCCAGGGAGTAAATATTATGTAGCTTAAGCATGATTGTTCATAGTTAAAGTGATTAATTACCCACCTGGCAATTAGTTAAGGGGTTTTATTCCCTCCCTAACTTCAGGGGAAAATCCCTACCTGGGGAAACAACCTTTCTCAGAGAGGTGACCTTGGTTAAAACACATAGTGCCAAGAAGGTGAGCAAATATATTAAGAACAGTATGCCATATATGCCAAGTCCCTTGAAACAGCAAGGATGGACTGGCTCCCGGCAGAGGACATTGAATGGTTCTTTCCTTCCTCTTTAACTTTTGGGGGATTGTGTGAATGGATTACTGATGTAGATTATCAAGGATCTCTAAGGAACTTGTCCTGTATCTGGAGGAATATCTTGGTATTCACTGTCTCTGTGACTTCCAGGAGGGAAGTCAAAACTCGAGTCTGGCCTGTCTTTTAAAAAAAAAGGTAGAAGAGAAGCGTTCCTAGGCAGTTTTCTACTGCCTCTGTTTAGGGACTTGTTCTGTATCTCAGCACAATTGAAACTGATTTGTTGGTATTTTGTGGTGTAAAGAGACATTTTGAAACTAATCATTGTCAGCTCTTGAAAAAAAGCATCAATTAAAGGAAGAAATACATTTCTAGGCAGCTACACCTCTATAAAAGTTAATCAAATTCAATCATTAAACTTGTAAGATTCTCTACAAATTTAACATCAGCAAGTTACTGTATTGCTCACTCCATAGCTCAGCATGGAAAAGCCCTCAGTGATGGAGAATTTATTAAAGAAACATTTCTAAGATGTGCACCAGCTCTATTTCATGATATTAAAAAGAAGAATGATATTATTAAAAGAATTTTTGAGTTACCACTCAGTAGAAATACTATCAAAGACAGAATAATAGATCTTAACAAAAATGTACAACATCAATTAAAAAAAGACTTAAATAGTTGTAAATATTTTTTGATTTCTCTTAATGAAACTACTGATGTCACATCAAATGCTCGGTTGGCCATTATTGGTAGATATTCTGATAGTCTTATAATGAGAGAAGAGTTGATAAGGTTAGAATCAGTGCCAATAAGTACATCAGGAAATGAAATATATAAGGTTGTTATAAAAACATTCAGTGACCTAAACATTGATATCTCTAAAATTGTGTCAATCACGACAGATGGGGCACCAAATATGTTGGGGAAAAATGTGGGATTCCTGAAATTGTTTATGGAAGCTATTAGACATCCACTTGTACCTTTTCATTGCATTATCCATCAGGAGGTGTTGTGTGCCAAATCGGGATTCTCAGAATTGAATGATTTAATTTCAGTTGTAACAAAAATTGTGAATTTTATAGCTTCTCTACCCCTTCACAAGCGAGAATTTTCTGCACTTTTACAGGAAGTTGACTCAACCTACAGTTGACTACTGATGTTCAATCATGTGAGATGGCTGAGTAGAGGTAAAGTACTTGAGCGATTTGTGGAGTGCTTTGAAGAAATTACGGTATTTATTGAGAATAAGGATCTGGCAAACTTTCTTCAGATCAATTATCATAAGTGGGTCAGCAATTTGATGTTTTTTTACAGATCTCTCTGTACATATGGATGAACTAAACTTAAAATTACAAGGTTTTGGCAAAAGTATTGATGTTATGTTTGGATACATGAAATCTTTTTAAAGTCAACTTAAAATTTTCAAGTGAGATATTGAAACTAAAACTTATAAGTGTTTTCCTCGGATAAAGAAGTATTTTGAGAAGGCCACTACAACGAGTGTAATGGAGTCCATACTTATATACCAGAATATAGTAAACTCGTTATTTGAACAGTTCAGTGAAAGATTCAACCAATTTAGAAGCCTAGAACGGACCATTAAAATAATTAAGTATCTGGATGTAGTTGTTTACAGTACTTTGGAATTAAAGGATTTACAATGGATGCAAATTGATGATTTAGAGATGCAACTTGCAGATTTTCAAGGTAGCATTTGGACTCATGTGTTTGTCGACTTAAGGTTGAAACTTGAAAATCTTGAACGAAACCGTTTGAATGAAGAGGAAGAGTGCAACTAGGAACAAGAAATTTTGAGTGCTTGGAACAGAGTACCTGACACTCTTAACGACATAAAAAATCTAGCGATGGCTTTGCTAACAATTTTTTCATCAACATATTTTTGTGAGACTTTGCTCTCAACATTAAATAATATTAAAAGGAACAAAAGAAACCAGCTAACAGATGAAGTTAGTGGCGCTGACTTGGCCTTGAAGCGCACCAAGTATGAACCTGCAATTGGAGACTTAGCAGACAAACTTCAGCACCAAAAAAGTCACTAATTTCTAGTTTTCATACCATTTGATTATCATTGTTTTTATTATTATTTTTTCCTAAATGTACATTGTTTTTCTGTTTTTGTTCATTTTATATATATTTTTGGTTGATTTTTCTTTTTTAAATGGCATTTAAATGTATAAAATAAATATCAAAAATAAAAATCTTGAAAAAGCTAGGATGATGGCGGCAGGAAGGTAGGGAAGGAGAGAGTGTGAGAGTGCGAGGGAGTGATAGAGGAGTGTGTGGATGTGTGTGGTGTGTGTGTATGAGCTAGGGACAGTTAGATTCTGCAGGTCTTCTAAGGGGCTGCTAAATGGGGCAGTCTTAGATGGCAGAACCCCGCTCTCAGCGCAGACACTCCTTGGCAGCCAGCGTGGGCACAGAGACCACGCCATCTTGAGAAACAGCTGCTTGAGACTAGGATCCTGGCCTCAGCACCACCCAGTCTGGTCTCAGACGCAAACCAGGACCCTGCAGCCACTGGGGACAGAGACCTGTGACCACAGCTACAGACCCATGGACACCAAAAATCCAGACATCCCTGCAGCAGATCTCTGTGAGTAACAGAGCCCATCCCCCTCCCCACAGGCTCGGGGGTAGCGCCATAGTAACCAATAGACCCACCCCTTGCCTGGGCCTCAGTGCTGCTATAGTAACCTTAGCCTGGAAGCTCACGAAAACTGGGAACTTGTCCCGCAAAGCTAGGGTTGCAGGAGCATTAGCCTGGGAGCTAACGCACGAAAACTGGGAGCCTGTTCCCTGCAGCATGGGCCCTGGGACTCTGATTCTCTGGACAGGAGGCAGCACCAAGCACCAGTGACTTGACTGTGTTTCTTAACACCTGCCCCCGGGATCCCTGATTCCCTGATTCGCACTAAGAGCCAGTGACTCCAATTCTTGGTGCATGTGCACACAGGGACCCTGATTCTCAAAGCAAGGCAGTGTGAAGCAACAGAGGCTCTGATACTGGATTCTTGGGGAACTCTGACTCCTCTAGCACACTAAGGGGCTCTGATTTTCAACACACTCCAGGGGGTCTCTGTTTCAGCACGGTGCAGGCGGGGTCCCTGATTCTAAGTGCGCACACATGGCCACATTGAGTGCTGGTAACATTGACTCTGAGCGAGCCTGGTTCCCACCAACCCACCACAACCACACATCTTAGTGTCAGAGCTCTTCAGGGACACTAGCGTGGTGTGAAGCTCCCACTTCACACGGCCCAGACCCACACAACTCAACATTTGAACCATCTGGAGATAGTCAGAATGGGGAGATGACACAACTCCCAGAGGAAAGAAAATGAGGAGTTGCCAAGAAAGGAAATTAAAGAAATTGAAGCATGCAACATGACAGAAAAAGAATTCAGAGTAATGGTGGTACAATTCATTCACTGGATGGATGAGAAAATCAACAACCTATGCAAAAATCAGGAAGAAATGAAAAGTGATATAGCTACAATAAAAAACACCATGGAACGTTTCAACAGTAGACTAGAAGAAGCAGAGGACTGAATTAGTGAGTTAGAAGATAAGTTAGAGAAACAAGCTCAATCTGAACAGCAACTGGAGAAAAAAATTAAAAAGCAGGAGGAGAGCCTAAAGGAGCTTTGGGACAACATGAAATGAAGTAACATATGCATAATAGGGCTGCCAGAAGAGCAGCAAGGATTAGAAAATCTATTTGAAGAAATAATGACAGAAAATGTCCCAGATATGGGGAAGAAAAAAGTTACACAAGTACAGAGTCCCAAGCAAGATGAACCCCAAAAGACCCACACCAAGACACGTCAAAATAACCATGGCAAATGTACATGACAAAGAGAGAATCTTAAAGGCTGCAAAAGAGAGACAGAAAGTTACCTACAAAGGAGCTCCCATCAGATTATCAAATGATTTCTCAACAGAAACACATCAAGCTAGAAGGGAATGGAAGGAAGTATACAAAGTGTTGCAAAGCAAAGGAATGAATCCAAGAATACTCTATCCAGCAAGACTATCAATCAAAATTGAAGGGGAAATCAGGAGCTATGCAGACAAAAAAAAGGCTAAGGGAGTTTATCACTACCAAGCCAGCAATATAAGAAATGCTGTAAAATGAAGCGATATAAAGGTAAGAAAGAACACAGGCACAATAATAGAAATGACTACAAGCAAGTACCTTTCATTAATAACTTTAAATGTAAATGCTCCAATCAAAAGACATCGAGTGGTTGAATGGATAAAAAGACATGACCCATATATATGCTGTCTACAAGAGACCCACCTCAGAACAAGGGACTCACACAGACGTAAAGTGAAGGGATGGAAAAATATCTTTCAGGCAAATAGAAATGAAAAAAAAAAAGCTGGGGTAGCAATACTTATATCAGACAAAATAGACCTCAAAGTGAAGGCCATAACAAGAGATAAGGAAGGCCACTTCATAATACTAAAGGGATCGATACAACAAGAGGATATAACCCTGATAAACATATATGCACCCAATGCAGGAGCACCCAAATATATAAAAAACCTCCTGGAAGGTAACAAGGGAGAGATCAACAACAACACAATAATAGTAGGGGACTTAAACACACCACTGACATCACTGGATAAATTCTCTAGAAAAAAAATCAGCAAAGAAACAGCAATCCTAAATGACTCACTAGATCAGATGGACTTAATTGACATCTTCAGAACCTTTCACCCCAAAGCCGTTCTTCTCAAGTGCACATGGGACATTTTCAAAGATAGACCACATATTGGGTCACAAGCAAAGCCTCCCCAAATTCAAGAAGATTGAAATCATACCAAGCATCTTCTCAGACCACAATGGCATAATATTAGAAATAAACTACAATAAAATCAATCTAAAAAACTCAAACATTTGGAAGCTGAATAGCATGCTACTAAATAATGATTGGGTTACCAATGAGATCAAAGAAGAAATGAAAAACACACTGGAAACTTATGACAATAAGAGCAAAACAATCCAAAATCTATGGAACACAATGAAAGCAGTCCTGAGAGGGAAATTTATAGCACTACAGGCCTACCTCAAAAAACCAAGAAAAAATGATAGTAAATCATCTAACTCTACATCTCAAACAATTAGAAAGAGAGCAACAAGAAAAGCCCAGAGTGAGCAGAAGGAATGAGATAATAAAGATCAGAGCAGAAATAAATGACATAGAGACAAAAAAAATACAAAAGATCAATGAAACCAAGAGCTGGTTCTTAGAAAGGATAAACAAGGCTCACCAAGAAGCAAAGAGAGAGGACTCAAATAAACAAAATCAGAAATGAAAGAGGCGAAATAACAACAGACCCCACAGAAATTCAAAGAATTTTTTAAAAATACTATGAACAACTCTACTCTAACAAACTAGACAACCTGGAGGGAATGGACACATTTCTAAAAAAATATAATCTTCCAAAACTCAATGCAGAAGATTCAAAAATCTCAATAGGCCAATAACTATGGAAGATATGGAAGCAGTCATCAAAAACCTCCCAGCAAACAAAAGTCCGGGGCCAGACGGCTTCACAGGGGAGTTTTACCAAACATTCAAGGAAGAACTAAAACCTATCCTCCTCAGACTATTCCAAATATTGAAGAGGAAGGAACACTTCCCAGATCATTCTATGAAGCCAGCATCACCCCAATACCAAAATCAGGTAGACACAACACAATGAAAGAGAACTATAGGCCAATATCCCTCATGAACATAGATGCCAAAATACTCAACAAAATTCTAGCAAATTGGATCCAGCAATACATCAGAAAGATCATACACCATGACCAAGTAGGATTTATCCTGGGAATGCAAAGATGGTACAATATCCACAAATCAATAAATGTGATACATCACATAAACAAACTGAGAGATAAAAATCACATAATCATATCAATTGATGCAGAAAAAGCATTTGACAAAATTCAATACCGTTTCTTGATAAGAATTCTCATCAAGGTAGGAATAGAAGGATCATACCTCAACATAATAAAAGCCATACATGACAAACCCACAGATAACATCATAATCAATGGGCAAAAACTAAAACCATTTCCCCTAAGAACAGGAACAAGACAGGGATGCCCCCTCTCACCACTCCTGTTGAACATAGTACTGGAAGTACTAGCCATTGTGATCAGACAAGAAGAAGAAATAAAAGGCATCCAAATTGGAAAATAAGAAGTAAAACTGTTCTTATTTGCAGATGACATGATACTGTACATAGAAAACCCTAAAGACTCCATAAAAAATTATTAGACTTAATAAATGAATTTGGCAATGTAGCAGGATACAAAATTAATGACAAGAAATATAAGGCATTTCTTTACACCAATAGTGAACTTACAGAAAGGGAGACTAAAAAAGCAATCCCATTTACCATCGCACCAAAAAAATTTAAGATACCTAGGAATAAACTTAACTAAGGAGGTAAAAGACTTAAATATGAAAAACTACAGGACACTGAAAAAAGAGATAGAGGAAGACATAAACAGAAGGAAGAACATACCGTGTTCATGGATTGGTAGAATCAACATCATCAAAATGTCCATACTACCCAAAGCAATCTATAGATTCAATGCAATCCCCATTAAATTACCAATGGCATATTTCACAGATCTAGAACGAATGTTCCAAAAATTCATCTGGAATAAAAAAAAAGACCTCGAATAGCTGCAGCAGTCCTGAGAAAGAAGAACAAAGTAGGAGGTATCTCAACACCAGATATCAAGCTGTATTACAAATCCACCTCTCTTAGAACAGCTTGGTACTGGCACAAGAACAGACATATAGATCAATGGAATAGAATAGAGAACCCTGAAATTGACCCAAAACACACTGCCCAATTAATATTCGACAAAGGAGGCAAGAGCATGCAATGGAGTCAAGATAGTCTTTTTAATAAATGGTGTTGGGAAAATTGAACAGATACATGCAAAAAGATGAAACTAGACCACCTACTCACACCATACACAAAAATAAACTCAAAATGGATAAAGGACTTAAACGTAAGACGGGAAACCATAAAAATACTAGAGGAATACACAGGCAGCGAAATCGTAAACATATGCCGAAGGAATTTCTTCTCTGATACTGCTCCTAGGGCAATGGAAACTAAAGAGAAAATAAATAGGACTACATCAAAATAAAAAGCGTTTGCACAGCAAAGGAAACCATCAACAAAACAACAAGAAAGCCCACTGCATTGGAGAACATATTTGCCAATGATATCACCGATAAAGGTTTAATCTCCAACATTTACCGGGAACTCATGCAACTTAACAAAAGGAAGATAAACAATCCAATCAAAGAATGGGAAACAGACCTAAATAGACACTTTTTGAAAGAGGACATACAGAAGGCCGAAAGACATATGAAAACATGCTCAGTCACTAATTATACAAGAGATACAAATCAAAACGATAATGTGGTATCATCTCATACCTGTCAGAATGTCTATCATCAACAAACAACAAGTGTTGGAGAGGATGTGGAGAAAAAGGAACCCTTTTGCACTGCTGGTGGGAATGCAGACTGGTGCAGCCACTGTGGAGAACAGTATGGAGTGTCCTCAAAAAACTAAAAATGGAACTCCCACTTGACCCAGTGATCCCACTTCTAGGAATATATTCCAAGAAGCCACAAACACCAATCAGAAAGGGTATATGCACCCCTAGGTTCATATCAGCACAATTCACCATAGCTAAGATTTGGAAACAGCCTAAGTGCCCATCAGCAGATGAGTGGATTAAAAACCTGTGGTTCATCTACACAATGGAATACTATGCTACGGTAAAAAAGAAGGAATTCTTGCCATTTGCAACAGCATAGATGGATCTGGAGAGCATTATGCTTAGTGAAATAAGCCAGTCAGAGAAAGATAAATACCACATGATATCACTCATTTGTGGAATATAGAGAACAACATAGACTGATGAACAGGGACAGATCCAAAGACAGAGAAACAGTGATCAGAATATCAATCCCCAGAGGGAAAGTAGGGGAGGGTGGGGGTAAGGGGAAGAGATCAACCAAAGGACTTGTATGCATGCATATAAGCAAAACAAATGGACACGGACAACAGGGGGATGAGTGCATGAGGTGGGGGGAGGTTTGGGGTTACTGGGGGGGGGTGAGGACACATTTGTAATACCTTAACCAATAAAGAAATTAAAAAATACATATAAATCTTTTTTTTTTACTATGGCTGCAAATATAAAAAAAAATGATTATGAATATTTCTATATGTGACACAGCACCAGAGTTAAGTTAGGGTTTTTCAAAACTTTGACACGCCGAGCTCAAAAGGTTGCCGTCAGTGTCCTAGGGCTACCCCGCCATTCTCATGTAAGAAGAGATTAAAGTCCCGTGTCACATCTGGTAGCCCTAGTGCTGGGGACTCAGTGAGCCTTGCCGTTATACTGATGAAGGCTTTCTCCTGCTCGGGGCCCTATTCAATGGGTGCCTTCTCTCCCCCTTTTAAAGCTTCATAGAGAGGCTTGGCCAGGTCTGAAAACCCTGGGATTCAAATTGGACAGAACTCTACTGCTCCCAGGAATTCCTGAATCTGCCACCGGGTGCTAGGGACTGGGATGGCACATACTGCCTGCTTTCTTTTAGTCCCTAGCCTTCATTTCTCTTGGGTGATTTGGAAGCCTAGATACTTGACTTCCTTCTGACAAATCTGTGACTTTTTCTTGGACACTCTTCAGTTAACAGTCTCAGGAGGGCTCATATCCCCTCCCAGAACTGAACTCATGTGGAGCTGGCTAGTAGGAGGTTGTCTACATATTGAAGTAGAACACACCCCAAGTCCTGTCCTCAGAACTTAGGCAGATCAGATGCTAGTGCTCCACTAAAGAGAGTTGGGGAATTTTTGAATCCTCGTGGAAGTCTGGTCCAGGTGAACTGCTCCTTGGCTCCCATAGTTGGGTTTTCCCACTCAAAAGCAAAAAGGGGCTGGCTGAAGGGGGCTAATCGGAGGCAGAAAAAGGCATCTTTCAGATATAGGCATGTTAACCATTCCACTTCTGATGGAATGAGTCCTAGAAGCATGTAGGGGTTTGGCAGCACCGAATGTAAGGTTATAATGGCCTCATTAATGGCCCTCAGATCCTATATGGGACGGTATTCAATAGTCCCAGGCTTTTTGACAGGCAAGAGGGGAGTATTCCATGGTGATTGGCATCTTTTAAGGAGGCCCCACTGAAGAGCTGGTCTAAGTGGACTTGAATTCATAGGCGTGCCTCCCTTGGAATTGGATATTTGCGAATTTTGACAGGCTGTGCTCCAGGCCTCAAGTCAATTAGCATCGGGGCATGATCTTTGGCCAGGCCAGGGGGATTTCCTTCTGTCCAGACCAATGGAAATTCTTCCTCTAATTCAGTCTCTAAAGGTGGGGCCTTTGACTGAGGGGCATAAAGTCTCCATTCTTCCTCCTGGGGCACTGCTATGGACAGGATCATTGGAGAAGTCTCCTCACCTAGGCGCAGCTGTGCTGAGCCATCTGGGGCAAAGGTGACCTCTGCCCCCATTTTGGCTAAAAGATCTCTGCCCATCAGAGGTACTGGACAGTCTGGCAAGTACAGGAATTCATGAATTACTCGGTGGCCGCCAAGTTGTCATAGATGAGGCTGGCAGAATGATCTATGCGTCTGGTCTCTAGTAGCTCCAATAATGGTGACTTCCTTTCCTGAGAGAGGTGCTACTTTCTGTGTGACTACTGAGTGCTCCGCTCCTGTATCAACCATAAAGTCCACAGCCTGGCCCCCAATTTTCATTCTGACCATGAGCTCGTGGGGGCCCACCTGAAAAGAGCCTGGTCTGTCTTAGTCAGAGTCAACTGCTGCCAGCCCAATAAGGTCTGCTTCAGGTGGTTCTGGTTGATAGAGACTGGGTGGAAAAGGGGGCCCTGTTTTCTTGCTTTGCTGTTTCGGACATTTATTTTTCCAGTGCCCTGTTTCCTTACAATAGGCAAATTGGTCCAGTCTCAGGCTTGCTCTTCCTTTCTTCCCTGATCCATCTTCCTGCTTCCCTTTTTGGGCTGTCTGGGAGCCCGAACTTCTGAAAGCCGCTGATATTACCTTGGCCCTTCTTTGTATTCTCTTTTCTTCCTCCTTTCTTGCTGCCCTGTTTCGATGGATGAAAAGCTTGTTTGCTACCTCTAGCAGTTCACTAGCATTTTTTCCTGCAAACCCTTCCAACTTCTGCAATTTTCTCCTTATATCAGGCTGGGCTTGGCCTACAAAAGCAGCATTTACCATAGTTTGAATGTTGGGGGTCTCAGGGTTAAAGGGGGTGTAGATCTGGTATGCCTCACACATTCCCTCATAGAAAGCTGCTGGACTTTCATCAGGCTTCTGGAAAATTTCAGAAATTTTTGCCATATTGCTGGGCTTCTTGGCTCCGGCCCTGGCCCCCTGGAGGAAAGCCAGCCGATATCTTTCTAGCCTGGTCTTTCCATCTTCTGAGTTCAGGGACCAATCAGGTTCCTCATCTGGGTGGGCCTACCTTGCCCATTTGTCTGTATCTAATGTCCCTGCTAGGGCCTGGGTCTGGAGCCACTTCTGAGCCTCTGTTACTACTCTCATGCACTCCTCAGTGTCAAAGAATGCAAAAAGGAGCTGCTTGCAGTCCACCCAGGTGGACTTCTGGGTCTGGAAGATCATTTCTAGGAGATCTACCATGGTCTGAGGTTTTTCAGAATAAGCTGGGGTGTGTTGCTTCCAATTCAGAATGTCACTTGTGTTAAAGGACTGATAATAATAGACTGGCCCTCCCTCCTGCAAGGTCCCATCTTCACCAAGAACTTGGGCGCCCCGAATCTCCCTGAGAGGCATCTGACATACTGATTGTTGTTTGAGCCCTTGGCCGGCTGAATGCAAGCGCTGCCCAACTGGCTCTGGAGAGCCTGGTTGAGGAGAGATGGAGGCAGGCAGTCTTTTCAGACTTTCCCCGACCTTCCAGGCCAGCAGGGGGAGCACTTCGTGCTGCCTGTGGCTCATATGGAGGTGGTAAAACTGGTGGGACTTCCTGGGGAGGGGGGGAGGGTCCTGTATAAGAGGGGGCTGAACTTCCTTCTGAGGGACCTGCCTCTCCTTAGCCTGCTCCTGCCCTGCCTGCCTCTTCTTGGCCAGCTCCTGCCCTGCCTGCCTCTTCACTCCTGCTACTAAAACCTTACTCTGTCCCTTCCTACACACACAGAACCGAACCGGACCCAAGGTGGCAAGGTTTGAGCAATTTCTAACTAGCTGTCTACTTAGGGAAACTGATCTGGGTGTCTTGGGTCTCCTGTGACTACATTCCAGACCGCCCTGACCAATCCTTCATCTAAAGAGCCTTCTGAGGGCCAGCCAACCCCGAAGGCTGGACATTCTACTTCACAGAATTTTCTCAATGTTTCAGAATTCATTTTGATTCCACAATCACTGTTAAATCCCTTTTTAAAATTTTTCAACATGCAATTGAGAACAGTGGCTTTACTCTGTCCATACCCCAGGATGATTGGTGGTGTGAGACAAACAAGAGAGGGGGGTGACCTGTTTTCACAGATCCTCACTCAGATTCTCACCTGGCCGCATCCCTTGGGAGCTTAGATTTGTCTTAACTAAGGTGCACCCATATAAACCCTGGGCCTGGTCATCTCTGAGTGGGGGTGAGTCACCGTTATGCCGTTATGCCGTATGATGAATCACGGAAACACAGGTTGGGGCCCACTCAGACTCTGTAACCAAAGTCGTGGAGCCACACAAAGGGGAGGAGAGTGCCACACTCACACACTTTCACCCGCCATTCACTCAGAGTTTAAACAATCCACCCAATTCCTAACTAATTGCCTTAAAAAGCCATCTGGCTTTCGGGGAGGTGATCAAGCTCCCCTTCCACTCACTTGGAGTGGGCCTGACTGACTGGGGCCCCTACCTTATTGATTCTGTCGACAGGGCCAGAAGTGTCTGTCCACTCTCTCCAGATGCTGGCTGGGTCCTGGGCTGGGGTCTGGAAGCGCCCAGAGTCCCCTGGTTTAATTCTGCTAAATCAGCAGCACACGCACCTTCAGGAGGCCTATCCAATGCTCTGGGACCCCAAACCCGGCCCACTCACCGGAGGCCAAAAGGCCAAGCATGGGCTGGTTTTCCCAGCATTTCAGGGAACCAATAATGTTACAGAGAACTGGAATAAATCAAACAATGCTCAGAGAGTTTGGAGTCACACTTTATTTACCGCAGTGGGCTTAGAGAAAATGAATTCAAGTTCTAAGCAAAGCTACAAGCAGAACTTCCCTTTTTATTAAAGAGTAAGGCCTGTGTGTGTTTAGTGGTTATCTCACTGGTGGCCTTGAAAACTACACAGTTCTACCCAATTGAAAAATACACCTGCCATGGCATTGAGAGTATGGGCATATCTAGTCTCTGGCCTACAAGGTCAGACAGCTAAGTTTATCTTCCTCATTATTCAAGCAGGCTAAAGCAGGCTAGAAAGCAAAGTTATTATTCTTATTCTTATTCTTATTCTTATTCTTATTCTTATTCTTATTCTTATTCTTATTCTTATTCTTATTCTTAACTATTATTATTTTTAGAATAAGAGGCTGAATAAAGAATAGCAGAGAATTCCAAACAGTAGTTTTACAAAATAGGGGTTAGCCTTCTCATTGGGCCCCATTCCTGCTGCTGCACCTGGGACAAGACCCCTGGGAACAAGGAGCATCAGTCCTGTCAGTCACATGCAGTCACAGCCATCCCATGACCCCTGTCTGACCCCTGAGATCCTCACTTTGGGGGGCTGTCACCAGGCACAGGAGAAGACCCAGCAGTCTCATCTTCTTCTAGATCACATCTCTGCCTTCCCAGAGACCTCAGCCTTGTGTGAGGAGAGAGCTGTGAGCCTGCACAGCCCAGGAGAGGATGTAGCCTGGATCTTGAACAGAAATTTGCATGTGGGGCAGCCCTATTCTTATAAGTGTAGGGACTGAGGCACAGGATACTCTGGTCTTTCTGGGGCCTCTGTGGCGGCAACTTTCCCTTGATCTCACTCAGCATGTAAGTCAGGGAAAGGGGACCACATGAATCTTGAGAGTCATTCGATTCAGGTCAAAGCACGGCCTCACCTTTCTGAGCATAAGAGGAAACATGGACTAGATGAGCAGGTTACACTTGTCCCCTCTGAGGCATCTTTCAAACAGATGCAAAAGGGATTAGCATTTGTTCAGACCATTTCTGAATCTCAGAATCCTAGTGTGTCCACAATTTCTAAATTTTTAAGTCTCATGTTATACAAACACTTTCTACCCTTGTTCAAAAAATAAAAATGACAGACATTTTAAATATTTTATGTCTTAATTTATCACGTTACTTTGATCTGATAAACTACTCCCCAATCCCAGGCAGGTGGGACAGTCCTGACTCTTGATATTGAAAATTTTATAATTGTTTCTACAGCTTCCTGTGTACACTCTTCCATTTTCAGAGACTCCAAACTAGTAACATCAGAAATGATCATGGTTTTAAATGGAGAAAACATGAAAATAGTGATCATGTGTGTGTATAGCCCCCAATCATTCATATGTTGAAATGCTGGTAGAAGGAGATTGATGTGTTTTCTCAGTCTAGTGTTATCAGTGATGTTAGGGTTCAGAACGAGGGACATTAAAGAATTCCTAGCATACATTTTCTTACAGGAAAGGGAACTTCACCTCTGGCAGGAAACCCTACTCCCATCCTCCCTCTAACCTGTCCCTGGTGATGCTCACTGTGGTGAGAGGGTGTCAGGCTCTCCCCCATAATATACAACATCCTTAGTGTGTAACACACACATTCTCCCATCAGGCACATGATTCTGAAAGATATTCTCTCCCTAATCTTATCACTTAATTCCTTTGATGGAATATTTGGTGGGACAAATGAATTTAATTTAATTTAATTTTACTTATTTTATTTTATTAAAGTTCAATTCATCAGTACTTTCTTTGATGAGTCCTGTTGTGGGTGATTTTACTAAGAATTCCTCAGAAAATTCTGAGTTTCCATTGTCCATGTGGATTGGCTACAGCAGCCACAGGGACTGGAGCAAGTTCTGGTTCCAGAGGGGAGCCCTGCTGGGAAGCTACCCATAATTCTGGATGTGACTGTGGAACTGGGTGAGGGGAGGAAGCTGGACTTGTTTTGAGTCACATGACAGAAACATGCCTGATGTTCATGGCCAGAGAGTTACTGGACATATGGGCTTAAAGCTTCCTCAGTGAAGGCCCAGAAGGAAGTGCAGGGAGAGAGAGAGAGAGAGAGAGAGAGAGAGAGAGAGAGAGAGAGAGCTTGTATCATCATAGGAAATACCTGAATAATTAGGAACAAGAGTTTGTAATAAGTAAAAATGTTAAAGACCATGCAGGCAGGTACCAAGAGATATAAGGAATGTGCCATTGCAAACTGATGGGAAGGGGATTCCCAGTTTCCTACATGCACATTCTCACAGTGTCTCTGTTATAGAAGGGAACACATTCCCTGGTCCAGGGAATTAGGACTTGGACAGCTTTGGGGTCATTACTCACATGGCCTCACTATGAATCAACAAAGCTGCATAATTCATTGGGGGCCCATTATAAATCTGTTAACTCTTACAGGGAAGAGTGGACATTCCTCACTGGAGGTTCCATGGTGAAGATGTTTCTGTATGATGAGCCATCATTCCATTAGACCAGGTCTCCTGTTTGGTGGGGAAGCACGGGACTTGGTTGGAAAGTCTGTAAGGAGGATTCTCCAAAAGATCGGGGGTCTCTAGGAGGACTTTGACAAAGGCGGAAGGCCCTGCCTTGATTTTTCCAAACAAGTCCGAGCCCCCGGGTGTTTTACTGGAATCTCTATGTTTAATCTTTAAGACCAGACCTTGTAGATGCATGTGCTTTCTCAAGGATACTTACCCTGCTGATTCTATCTAAAGGTTAATTTTAGTTCAAGTTGTTGTTACAATAAAAGCCTAAGGAGGCAGGCAATTGGGGCTATTAGGTGCCTCCTGCCAAGCAGCCAGTTAGCCTTTTCTTTCACAGAAACATGTGTCAGAGTAATCCATTCAACCGCCACTCAGGGTCTGCTGGTCAGTCCTTGCACTGTCTCAGTCCATTAGATTCATCATCATCATCATTATCATCATCATCATCATCATCATCATCATCATCACCATCACAATTTGCTTCCTTGTAATCATTTTCTCATTTTCTATAGACATGGTTGTAGACACACAATTCCTTTTTATCACAAAAGAAAGCAGGCATCTACTCTTCAGATATCATTGGGGATTGAGATCCAAATGGCCCAACTGTAAGTTGACACAGGCCAATGATAGATTGGTGGGAAAGTACAGATTCCCACCGAGACATTGGACCAAGATTCTTTTCAAATATATTGTCATTATCACCACCACCACCACCATCATAATCATTGTCATAATCATCATAACCATCTTCATTGTCATTTGTTTACTTATAATTATTCTTCTCATTTTCTTTAGATCTGGTTTTTGTACACACACAAGGACTATTTATCTCAACTTTCCTCATTTTGTGTAGTTCTTAAGTAAAATACATAGCCACACTCTATTTTCTTTTTTGTTTGACTTCTAACAACTGATGGTTTATTGCTGCCTCTTCTCCACCTGCCCCTTACATGGGAAATCAGATAAGAAATCATAGTTTTCTCCTTAGATGCTAGTGTGAAATTGAAACCACACCCTGGAAGCAGAATTCCTCCCCATCCCCACCACTTTACCAAAATAAAAGCCCTGGGCCAGTCTCCTTTCCTGGCTCCATCAAGGCAGGCCTGTGTTCCTCAAGGGCCTTTCCTGAGCTTCCCATGGATTTCAAATATGAGCGTAATAAACATTCCATATCTCTTGGTGTGAGTGTATGTCATCAGCCTGCACATCTGTACCAAGCTGCTGTGGCTCCCTCTGCCTCTGCCTGGTGTCAACTACTCGTGGTGTTATGACATGATGACGAGACAATGACCGTCACCACTGGAGGTCCTTCTTCTGTAGCTTTGGGTGCACACTGTTCAGCATTCAGGTGAGCTGCACTGTTGAGTCATAAGAGCTTCTTGATAGATATAGGGGACCTGGGTCAGAAGAGTTCTTGATTAATTAGCATTTAGAGACAAGAGTAAGCAAAAGCATTTGACTCTGCCTTTTGTGGGTGTGACAGTTTTCCTCCTGCTACAATAAATCTCTGTAATTCAGATGGTGAAGAGGCAACCCCACACCTGACAGAAAACCAGCCCTTAAGAACAATCTAGAAAAAAAATGAAGAGGTAATAGGAATAATCAGGAGACGGAAGATGGCGGCGATATAGGCAGACGCGTCCCAGGTCGTGTCCGGGAGCAAATGGAATGAGCAGCCCAAACTAGTAACACCCACACAGAATTGGTGAAATTGCTCAGCTGGTGAGACGGTTTGCAGCTGGGAAGAGCAGAACTCCCCTGGAAAGGTAAAAAAAAAAAACAGGGATTTGGGCAGGAAAGTTTGCCAGACCTCTGAGCCCAGAGGGTCGGAGGGAGACCGCGTGGCAGACAGCCGAGTCCCTTGGGACAGGCACAGCCCCTGACGGGGGAAAGGAGAACCGCGGGATTCCTGGTGCCGCCAGGGAAATTGAGAGCTGGGTTCTGTGATCACGGAGGACTGAGCCTAAAGGGGGCAGCCTGAAGAGCTGACCTGACCATGCAGTCCCAGTAAGAGAAGAAGCTTACAGAAACCAAGCCTTCCCCGTTTCCGCGGCCGGCATTTGTTTGTTTGTTTTCACTGAATCCTGTTCATGGGACATTTCGGATACAGACACTCACCTGTGCTGAAGAGAGGGAGAGTGTGCGGAGGAGTGGAATCTGGGGAGAGACTGGGGAGAGAGGGGGAGCCCGGAGAGGTGGCAGCGAATTGAGTGCTGAGACACCCCTGAGCCCAGGACTGGGGCAGCCATTCTCTCCAGAGAGTGAGACTCCTCCCCCCAGCCCCCAGGCAAGGAGCACAGCCACACCCAGATTCCACCCTGTACGAGATCAAGGATTAAAATAACCTGATCAGTCCCTGGGAGTTAACAGGGTCTGGCCTATAGAGGGATTTTCAATCCCAGCAACAACACAGCGCCGGTAACTAACTATTACACAGTCAGCTCTGGGCAGTGAACTTCCACTGGACAGAGCGGCCCTATAGCCTCAGAGGCCAACCCCAGAACACTGCCACCCAGAGGCTGACCCACAAACTGACTCTTTGCTAAACACAAAATAAGGCAGTCTGGGAAATAAATGCGGCCTGCTTTACAATAAGGACAGTGGTTTACAACACAGAGGAACAGTATATCGCAGGGAAACTCAACACTCTCCTGAATACCTGGCAGGTCTAAGGTGAGCCACACTGAAGAATAGAAGAACCGAAGGACCTTCACTACTGCAATTTTTTTTTTCTTTTTTCACCTTTTAACTAAGAAACCATTTTTTTTTCTTTTTTTTCCTTTTCTTTTTTTTTCTTTCTTCTTTTTCCATCAACTGATTTTACCCTTTTAATTACTACCATCTTATTTTTAACCAGTATTATTACTGCTACCATTTTACCATTTTTTAAAGTGCCATTTTATTTTCTCTTTATTTTATTTTGGGATTAGTGTTCTCCATTCTATTTTCATCGTTATATTATTGGTTGTTTCTAGTTTGCATTCATCTCCAGGGAACTGTTGCTGGAATTTGTTGGGATTAATGGCTGTTCTATAGGAGTATTCTCCTCATATAAAAAGTCTCTTCCCCTCTTCCACTTCATTCTCTCTTTTCGCTCTATTTTTTTTTCTTTTCTTTTCTTGCTTTTATTTCCCCCCCTCCTTTTTCCCAATTTTATTTTTGCACTCCTTTTTTTGGTCCCTACTTTTCTTTTCTTTTTTCTCTTTTATCTTTTTCTCTTCCTTCTTCCTTATCCCCTAATTCTCTTAATTCGGGTGGTCACCTTTATTTGGGGTTATTAATATCGTGAATATATTTGTGTATAGTGCCTGGTACGTGGTGCCTTGTTGTGTTGTATTTTGTGCCTGTAAATCAACGCAGCAGATCCGAGCAATAGCAGCCTACTGAGCACTACACCCTCTGCTAAGGAACAGCAGCTGTACGTGAAATCGCCCCCCACCAGCCAGAAGAGCCACCACAGCTGTGAACAGCACCCACCAGAGGAGCTGCTGCCAACTGAAGAGCAGCTGCTACCGCAACCGCCCGAAGAGCAACCACAGACAAAGGAGTCACTGCCACCAAGGGAGCAACCACTGAATGACTCAACGTCTAGATATGTCAGTGAGATCAAACATGGGTAGACAAAGAAACCCCCAAAGGAAAGAGAAGGAGGACTCACCAGAAAAGCAGCTAAGTAATACAGAGGCATGCAACATGACAGAAAAAGAATTCAGAATAAGGGTCCTAGAGTGCATAAACCGGATGGAGGAAAAAATCGACAACCTCTGCAAGAAGCAAGAAGAAACAGATGAAAAAATCGACAACCTCTGCAAGAAGCAAGAAGAAACAGAAGAAAAAATCGATAACATATGGAAGAAGCTAGAAGAAACAGATGAAAAAATCAACAACTTAAGTAAGACCCAAGAAGAAATGAAGAGTGATATAGCTGCAATGAAAAACTCCATTGAAAGTATCAACAGTAGACTAGGAGAAGGGGAGGACCGAATTAGTGAATTAGAAGACAAGGAAGCAAAACACACCCAAAATGTACTGCAATTGGAGAAAAAAATTAAAAGACAGGAGGAGAGCCTAAGGGAGCTTTGGGACAACATGAAACGAAACAACATACGAATAATAGGAGTACCAGAACAACAGAAGGATGAACAAGGATTAGAAAACCTATTCGAAGAAATAATATCAGAAAACTTCCCTGAGGTGGGGAAGAAAAAAGTCACACAAGCCCAGAGAGTCCCAAACAAGGTGAACCCGAAAAGACCCACACCAAGACACATCGTAATCACCATGGCAAATGTTCAGGACAAAGAGAGAATCTTACAGGCTGCAAGAGAGAGACGGAAAGTTACATACAAGGGATCTCCCATTAGATTGTCAAATGATTTCTCAACAGAAACACATCAGGCCAGAAAAGAATGGACGGAAATTTACAAAGTGATGCAAAGCAAAGGACTGAATCCAAGAATACTCTATCCAGCAAGGCTATCATTCAAACTTGAAGGGGAAATAAGAAGCTTCACAGACAAAAAAAGGCTAAGGGAGTTTATCACCACCAAGCCAGCAATGCAAGGAATGCTAAAGGGACTGGTATAAAAAGAAGAAATAAAAAGCTCAGAAAGAAAACAGCCACACACACACACAAAAAGAAATGGCTACAAACAAGTACCTTTCAATAATAACTTTAAACGTAAACGGACTAAATGCTCCAACCAAAAGACATCGAGTGGCTGAATGGATAAAAAAACATGACCCATACATCTGCTGTCTACAAGAAACCCACCTCATTAGAAGGGACTCACACAGACTGAAAGTGAAAGGATGGAAAAATATCTTTCAGGAAAATGGAAAGGAAAAGAAAGCTGGGGTAGCAATACTTATATCGGACAAAATAGACCTCAAAGTGAAGGCCATAACAAGAGATAAGGAAGGCCACTTCATAATACTAAAGGGTTCAATACAACAAGAAGATATAACCCTGGTAAACATATATGCACCCAATGCAGGAGCACCCAAATTCATAAAAAAACTCCTGGAAGATATCAAAGGAGAGATCGACAACAATACAATCATAGTAGGAGACTTTAATACACCACTGACAGCACTGGATAAGCCCTCTAAACAAACAATCAGCAAAGATACAGCAATCCTAAATGACTCACTAGATCAGATGGACTTAATAGACATCTTCAGAACACTTCACCCCAAAGCCAGGGAATATACATTCTACTCAAATGCTCATAAGACATATTCAAAAATAGACGATATATTGGGTCACAAGCAAAGTATCCCCAAATTCAAGAAGATTGAAATCATAAAAAGCGTCTTCGCAGACCACGATGGCATAATATTAGAAATAAACTACAATAAAAACAACCCAAAATACTCAAACACCTGGAAGCTGAATAGCATGCTATTAAATATTGATTGGGTTACCAATGAGATCAAAGAAGAAATTAAAAACATCCTGGAAACTAATGACAATGAAAACACAACAATCCAAAATCTATGGGATGCAATGAAAGCAGTCCTGAGAGGGAAGTTTATAGCTCTACAGGCCTATCTCAAAAAACCAAGAAAAAATGGTAGTAAATCATCTAACTCTACAACTCAAAGAATTAGAAAGAGAGCAACAAGAAAACACCAGAGTGAGTAGAAGGAAGGAGATAATAAAGCTTAGAGCAGAAATAAATGACATAGAGACCAAAAAAACAAAACAGAAAATCAATGAAACCAAGAGCTAGTTCTTTGAAAGGATAAACAAGATTGACAAACCTCGAGCCAGACTCACCAAGAAGCAGAGAGAGAGGACCCAAATAAACAAAATCAGAAACGATAGAGGCGAAATAACAACAGACCCCACAGAAATACAAATGATTGTTAAAAAATACTATGGACAGCTCTACTCCAACAAACTAGACAACCTGGAGGAAATGGACAAATTCCTAGAAAAATACAACATTCCAAAACTCAATCAGGAAGAATCTAAAAATCTCAACAGGCCAATAACCATGGAAGAAATTGAAGCAGTCATCAAAAAGCTTCCATCAAACAAAAGCCCAGGACCAGACGGCTTCACAGGGGAGTTTTACCAAACATTCAAGGAAGAACTAAAACCTATCCTCCTCAGACTACTACAAAAAATTCAAGAGGAAGGAACACTTCCAAGCTCATTCTATGAAGCCGGCATCACCCTAATACCAAAACCTGGTAAAGACAACACAATGAAAGAGAATTACAGGCCAATATCCCTCATGAACATAGATGCCAAAATCCTCAACAAAATCTTAGCAAATCGGATCCAGCAGTACATCAGAAAGATCATACACCATGACCAAGTAGGATTTATCCCAGGGATGCAAGGATGGTACAATATCCGCAAATCAATAAACGTGATACATCACATAAACAAATTGAAAGAAAAAAACCACATGGTCTTATCAATTGATGCAGAAAAAGCATTTGACAAAATTCAACACCCATTTTTGATAAAAACTCTCAGCAAGGTGGGAGTAGAAGGATCATACCTCAACATAATAAAAGCCATATATGACAGGCCCACAACCAACATCATACTCAATGGACAAAAACTAACACCATTTCCCCTAAGAACAGGAACAAGACAGGGATGCCCCCTCTCACCACTCCTGTTCAACATAGTACTGGAAGTGTTAGCCATTGCAATTCGGCAAGAAGAAGAAATAAAAGGCATCCAAATTGGAAAAGAGGAAGTAAAACTGTCCTTATTTGCAGACGACATGATATTATACATACAAAACCCTAGAGATTCCATCAAAAAGCTACTAGACTTAATACATGAATTTGGCAATGTAGCAGGATACAAAATTAACCCCAAGAAAATCTGAGGCATTTCTATACACCAATAATGAACTTTCAGAAAGAGAGATTATAAAAACAATCCCATTTACCATTGCACCAAAAAAATTAAGCTACCTAGGAATAAACTTAACTAAAGAGGTAAAAGACCTCTACTCAGAAAACTACAGGACTTTGAAAAAAGATATAGAGGAAGACATAAACACATGGAAGAACATACCGTGTTCATGGATTGGTAGAATCAACATCATTAAAATGTCCATACTACCCAAAGCAATCTATAAATTCAACGCACTTTCCATTAAAAAACCAACGGCATACTTCAGAGATCTAGAACGAACTTTCCAAAAATTCATCTGGAATAAAAAAAGACCCCGAATAGCTGCAGCAATCCTGAAAAAGAACAAAGTAGGTGGGATCTCAATACCAGATATCAAGTTGTATTACAAAGCCACTGTTCTCAAAACTGCCTGGTACTGGCACAAGAATAGGCATATAGATCAATGGAATAGAATGGAGAGCCCAGAAATCGGCCCGAACCAATATGATCAATTAATATTTGACAAAGGAGGCAAGAACATACAATGGAGCCAAGATAGTCTCTTCAACAAATGGTGTTGGGAAAATTGGACGGATACATGCAAAAAAAAAAAAAAACTAGACCACCATCTTACACCATACACAAAAATAAACTCAAAATGGATAAAGGACTTAAATGTACGACAGGAAACCATAAAAATTCTAGAAGAATCCAAAGGCAACAAAATCTCAGACATATGCCGAAGCAATTTCTTCACTGATACAGCTCCTAGGGCACTTGAAACTAAAGAAAAAATGAACAAATGGGACTACATCAAAATAAAAAGCTTGTGCACAGCAAAAGAAACCATCAACAAAACAATGAGAAAACCCACTGTGTGTGAAAACATATTTGCCAATGTCATATTTGATAAGGGCCTAATCTCCAAAATTTATAGGGAACTCATACAACTTAACAAAAGGAAGATAAACAATCCAATCAAAAAATGGGCAAAGGACCTAAATAGACACCTTTCAAAAGAGGACATTCAGAAAGCCAAGAGACATATGAAAACATGCTCAAAGTCACTAATCATCGGAGAGATGCAAATCAAAACAGCAATGAGGTACCATCTCACACCTGTCAGACTGGCTATCATCAACAAATCAACAAACGACAAGTGCTGGAGAGGATGTGGAGAAAAAGGAACACTTGTGCACTGCTGGTGGGAATGCAGACTGGTGCAGCCACTATGGAAGACAGTATGGAGTTTCCTTAAAAAACTGAAAATGGAACTCCCATTTGACCCTGCGATCCCACTTCTAGGAATATATCCCAAGAAACCGGAAACACCAATCAGAAAGGATATATGCACCCCTATGTTCATAGCAGCACAATTCACCATAGCTAAGATCTGGAAACAGCCTAAGTGCCCATCAGTTGATAAATGGATTAGAAAACTGTGGTACATCTACATGATGGAATACTATGCTGCTGTAAAAAGGAAGGAACTCTTACCATTTGCAACGTCATGGATGGAACTGGAGAGCATTATGCTAAGTGAAATAAGCCAGTCAATAAAGGAAAAATACCACATGATCTCACTCATTCATGGACAATAGAGACCATTATAAACTTTTGAACAATAATAGATACAGAGGCAGAGCTGCCTCAAACAGATTGTCAAACTGCAGCGGGAAGGCCGGGGAGGGTTGCGGGGCAGGAGGTAGGGGGGTAAGAGATCAACTAAAGGACTTGTATGCATGCATATAAGCATAACCAATGGACATAAGACACTGGGGGATAGGGGAGGCTAGGGGACTTTCTAGGGTGGGGGGATAAAATGGACACATATGTAACACCCTTTGTAATACTTTAAGCAATAAAAAAAAAAAAAAAGAACAATCTAAACCTGCACCTGGGATGTGAGAGGTGCTCAGTGTGTCTTGAGCGCCCTCTAGTGGTCATAGCCACTCCTGCAGGGAGGTTTGTGTCATGGCTCACACTGACTGCCCCTCACTGTGTCTTGTACAGTAATACACAGCGGTGTCCTCAGATGTCAGCTTGGTCATTTTAAGAGAGACTGTGCTCATAAGGTTGTCCCTGGAGATCGTGAATCTTCCTTGAACTTCTGGAGCATACCATTGCTTATCTCCAGTTGGTTGACTCACTGTTGCCACCCACTGCAGCCCCTTCCCTAGAGCCTGGCGGACCCAGTGCATTTGGTAGTCAGTGAAGGTGAATCCAGAGGCTTTGCAGGAGAGGCTCAGAGACCCCCCGGGCGGCACCACACCTCCCCCAGACTCCAGCAGCTGAACTTGGCACAGGCCACCTGCAAACAGAAACACAGATTGAGAACTGCCCTGTGTCACCCAGTCCCCATGAGCCTGATGCACAGGGACGCACCTTTGGCAGCGAAGAGAAGAGCAGCCCAGATGAGCACAGACCCCATGGTGTGGACACTGAGGGGCTCACACAGGAGGCTCCTCTCCAGGGTCTGCAGGGACCCAGCCTGGCAGGCTTTCATGAGCAGGGGAGGCACCCCATTTGCATGTCTTCCCCTGAGGACCTGTCTGAGCCATCAGGGGACTCCTCCCTCCCTGTGGTCATATGGGGCGGGCTGGTGGACCAGGGTGCCTGGGCCAGGACTCAGGGGCACGTGGTTGGTCTGAACATTCTAGAAGCTTTTCTGTGAATAGTGGTAGATACACTCTGCCAGGACAGAAAGTGGGACTTTTAAGGTTCTCCACTGCAGGTTGCACATAAAACCCTCAAGAGACATCCTAGGACAGGATTGTGGAGATGACAGTGCCCCCTAGTGGTTGTTCTGAGCCTCGCAGTGAGATGAAAAGTGTCTGAACCAGCTGCCTGAGACAAGGCAGGCATGTCTGCCATGGGGAAGCCTTCCCTGGTATTTTTGAAAGAGTGGCAGCCCCAGTCCTGCTACTTGCATGCAGGTGGTTCTCTGCAAGGACGCCCTGGGCCTCACGCGGCCGCCTCCGGAGAGAACCTGAGGAACATAACCCTCCGCAGCCCAGGCCTCTAGTGCCAAGTCCTCAGCTTGCACGTGGGAGGTGCTGTCACCCAGCCTGGTGTGCACACTCAGCATCCTGGAGTGTCCACCATGCGACACAGCAGTGCCTGTTTAGCTCAGGAACATGTTTTCTGATATTTGTGGGGGACCCTCCATGACTGTTGGCAATGGAGCTGCAGGAAGCAGTGAGCACAGGGACAGACTTACCATGGACAGAGGACAATTCCCTGTCCAGGAACTGGGCCCCTTAAATACAGCTCCTGAGACCCTGTGCCTGTGAATTCTAGGATTGTGCTTGAGATCATATGAGTAAGTCGCAGTGTAGAGGACAGCACAGCCTCCTTGCTCTGGGAGATGAGGAAGTGGGCCCACCTCTGCAGGGAGTGATTTTCATCCATTGCTTTTAGCGTCTCAAATGTTATTTTCTCCATATTTTCATGAACAAATTCTTGAGTGCAAAGTCTTACCACCTGGGTGGTCAATAATCTTGTTGGATGATTAAGTCATAAACTGTAACCCCTGAATGCAGGTCCTTGAAGAGCCCCAGGAGCAGCTCAAGGAGAACACTCTGGCCCTTTAGTGAGCACCTGGACATGTGTGCTGACCTGATACTGGGCCGCAGAGGGGAGAGCACCTGACATCCAGAGCAGATGAGGATGTTCTCATCAGGGTCCCTGGTCCCTTGGTGTTTACAGATGTGCCTGGTCCAACCTGGCCAGAGGGGGAAGGTGTGCCTGGATGGAGACTGGAACACACTGTTGAGCACAGAGAATAAAATGTACCAGGTGTGCCCGTGCTTATGTGGGTGTGTGTGGGTTATTCAGGTGAGCTCATTCCCAGGAAGGAAGGAGTTAGTCTACTGGGAAAATGAGCTGTGATGCTGTGGAAATTAGCAACTGTGGAGGTACACTGATCACATTAGAGTGATAGCAGTAGACACTGTGGGAAAAATCAGTTGTGGTCACATAAGAAAATAGAGGTCAACCCTTCTGCTCTGAGCTGCTGAGGCCCTGCCCCGTGCACAGAGCCTGTGGTGTCACATCTGTCTTCTTTCCCCTAGGATCCAGGCCTTGAGCTGAGAGGGAGAAGCATGAGTGGCCAGCTCTTCGGGACCACAGTGTCCCTTTCCTGGGCACCTGTCAACATCTTTCAGGCTGGTGCTGATGAAGAGAGAGCAGAGACAGCTCATCTGTCTTCCTTTATTGGTCCATCGCTATGGGAGACTTGGTCTAGAGCACCTTGGGACCCAAAGGCATGGACACAATCCTGGGAAATAGTGGATGGGATGCATCTCTTATGGTGACCAATGATGCTGCAACTATTCTAAAAAAAACATCAGTGTTGATAATACAGCAGCTAAAGTGTTAGTTGATATGTCAAGGGTGATGAAGTTGGAGATGGCACTGCCTCTGTTCCTGTTTTAGCAGCAGAATGACTAAGGGAAGCAGAATATTTAATTTCAAAAAAGACTCATCTTCAGACCATCATTGCGGGTTGGAGAGAAGCCACAAAGACAGCAAGACAGTCTCTGTTCAATTCAGCAGTAGATCATGGTTCTGATAAAGATAAATCCTGCCAAGATTTAGTGAACATTGCAGGAGCAACATTATCCTTAAAACTTCTTCCTCATCACAAAGATCATTCTACAAAGTTAGCTCTAGAAGCTGTTCTCTGATTGAAGGGCTCTGGTAATCTGGAGGCAATTCATGTTATCAAGAAGCTAGGAGGAAGTCTGGTGGATTCCATTTAGATAAAGACTTTCTGTTGGATAAAAAATTGGAGTTAATCAACCAAAAGGACTTTAAAATGCTAAAATTCTTATTTCAAAACTGGTATCATACAGACAAAATAAAGACATTTGGGTCCCCTCTAAGGGTTGATTCTACAGCAAAGGTTGCTAAAATAAAACAAGCAAAAAAGGAAAAAAAATGAAGGAGAAAAGTTGAAGGTATTCTTAAGCATGGGATAAATTGCTTTATTAGCAGGCAATACATTTCTAATTTTCCTGAGCTGCTTTTGGGGGCTGCTGGGGTATGGCGATTGAACATGTAGAACGCCTGGCTCTTGTCATAGGTAGTGAAATTGCCTCTACCTTTGACCTCCCAGAACTAGTGAAGCTTGGAAGTTGCAAGCTCATTGAAGAAGTCATGATTGGAGAAGACATGCTCATTCTTGTTTCTGGGGTAGCCCTTGGTGAGGCTTGCACTAATGTTCTTCGTGGTGCCACTCAACACATTTTAGATGAAGCAGAAAGATCTTTGCATGATGCCGTTTGTGTTCTTGCACACACTGTGAAGACTTCTAGAACAGTTTATGGAGGAGGCTGTTCTGAGCTATTGATGGCTCATGCTGTGTCACAGCTGCCAATAAAATACCAGGTAAAGAAGCTGTTGCAATGGAGTCCTAGGCTCAAGCACTGAGGATGTTGCCTACTGTTAGAACTGACAACACAGGCTGTGACAGTGCAGATCTGGTGCCACAGCTCTGAGTTGCCCATTGTGAAGGCAATACAACTGCTGTACTGGATATGAAGGAAGGTGCTATTGGTGATGGCAGTGCTGGGCATCACAGACAGTGGCCAAGTGAAGTGGAAGGTTCCTCTGTGTGCAGCTGAAGCAACAGAGGGGACGCTGCATGTGGATGACATCATCAAAGCAGCACCAAGGAAAGGTGTCCCTGATCACCACCCTTGTTAAGCTTTCCTATATGCCATTAGCTCTGGACCAGTTCATAGCAACGGTGTTTGAAGGATTTCAACTTCTTTAAAAAAAAAAATTAAAGAGTGTTCCTGAGGAGGAAACTGGTCTTGCAAGGCCTGTCAGGCCATAAAAGCTGTGAACAATGCACTGCCCTGGGCGGGGGGGGGGGGGGGTAGAGGTCATTATCGCTGACCCCAGGACAGATCATCAGATATGGCCTGGGGACCTCCAACACCTGGAGGCCTTCCTGTAAGCCCACGAAAGAGGGCAGAATCATATCTGCAAGACAAAGACCCCAGAAGGTTATAAAAAGTGAAGCCCTCTGCATGTTTCTTCTCTCTGATTTGGAAATTATTCCCGGAGTCCACTAGTGTTAATAAACAGGGTCCCTGCCTTTCTCTAGAAAGAATGCTTGGTATTTCTTTGGTCTTCTGCAACATTTAGTTCCCTGACCGGAAAACTAACCAGGTTTGACTCTTGCCTCCAGTGAGTGGATGGTGTTTGGGGCCTGGGGGCACGGGACAGGCCTCCGGAAGGCATGTGTTGCTGATTTTAGCAGAATTGAACCAGGGAAAGGGGGGAGGGAACTCCAGGTGCTCCCGGACCTCAGTCTAGGACCCGACCGGCATCTGGAGAAAGTGGACAGATACCTCTGGACCTGTTGAAAGAATCGGTAAGGTAGGGGCCCCAGTCAGTCAGGCCCACTCCAAGTGAGTGGAAGGGGGAACTTGATCACTTCCCCAGAAGTCATAGGACATTGTTAGGTAAATCAGGAATCAGGACTCCAGAGGTGAGTGAATTCAGATTTGATTAAGGAATTATGGGTTCACTCTTCTGTTTGTTTGTGTGTGGGACTAGCCAATTTGCTACCGAGAAGGGGGCTGGACAGTTTTAACTCCTCCAGTAGGTTCTCACTGAGATGTTGGTTGAGAATTCTGTTCTGGAGAGTGGGTGCCGGGAGTGCCCCCATGCCCATCTGCTCAGCTCCCATCTGGGGTAGTCTACTGAGATAGTATGAGTACGGATGTTTGTCTGTCTTGGCATAATTATCCGCTGATTAACTAGTCTGTGTGAAAGCAAAAGCTACTTTGATTTTCTGGTTGAAATGTTTGATTTACTGAAGGCTGAACCCATGATGGTCTGCAAAAGTCTCAAGCAGTGCTGTTGAGTTAGTTTTCTCAGCGATGTTTGCTCTCTATCAGGGAGGACTAGTTGATAAAAATTTCTGTCTATGTTTGTGTACTAAGGGCTTTCATTTGCTCTGTGTTTTTGCTGTGTTAGGTTGAAATTTAGGAATTCTAGGGTAGATTTAAAGGTATTTGTGCCTTTTCTTGTCTCTTTTGGCTGGCTGGGACTTTCAGGAGCTGGACTCTAAGCTCTGCAGGGCGGAGAGATTTTACCTGCCCTGCCCCTGCCTTTGCTGATTAAGGATCTTTTCTTTAAGGAGACCCTCCAGGCTTTTAGTAAATTTTCCTGCACCCTTGTCTGTCTCTCGCCACCGATCATCATGGGGTTGGGACAAAGTAAACCCACTGTTCTCAATTGCATGTTGGAAAATTTTGAAAAGGGTCTTATTGAGGACTATGGTATTAAAATGAACCCCAAAACACTGAGGAAATTATGTGAATTAGAATGGCCAGCCTTTGGGGTCGGCTGGCCCCTAGAAGTCTCTTTAGATGTAGGACTGGTCAGGGTGGTCTGGAATGTAGTCACGACAGACCCCGAACACCCAGATCAGTTCCCTTACATAGGAATTGCTCAAACCTTGCCACCTTGGGTCCGGTTCTGTGAGGTTTTAGTTGTAGGAGAAAAGAGACAGATCTCTCAGAAGGAAACCCAACCCCTTGTTCTGCCAGGATCCCCTAAGGAACTCCCGCTAGTTTTAACATCTCCATATGTGCCTCAGGCAGCACCAAGTGTTTGCCCAACTGGTCTGAAAGGTCCAGAAACACTGCCCCCTTCTGTTTCTCTTCAACCAGGCTCTCCAGAACCAGTTGGGCAGTGCTTCCATTCAGCCGATCAAGGGCCCAGGCCACAACCAGCACGTCAGATGCCTCTAAGAGAGATTCGGGGTGCCAAAGTAGTTGGCGAAAATGGGACCTTGCAGGAGGGAGGATCAGTCTATTATTATCAGCCCTTTACCACCAGTGGCATCTTGAATTGGAAACATAACACCCCAGCTTATTATGAAAAACCTCAGGCCGCGATAGACATCCTAGAAATGATCTTCCAGACCCAGAAGCCCACCTGGGTGGACTGCAAGCAGCTCCTTTTCACGTTCTTTCACACCAAGGAGCACATGAGAATAGTAACAGAAGCTCAGAAGTGGCTCCAGACCCAGTTCCCGGAAGGAATATTAGATACAGACAGATGGGCCAGGGAGGCCTTCCCAGATGAGGAACCCAATTGGAACCCAAACTCAGAAGATGGAAGGACCAGGCTAGAAAGATATCAGCTGGCCTTCCTCCAGGAGGTCAGGGCTGGAGCCAAGAAGCCCACCAACATGGCTAAAATTTCTGAGGTTTTCCAGAAGCCTGATGAAAGTCCAGCAGCTTTCTATGAGAGACAATGTGAGGCATACCCGATTTACACCCCCTTTAGACCTGAGGCCCCAGAAAATCAAACCATGGTAAATGCCATTTTTGTAGGCCAACCCTAGCCTGACATCAGGAGAAAATTACAAAAACTGAAAAGGTTTGCAGAAAAGAATGCTACTCAACTGCTAGAGATAGCTAAGAAGGTTTTCATCCATGGAGACAGTGCAATAAGGAAGGAGGAAGAAAAGAGAATACAAAGAAGGGAAAATATAATAACAGCGGCTTTTAGAGGCTCAGGCTCCCAGACAGATCAGCAAGGATACAGACCAGGGGGAAAAGGAAGAGTGATCCTGAGATGAGACCAGTGTGCCTATTGAAAGGAAACAGGACACTGGAAGAATGAATGTCCCAAATGGCAAAGTGAAAAGACTGGGCCCCCTTTTCCGCCCAGTTTCTATCAACCAGAGCCACCTGAAGCAGATCTCATTGGGCTAGCAATGGCTGATTCCGACTAGGACAGGCAGGGCTCACTTCAGCTAGGCCTCCACGAGCCCATGGTCAGAATGAAAATAGGGGGCCAGACTGTGGAATTTATGGTTGATACGGGAGCTGAGCACTCAGTAGGAACTCAGAAAGTAGTGCCTCTCTCAGGAAAGGAAGTCACCATTATTGGAGCTACTGGGTACCAGACCCATAGACTATTCTGCCACCCTCCCCAATGCCAACTTGGGAGTCATCAAGTAATTCATGAATTCCTGTACTTGCCAGACTGTCCAATGCCTCTAATGGGTAGAGACCTTTTAGCCAAAATGGGGTAAGAAATCACTTTTGCTCCAGTTGGCTCAGCACAGCTTCGCCTAGGTGAAGAGACCTCCCCAATGATCCTGTCCTAGCAGTGCTGCAGGAGGAAGAATGTAAACTTTATACCCCCCAGACAAAGGCCTCACCATTGGAACCTGAATTAGAGAAGGAATTCCTGCTGGTCTGGGCAGAAGGGAATCCTCCAGGCTTGGCTAAGGACCACACCCCGGTGCTTATCGAGTTAAAGCCTGGAGCACAGCCTGTTAAAATCTGCCAGTCTCCAATTCCAAGGGAAGCACACCTAGGAATCCAGGTCCACTTAGACCAGCTGCTTCAGTGGGGACTTGTTAAACGATGCAGGTCTCCATGGAACATGCCTCTCTTGCCTGTGAAAAAAAACTGGGACTAATGACTACCGCCCCGTACAGAATCTATGGGCTGTTAATGAGGCTGTTATAACCCTGCATTCAGCACTGCCGAACCCCTACTGCCCCAGCCCTCGGGACAACAACAGGGGAACAAAGAGACACCCTAGGAGAATGAAACAAACAAGGGACACGAAAGAATGGAGGCAAGACAAGTCCTGATCAAGCCTCCAAATTTTATTCTCATAGCGGCAGGATATATACTGTTTTAGGGACGGGGGGTGGGTAAAGGAGACTATGGGCAGTAACCTATTACTAGAGATTTATTAGGCTCCTGATTGCTGTGCTTATCAGCGGACATGTGTGATTTAGCAGGCTCCTGGTGGCTGTATGCTTATCAGTGGAGATGTGTGATTTAGCGGCTGTGTGAGGGTAGTTTATCTTTAACTGCTGGCCAATTTGCAAGACACAGGTGGTTTCTGGTAATTAGGAGTTTCCAGAAACTTATAGTTCTTAAGATGGCTTTGTCTAAGCCAATATCTCTAATGGCTCCCAACACCCTACACTCTTCTGGGACTCATCCCATCAGAGGCGGAATGGTTTACATGCCTATTTCTGAAAGATGCCTTTTTCTGTCTTCGATTAGTGCCTTCCAGTCAGCCTCTCTTCGCTTTCAAATAGGAAACCCCAACTACAGGGGCCAAGGAGCAGTTCACCTGGACTAGACTGCCACAAGGGTTCAAGAACTCCCCTACTCTTTTTAGTGGAGCACTATCATCTGATCTAAGTTCTCAGGACAGGACTTGGGGTGTGTTCTACTCCAGGATATAGAGGACCTCCTACACGAGCTCAGTGCTGGGAGAGAACACGAGCCCTTCTGAGACTGTTAACTGAAACAGGTTATCGGGTGTCTAAGAAAAAGGCACAGATTTGTCAGAAAGAAGTCAAGTATTTAGGCTTCCAGATCACCCAAGGGAAACAAAGGCTAGGGACTGAAAGGAAGCAGGCAGTATGTGCCATCCCAATCCCTAGCACCTAGTGGCAGATTTGGGCATTCCTGGGAGTGGCAGGATTCTGTCAAATTTGGATCCCAGGGCTTTCAGACCTGGCCAAGCCTCTCCAAGAAGCTTAAAGAGGAGAAGAGAAGGCACCCATCAGCTGGGGTCCCGAACAGGAGAAAGCCTTCGTCACCATAAAGGCAAAGCTCACTGAGGCCCTGGCACTAGGGCTACCAGATGTGATGCGGGACATTAATCGTTTTGTTCACGAGAACAGTGGGGTAGCCCTAGGAGTTCTAACCTAGGAGTTTGGACCCTGGCAAAGACCAGTAGCCTATCTCTCCAAGCGGATTGACCCAGTTGCTTCCGGGTGGCCCTGTGCCTCAGGGCCCTTGCAGCCATGGCATTATTAGTCAAGGAAGTGGATAAGTTTACCTTAGGGCAAAACTTAAATGTAAAAGTACCTCAGGCTGTTGTCACCATGATGGAAGCAAGGGGGCTGCACTGGCTGACTCATGCTCCAGTGACTCAGTTAAAGGGCTGTTATGTGAGAATCCACTTGTACGATTAGAAGCAGTGAGAATACTTAATCCTGCCACCTTTCTACCCATAGCTGAGGGGGCCCCTGAGCATGATTGCCTGGATGTCCTAGAGGAGGTTTTTTCCAGATGGCCAGACCTAAGGGATAGGCACCTGCAAAACGCGGACTTGGTATTATTCACAGATGGCAGTAGCTTCTTAGATGAAGGAAAAAGACGAGCCGGAATCAAACTTTGAGACAATTGAAGCACAGGCCCTGCCTGATGGATGGTCAGCGCAGAGGGCAGAACTTTGGGCCCTGGTAAGAGCCCTAGAACTCAGTAAGAATAAGTGTGCCAGCATCTACACTGACTCGCGCTATACCTTTGTTACCCTGCATGTCCATGGGGCCATATATAAGGAAAGGGGGCTCTTGACAGCAGGAGGAAAAGGAATAAAAAATCAGAATGAGATTTTAAAGTTACTAGAAGCAGTCTGGGAGCCTAAGGAAATAGCCGTCATCCATTGCAAAGGTCACCAGAAAGGAAAAGCCTCAGCATTAGAAGGAAACCAGCATGCTGACGCTGCAGCCAAGCTGGCTGCTAAAGAACAAGCAGCACTGGCACGGATCATGTTGGCCCCTGAATTACCTGAACCTCCAAAATACACTCCTCAGGAAGAGAAATGGGCCCAGCAAGAAGGGGGCAAGAGAACAATGGAAGGCTGGTGGATACTCCCAGATCATAGGGTCTATGTCCCAGAACAGTTATCCCATAAGGGAGTCCTCCAGCAGCATGAACTCACTCATTTAGGAAAGGCTGCCATAGAAGCCTTGTTAGTCAGGTATTACCTAATTGCCCGTCTACCCTCCTTGTGTGCCTCAGTCCCTCAGTGTTGCCTCCTCTGTGCTCAGAACAATGCTAAACAGGGTCCTGTGGGACTGATAGGAGTTCAGCGCTGTGGGCAAGCTCCTTTTGAGGAGTTAGAAGTAGATTTTACAGAAATAGGGCCTAGCAGAGGGAATAAATACCTGCTAGTCTTTATTTGCACCTTTTAAGATTGGGTTGAGGCATATCACACTCACACTGAAAAGGCAAGAGAAGTCACTAAGGCATTGCTGAAGGATATAATTCCACGGTATGGAATGCTTCTGACCATAAGTTCCGATAATGGCCCAGGCTTTGTAGCAGAAATAGTACAACAGGTAGCCAAGGCTTTAGGAATTAAATGGAATCTACATACAGCTTGCAGGCCTCAGAGTTCAGGGAAAGTGGAGCGCATGAACCGAACTCTAAAGCAGGCTATGGCTAAGCTATGCCAAGAGACAACCTTACCCTGGACAGATATCTTGCCTCTTGTACTCCTGCAGGTTCACTGTGCCCCAAGGGCCAGGGTAGGTTTCTCTCCCTTTGAAATTCTATACAGTAGACCCCCCTCCCTTAATTTGGCCAAAGGGAGATTTGGGGGAAATAGGGAACTTAGAAATCTAGAAACAACTACAAGGACTTGGAAAAACTGTCTTTGAGGTCCACAGGTGGGTTATTGACTGACTACCCATCTCTCTAGGTACAGCTGTACATCCTTATAATCCTGGAGATCAGGTTTGGGTAAAGGATTGGAAAAAGGAGCCCCTCAAGCCTACCTGGAAAGAACCCTATCCAGTCATATTAACTACCCTCACAGCTCTGAAGGTTGCAGGACTAAACACCTAGATCCACCACTTCCGGGTGAAAGCAGCCCACCAGCCGAGTGATATCAGTCTGAGTGAAGGTGACCTCTGACTAGAAACACCCCCTGTGGATCACCCTCAAGAAGACAGCAGACCTGGCTGAGAAACCTGCTCTAAGGAATTAAGATAACACCCTGCTGAATTCTCCCTAACACTAATTTTTCTTTCTTATCTTCTCCTAACGTAACATGCTCTAGTATTTCTGGATAATCACTAGTTCTATCTAATAGTTCTTATTTTCTCTTTTTATGAGTGCCAGTGGAATCTGAGACTAGAACCAGGAGGAGAACTCATCTGCTCTTGCTGGGACACAGAAACACCATAAAATTACTGCTCCCCACACAGCAAGGAAAAGAAGACCTTATCATAAATTGTTGGATTACAACTTGTCATGTCATCCTTTGCTTCTTGCTTAGAAACTTACTACCCAAATATGCTAGACCGGTAGTCCACGAGAAAACCCAATTAAGCCAGATTTTTGTTAGCTATACTTATCAGCCTGCGGCATGTTACAACTCTACTACCAAATGCATGTGGGGGTGGGGGAATTGTATTGGATAGGACCTGTCATGGCCAATGTGCAGCTAACTAATGTTGCTCCTATTTGTTTCAGCAGTATGCAGGGCCAACATCCAACAGGTCACCTCTCAGATGAACTATGCAACTCTACCCCCAAGGCTGAAAACACCACCTACCCCTGGAGCCCCCTGCAGGAACATTCTACACGTGTGGGACCACTGCTTACCTCTGCCTGCCTGAAACCAGAAGAACTCCCTACAAACCCCTCTGAGAGGAAGAAGTGGGATGCTAACCCCTTGGTCATTGTCCCTTTCCAGCAGGAAGTAGCTAAGAGCGGTTGTCACACCTGTTCACCATAACATCCCGTGGTCATTGCTCCACAAGGCTAAAAGAAGCTTGTGGGATAAGGGGCGAGGGGGGGGCGTGGGGGGAGATGAGGAGGAAACTGGTGTTGCAAGGCATGTCTGGCCATAAAGACTGTGAACAATGCACTGCTCTGGGGGGGGGTAATTATCACTGGCCCCAGGACAGATCATCAGATATGGCCTGGGGACCCCCAACACCTGGGGGCCTTCCTGTAAGCCCATGAAAAGGAGCGGGACCATATGTGCAAGACAAAGTCCCCAGAGGGTTATAAAAAGTGAAGCCCTCTGCACGTTTCTTCACTCTGATTTAGAAATTATTCCTGGAGTCCACTAGTGTCAATAAACGGGGTCCCTCCCTTTCTCTAGGAAGCATGCTTGGTATTTCTTTGGTCTTCTGCAACAGTTATGTCCTAGGCTGGTATTTTCACTGACAATGTCAACCTTTACTTTAACTGAGCCTATCTGTCTTTTTGCATCTACAATAACATACCCTTGCAATGTCTTGGTAACTTGTAACTTCCCTTTTTCCAGACCCCTTGGGGCACAAGGTAATGTGCCTGGGCCCCAGGACAGACACCACAAATTCCTTTACTATTATCATGTTAACTGTTCCTGCACCCACCTAAGCATGTGTCTCTCATTTTACTTTTTATCCAATCCCAGAGGCTTCCTGGCTTTGCTTTCTCCTGCCTCTCTAGTCTATCACCAATGGGCTTCATGTAACCCACCAACTCCTTGGATTGCAAAGTATAAAAATACAGGAAAACGCACCATTCTTGGGAGCATTACCTCAGTCTGTGGATGTTCTGCATCCTGGCAATTGTAGACGGTTTGGCTGAAATAAGCTCACAAAAATTCTTTACAGATTTGAATATGTATATATTTTTTTACGTTAACAGTACTAAGACGGGGTTTCCTCCTACCATTTCCTTCCTGTCCTGTTTTATTAATATAAGCTTCCTTTATTTATTTAATTTGTTTTGTTAATCCTCAACCAGATAGGAATGTGTGATCAGAGCCTCCCATGAGATGCCCTTCAGTCCCTGAATTATGTCAGATTTACGAGAGAGCTTCCTTTTTTATTCACAAAATACAATCCCTAAACCTAGACATAGGAAAGGGCTTTCTGTGAACTCTGTGGCTGAGCCTGGGAGCAAAGTTAATTTAAGGCAGAGCAGGAAATTGTGTTTTCCCTTAACTCTCCACCTGCACCTGGTCTGAGGGCTGTGCTGGTCTTGAGCGCCCCCTGCAGCCCAGCCCTGCTGCCTCCCTCAGGGAGGTTTGTGTCTGGGCTCACACAGACTTCACCTCACTGTGTGTCTCCCACAGTAATACAGGGCCGTGTCCTGGGCTTTCAGGCTGTTCATTTGCAGATACAGCGTGTTCTTGGCGTTGTCCCTGGAGATGGTAAATCGGCCCTTCACAGCACTGGCATAGTTTGTAGTACTTCCATCAGGATTAATTTCACCAAGCCACTCCAGCCCCTTCCCTAGAGCCTGGCGGGCCCAGCTCATCCAGTCGCTACTGAACGTGAATCCAGAGGCTTCACAGGAGAGTCTACGAGACCCCCCAGGCTGCACCAAGCCTCCCCCAGACTCCACCAGCTGCACCTCACACTGGACACCTGCAAACACAGAGACACAAGGTGGACTTAGAATCACATGGAAGCAAAATCAGGCACAGGCACAGGTCTCAGCGCTCCCCACTCCTGAGAATGACCTTGAAAAATGATCAGGAGGCAAACGCAGCTTGGCACCAAGTCCATGGTGGAGCCGCTGGGGTCCTCTCTCAGGCACTTGGGTTCTGAGTGTCTTCCCAGCATGCGGGGCAGGGCCCTCTTTAATGAGCAGGAGGAGAGCCCCATTTGCATGGAGTCTGGATATAAGGGTGCAGCTGAGACCCTGGGCTGCATGCCTGACCTTGTTATCCACAGGGGGACCCCAGATGGGAAAGGACTCAAGGATGCTGGTGACAAGGGGTCCAGTGCTAACCCACCCTCCCTCCCTCCTTTCCTGAGACCCGTCATCCTGACCCCATTCCTTTGGGGACAGCCTCCAGGATTGTGAGTCCTCCATCCTTGGGTTTTGATGAGGATCCAAGGGTGCTGCCCTCAGAGGCAGGTGTACAGGGTTTCCTCTTGCTCTTCTTCACCCGCCTTGGGCCATGTTGCCTTTCTGGGGTTTGGGAATAAGATTTGTCTTGGAATGATGATTTTATTTTGAAACTGAAAGATTCTCTTTGTCCTTCCATGAAATTGGAACATCAACATGTGACCAGGCAGGAGAGGCTGGGCTGGAAGCTTCCTTGCTGGGTCCCATCTCCCTCTTCCCACCACCTCCTGAAAGAACAAAGCAGAACTGACTATCTCCATACTTGTAGCGCTGGGTATTCAGCCTGACCCCGCCCCCTCACTGGGAGTGACCAAAAGAATGTCAGAAATGTCCTAACTCCTCCAACCACCACCTGAATGGACCAATGAAGCTCAAGGAATGCAGCAGCTAAGGTCATAATAAGGCTATACCATAGGATGTTCCCTATGCATCACTGTTGACCAATTAGGAAATAGTGGGGGATGGCTCAAACCTCAGAATGTGTTGTTCACTTCCTGACCATTGTGCTGTAAGACCCTGCTGAAAAACCCTGACCAAAGTGACCAATCTCTATAACCCACGTCACTTACTTAAGCCCACCTAAATTCAGCCCTATGTAGCCTTTGTTCTCCTGGGGCTCGCGCTCTCTCTCGTCTCGCCGCTGCGTTGGTAAGGAGGCTGGGGGAGCCAAGCCCAGGCTTGAATAAAGACTCTTTGCTTTTGCATCGGATGTGGCTCCCTGGTGGTCAATATTTGGGGACCCCGAATTCTGGGCACAACATTTGGGGGCTCGTCTGGGATCCCCATAACCCACGAGGGACCCCGACCCAGAGAGTCTGACTTATTGCGGTAGGTATCTGTGTTGTTGTGTGTTCTGTTCTGTGCGAGCTTGTTTCTGAAGTCTGTAGTGACTGAAGCGGTCTAGGTGGACGCACTGGGGGACCACTGGAGGGAAGAGTCAGAGGACGCTCCAATCCTCCATCTGGAGGGGCGTTGAAACCCCTCACGACGGGAGTGGGTTCCCCTCAAAAATCTGAGATAAGGCAGGTCGCTCCAGCTGGTTGGCACACGGCCATCATCTAATCTGTGGTTTTGTTTCCGCGGAGTTGGAAGGCTGTTTTTTGGGGCCCTCTGTTTTTCTGTTTCTGTGTTTTTCTTTTTTTAAAAAAAAAACAATGATAATTTTTTTAATTAAATCTTTATTGTTCAGATTATTAAACTTGTTCCTCTTCCCCCCCCATAGCTCCCCTCCTCCCAGTTCCTGCCCCACCCTCCACCCTCACTCCCCACCCACTGTCCTCATCCATAGGTGCACGATATTTGTCCAGTCTCTTCCTGAATCTCCCACACCCCTTTCCCCCCCAAGAATAGTCAGTCCATTCCCTTTCTATGTCCCTGATTCTATTATGATCACCAGATTATTTGTTCACTTGATTCTTAGATTCACTTGTTGATAGATGCATGTTTGTTGTTCAGAATTTGTATCTTTACCTATTTCTTGCTCTTCCTCTTCTTAAAGGATACCTTTCAGCATTTCATATAATACTGGTTTAGTGGTGATGAACTCCTTTAGCTTTTCCTTATCTGTGAAGCTCTTTATCTGACCTTCAGTTCTGGATGATAGCTTTGCTGGATAAAGTAATCTTGGTTGTAGGTTCTTGGTATTCATCATTTTGAATATTTCTTGCCACTCCCTTCTGGCCTGCAATGTTTCTGATGAGAAATCAGCTGACAGTCGTATGGGTATTCCCTTGTAGGTAACTGAGTTTCTTTCTCTTGCTGCTTTTAAGATTCTCTCTTTGTCTTTTGCTCTTGGCATTTTAATTATGATGTGTCTTGGTGTGGTCCTCTTTGGATTCCTTTTGTTTGGGGTTCTCTGTGCTTCCTGGACCTGTAAGTCTATTTCTTTCACCAGGTGGGGGAAGTTTTCTGTCATTATTTCTTCAAATAGGTTTTCAATATCTTGCTCTCTCTCATCTTCTGGCACCCCTATAATTCTGATGTTGGTACACTTGAAACTGTCCTAGAGGCTCCTTACACTATCTTCATATTTTTGGATGCTTTTTTCATTTTGTTTTTCCAGTTGGGTGTTTTTTGCTTCTTCGCATTTCAAATCTTTGCCTTGATTCTTGCGCTCCTCTGGTCTTCTGTTGGGAGTCTGTATAGTATTCATTATTTCAGTCCGTGTATGCTTAATTTCTAGTTGGTTCTTTATCATAACATCGAGGGTCTCATTAGATTTCTTGAGGATCTCACTACATTTATCGGCGGCTTCTAGACAGTTCTTAAGAGACCTTAAAAGTGGTTCTGAACTCAATATCCTCCATTGACAGTTTTGTCCTGTTTCTTTGTCTCCGCATTTTTTATGCTTTCTTGGTGCACCCCCTAGTGTTCTTTGTGCACAGTCTTGTTGTAGTTAAGCCTTGATTTTGTTGGCAATACTGGGGGTGATTTGACCTCCAGGCTAACTGGCTAGGAGAGTCCGCTGTGTCTGCAGTGGGAGAGCTTCTGTGCTGGATCTCTAGGGTGGTGGTAATCTAGCGTTTGCCTGAGGCTATCCCGCAAATGGCTCTGTGCAGGGCTGGGTGGGGTGGGTCCCCGGGGATCTACAGGGTGGGCGGAGCAAGCAGTTATGGCTGCTCTCAGTTCCGTCCCTAAGGGCTCTGCCTCACAGAGTCCCAGCAACCACTGCAAACATCGGAGAGAAAGCTGACTTCGAGTTCTGACCGAAGCCAGACAGTCCCGCTTCTCCTGTTTGAGTCTGGGTCCCTAGAGACTTGCCCGGATCTGGAGCTCAGAGTCTGAAGCTCCCTCCTGATTGAAAACAACAACCGCGCCCTCTGCCTTCAGCCCGCTCCGCATGCACTCCACACCTTAATATTTCACTTCAGCACTGCGCCTCCTCTTAGTCTGGGTATGATATTCTCTTGCCTCCTAGTTGTAGAATTTCCACTCAGCCAGCATTCCTGTGGTTCTGGATGATGTCCGTTCCGTCTTTTAGTTGTTTTTTGAAGTGGTTGTTCGAGGCAGTCTGTGTTTTTCTGTTTTATTGTGCAGACTTACTGGACAGACATTATGGGGCAGACTCAAACTACTCCTTTAAGCATTATGGTTGATCATTTCAAAGAGGTTAAAGAAAGGGCTAACAACCTCAGTATGGAGGTGCATAAAGGCCATTGGCAAACTTTCTCTTCCAGTGAGTGGCTGGCTTTCAATGTCGGGTGGCCACCAGAGGGGACTCTCGATCTCCCCACCATCTGCTGGGGCAGAGAAGTTGTCTCCTGGCCGAAGGGAGGTCATCCTGATCAACTCCCTTACATTACTACTTGGAAGGACCTCATGGAGGACCTGCCCTCTTGGCTTAAGCCCTCCTACCCCCACGCCCTCCAAAGCCGGGACCCATTCTTGCCTTGCAGAAAGTGGAGAAGAAAAAGGAGGAGAAAGAAGTCACCATGCCATCACCTCCAGCTCCCCTCTACCCGGTCTTGCAGGGGGGAACTGGAGAAGAACTAATTTTTCCTCCCCTGTATAAGCTCCCTAGGATGCTGGAGAGTTTCGAACCTCCCTCATCGCGGGAAGCTGTCAGAGTTCAGGGAGTGGCCGGGGGCGGAGTTCCTGGAGTGGCCAGGGGCGGAGTTCTGGGAGCGGCCGCAGTTCCGGTGGAAGCCCGCCTCTCATTAGACAGAGGGCTCAGAGGGAGCTGTCTGTCACAGCCCCCAATTCCACTATCAAGACCCTGCCCTTACAAGCCGTGGGGCCCCCGGATGCGGACGGCAATCAGCCCCATCACTATTGGCCTTTCACCACTAGTGACCTTTACAACTGGAAGGCACAGAACCCTAAGTTCTCCGAGAAGCCAGTACGGCTCATTGACCTATTAGACTAGGGGTGGGCAAACTTTTTGACTCGAGGGCCACAATGGGTTCTTAAACTGGACTCAGAAGAAGGAGCTGTGTTTCCCAACGTTGCCAGGTTAACACTGCTGCTGGTAAAGGAGCAGAGGGGACAGCAAGAGAACCCTGAGCTCTTTCGGCTCCGCAGGCCTGATAGGACACCCAAACAGGCCAGATCCGGCCCGCCGGCTGTAGTTTGCCCACAGCTGTATTAGACTCTGTCCTTTTCACCCACCAGCCCACCTGGGACGACTGCCAGCAGCTTTTGCAGGTCCTGTTCACAATGGAGGAGAGAGAGAGAATCCTCAATGAGGCCCAGAAAGTGGTTCCAGGAGTGGAAGGGAACCCAACCACCAACCAGGCCCAGATAGATGTTTCTTTTCCCTTAACCAGGCCTGAATGGGATTTCAACACGGCAGAAGGTAAGGAGAGGCTCCGGGTCTACCGCAAGACTCTAATTGGGGGTCTTCTAGGAAGCCCACCAATTTGACCAAGGTAGGGAATGTACAGCAGGAAAGGGATGAGTCTCCAGCTGCCTTTTTTAGAATGAATCATGGAGGCATACCGCACTTGGCATACCGCACATGGATGCAGAGGCACCTGATAGTAAAGCAGCTGTAATCATGAATTTTGTAAACCAATTGGCTGCGGACATTAGAAAGAAACTGCAGAGAGTAGATAGATTAGGAGAAAAGAGTCTGCAGGACTTGCTGGAAGTAGCCGAGAAAGTGTATAACAACCGGGAGCCTCCTAAAGATAAGCAGGCCTGTGCCATGGTGGCTGCCAATGACAAGCAGACCCTAAACCTGGCTAAGATTCTGCTAGCCACCACTGAAGACTCCCCTGAGGAAGGGACCTGCTGCCTTCGCCAACTTGCCGATGACCAGGAGGGAGGTAAGGGGGCTGCCCAGGGCGGGAAAAAGAAGCTGCAGAGGAATCAGTGCGCTTACTGCAGAGAGATAGGACACTGGGTCTGAGAATGTCCAACAAAGGCCAGCAAGAAAGGAAGCAAGGCGGACCAGGTGGGAGTCTTAGAGCTGGAGGAGCTGAGTGATTAGGGGAGTTGGGGCTTGGATCCCCTCCCCAAGCCCAGGGTAACTCTTAGAGTGGAGGGGACCCCAGTTGACTTCCTCATTGACACCGGAGCACAACATTCGGTCCGCCGCACACCTCAGGGGAAGCTAGCCAACAGAAAGTCCTGGGTACAGGGAGCAACTGGCATGAGCCAGTATTCATGGACTACCTGAAGAATGGTCGATCTACGAATGGGTCGGATATTCCACTCCTTCATGGTGATACCGGAATGCCCCTACCCCCTATTAGGACAGGACTTGCTAACCAAGATTGCAGCCCAGATAACTTTCAAACAAGGGGGGCCCCAGGTCACCGATGGTAAAGGCCACCCCATCCAAGTTCTGACTCTGAGACTGGAGGATGAGTATCACCTCCACCAGGGGGCGCCCCCAGTAGAAAGCAACATGGATAGATGGCTACAAGAATTCCTCATAGCCTGGGCGGAGATGGGGGGAGGAGGACTAGTGGCTCAAAGGGCCCCAACCCTGGTAGAGCTAAAACCAGGAGAAGGCCCGGTAAGAGTCAAGCAGTATCCTGTGTCTCAGGAGGCCCGGAAAGGAATCCAGCCTCACATTTGGAGACTGCGAAACCTACGGGTACTGGTTCCGTGCCAATCTGCCTGGAACACCCCCTCCTGCCAGTCAGGAAGACTCACACAAATGACCACCGACCAGTACAGGACCTCCAGGAAGTAAATAAAAGAGTCATGAACATACACCCAACTGTTCCTAACCCATACATTCTCCTAAGCTCTTTGGCACCCTCTAGAGTCTGGTATGCTGTATTAGACTTGAAGGATACTTTTTCAGCCTGCCTCTGGCGCCCCAAAGCCAACCCTTGTTTGCCTTCGAGTGGCATGACCTGGAGGAGGGCTACAGTGGACAATTAACCTGGACGCGATTACCCCAAGGGTTCAAGAATTCGCCTACCATCTTCATCGAGGCCCTACACGAGGAACTCGGTGAGTACAGGAGAGATCACCCCAGTCTCACCCTCCTCCAGTATGTAGATGACATCCTGATTGCTGCCGACAGCGCTGAGGACTGTGATCAGGGAACCCAAGATCTGCTGGCCACCTTGGGGACCTTAGGGTCCCAGGCATCTGTGAAGAAAGCTCAGATATGCAAAGAGAGGGTGAGTTATCTGGGATACATCCTAGAGGGCGGACAGCGGCAGTTGTCTGATGCCAGAAAAGAGAGAGTCCTGAAAATCCCTACTCTCACTTCCCGGAGGGAAGTGAGGGAATTCCTAGGATTGGCTGGCTATTGCCGCCTCTGGATACCAAGTTTTGCTGAGATCGCCAGGCCCCTATATGAAGCTACCAAGGAGGGAAAGGCGTTTGAATGGACTGAGAAAGAAGAGACAACCTTTAATCAAATAAAGAAAGCCCTTTTAGCTGCTCCAGCCCTGGGCCTGCCCGACATTACAAAGCCCTTTCGTCTCTTTGTGGGCGAATGCAAGGGAATAGCGAAAGGGGTTTAAACTCAGGCTTTAGGCCCCTGGAGCTGCCCAGTAGCGTACTTGTCTAAAAAGCTAGATCCAGCAGCCGCCGGCTGGCTGCCGTGCTTAAGAATCATTGCGGCAACTGTGCTTTTAGTCAAGGATGCCAACAAATTGACCCTGGGACAGGAAATCTGGATCACAACACCACATGCTATTGAGGGAGTCCTAAAACAGTCTCCTGATAGATGGATGAGCAATGCACGTATGACCCACTATCAAAGCTTGCTGCTCAACCCTCCTAGAGTACAGTTCCATTCCAGTGTGGCCCTCAACCCCGCTACCCTGCTGCCTGACCCTGACTTAAATGGCCCACTACATGACTGTGAGGGAATCCTAGAGCAGGTACATGGACTTCGGAAGGACTTGACCGATTGACCCCTCCTTGATGCAGAGGCCACCTGGTTCACGGACGGAAGCAGCTTCGTGTGGGATGGGTGCAGGTATGTGGGTGCAGCAGTGGTCACCAAAATGAACACCATATGGGCAGAGGCCCTGCCTCCTGGGACGTCAGGTCAGTGAGCAGAACTCATTGCACTCACTAAGGCACTGACACTGGGGGCTAGGAAACGGCTTTACGTTTACACAGACAGCCGTTATGCATTTGCTACGGCTCATGTCCACGGGGAGATCTATCAGGAGAGAGGGCTATTAACAGCAGAGAGACGGACAATAAAAAATAAGCAGGAAATTCTCGACCTGTTTGCGGCCTTGTGGCTCCCTGCTAAACTAGCCATTATCCACTGCCAAGGGCAGCAGAAGGCAGATGACCCGGTGGCAAGAGGTAACCAAAAGGCTGATCAGGCAGCCAAGGCAGTGGCCTTCACTTTGGTCCCCACCATGGCCCTACAACTACCAGACCCCGAGGACCCAGTTTTACCAGATCAGCCCAGGTACTCCCAGGAAGAGCTGCAGTGGATTAGGAAGCTTCCCCTCGCCCAGGAAGTGAAGGGATGGTGGTACACACCAAACAAGAAACTCATACTACTGGACTGGCTTGGGGTAACATTGTTAGAATGCATGCACTGATCCACCCACCTAGGGGCCCAGAAATTAAAGGACTTAATCCAGCATGCCAGGATCAGGATTCACCAACAAGACTCCAAAATAAATCAAATTGTAACCTCCTGTAAGACCTGCCAACTCACAAATGCAAGAGCCGGGTCAGGTGGAGAAGAAACCAGGCTCAGGGGCACCAAACTGGGAGCACAATGGGAGGTTGACGTCACCGAAATTAAACCAGGGAAGTATGGTTATAAATATCTTTTAGTGTTCATAGACACCTTCTCTGGCTGGGTAGAGGCGTACCCAACCAAGCATGAAACAGCTCAGATGGTGACCAAGAAACTACTGGAAGACATCTTACCCAGGTATGGTTTTCCTGCTATGATAGGATCCAACAACAGACCAGCTTTTATTTCACAGGTAACACAGTCAATAGCCAAGGTCATAGAGGCCGATTGGAAATTACATTGTGCTTATAGGCCCCAGAGTTCAGGGCAAGTAGAAAGAATGAATAGAACTCTAAAAGAGACCCTTACCAAATTAACCATGGAGACTGGCGGGGACTGGGTGGCTCTCCTCCCATATGCCCTTTACAGGGTGAGGAACTCCCCCTACACCCTGGGTCTGACCCCCTATGAGATCATGTTTGGTAGGCTCCCCCCTATCATTCCTAACCTCAAAGCTGAACTTCTTGCTGAGTTTGAAAATCAAGAAATATCTTTTCTCTTAAGAGGACTGCAGAGAGCACACGAGGACATTTGGGCTGCGCCTCCGCACTGTCTACGAGGCTGGTCCAACCCCGAGACCTCATCAGTACAAGCCAGGAGACTGGGTGTTCATCAAGAGGCACTGCCGGGAGACCCTTGAGCCCAGAGAAACTCGGACCCGGCATCTCAGCCCTTTACCCCGCTTACACCTACCATGGGGAACCTGGCCCTGAGTAATACCTTACTGTCTAAGGTAAACCCCCTTTGGAGCATAATCATAGAGGCATATTATGTTTTAAATGCCTCTAGGCCCGACCTAACCGAGTCTTGCTGGCTCTATCTAGATGTCAAACCACCGTACTATGAGGGCATCGCGATTGAGGGCAATTATATAGCAGCCTTGACTGCCAACTCCTGCAGGTGGCAGCAAACTGCTGCAAGGCTAACCCTCCAGGTGGTGATAGGGCAGGGAACTTGTATAGGCAACGTACCTTCTGAACAGTCACATCTCTGTATCAAAACTCTGGCTACCCCTAGGGTGGCAGCATAACTTTTGCCCCCTGAGAATGCATGGTGGGCCTGTTCCAGTGGCCTCGCTCCTTGCATCCACTCCTTATTACTTAATTCCCAAAAAGAGGGTTTCTGCATAATTGTGCAGTTAATCCCTAAGTTAATATACCAATCAGGAGAAGAAGTACTTAACAAAGTAGATGCCCTTAACCCCCAAAGTAAAAGGGAGCCTATTACTGCCCTAACTATGGCAGCCCCCTTGGGACTAGGACTAGCGGGAGCCGGAACTGGAATATCCTCGCTGGTGATACAAGACAGGAACTATGGAGCCCTGAGAGCTGCCATTGACTTAGACATAGAAATAATTGAGAAATCCATCACCCATCTGCAAAAATCCCTTACTTCCTTGTCTGAAGTAGTACTCCAAAACAGAGGAGGTTTAGACTTGCTATTCATGCAGCAAGGGGGCCTACATGCAGTTCTAGGGGAGGAATGCTGTTTCTATGTTGACCACTCGGGAGTTGTTAAAGAATCATGGCCCTTATAAGGGAAGGAGTGCAGAACCGAAAGCTAGAGAGAGAGCAATCTCAGTCCTGGTATGAATCCTTGTTTAACTGGTCCCCGCGGTTAACCACTCTTATTTCCGCCCTCGTTGGACCCCTTGTAATCCTCCTAATGTTGTTGACTTTCGGCCTTTGTATTATTAACAGATTAGTCCAATTTGTCAAGGAACACATAGGGATAGTTCAGTTAATGGTTTTACAAGCCCAATACTGGCCCCTAGCAATGGAGGACGAGGTAGGGATGCAGTCCCTCTCATGATTGAGCTGTAAGCTCCAAGACAAGGGGGGAATGAAAGACCAAAGCAGAACTGACTATCTCCATACCTGTAGAGCTGGGTCTTCAGCTTGACCCAGCCCCCCCACACTGGGAGTGACCACAGGAATACCAGAAATGTCCTAACTCCCCCAACCACCGCCTGAGTGTACCAATGAAGCTCCAGGAATGCAGCTAAGGTCCTAATAAGGCTATACCATAGGATGTTCCCTATGCGTCGTTGTTGACCAATCAGGAAATAGTGGGGGATGGCTCAAACCTCAGAATGTGTTGGTCACTTCCTCACCATTGTTCTGTAAGACCCTGCTGAAAACCCTGACCAAAGTGACCAATATCTGTAACCCACGTCACTTACCTAAGCCCACCTAAATTCAGCCCTATATAACCTTTGTTCTCCTGGGGCTCGCGCTCTCTCTCGTCTCGCCGCTGCTTCGGTAAGGAGGCTGGGGGAGCCAAGCCCAGGCTTGAATAAAGACTCTTTGCTTTTGCATCGGATGTGGCTCCCTGGTGGTCAATATTTGGGGACCCCGAATTCTGGGCACAACACTCCTTTTGGGAAGGTCGTGGTGAATGTCCTCCTGGATGACCCAGGATAAAGAAAAAAAAAGGATTAACAAAAACGAGAAAGGCTCAGTACCAGCGATGATGTTGGACATTAAGAACCTTCATTGTCTTTGGGTGGAGAGGCACCTCGATGAGAACATTGGACTGTGGGCTTAGTAATTCCCACAGATGCTGAGAGCTGCCCTTTCCCTCCTAGAAAGAGGTGTAAACAGGACCCTGTCCTCTGGCAGCTCGCACAGGGAGCACCTCCAAAGCAGAGCAGCATAGGAAACCTCTGTGTCTAATACCCACTACCCTAACAAGATTGCTTACATGTGGTCCCGCTAAGCCAGGAACAATTTGCCCCAAGAGCGTTGTTTGTAACATGCTAAAACTTACCATGACATATATGTCGTTTCCAATATAGGCCACATAGGACATGCCCGGCATTTATGACATGTGTTTCAGCTATGACAGGCATGCAGCACAGACAGGCATGTCACTTATGACACATTGTCAATGACATGCATGCCACCTAAGATGTATTTTGCTTATTCCATCTTTGGAGGCTCATCCTGGTATATAATTTGGAAATTGGCCTGTCATTTGTTCGTCTAGGGACAAGCCATGCTTCCCTGAATGAACAAATCCTACAACAAGTGCTACAGGGCCTCAGACCAGGACATTGCACAGACTCCCTCCCCCAGGTGACACCAGCCAGGTGGGCTGCTGGGCCCGCCCTCCACATCGCCATGCAGAGCTCAGTGCTCCTGGCATGTCCTTGCCGAGGAGAAAAGCCAAATGCCTGGAGACAAGCAAGAGGTGGTCTGAGCCCTGGCCAGTTTGGCTCAGTGGATAGAGCATTGGCCTGCGGACTGAAGGGTCCTGGGTTTGATTTTGGTCAAGTGCACTTGAACAGGTTGTGGGCCTGATCCCAGTAGGGAGTGTGCAGGTAATAGCAGATCAATGACTTTCTCTCATCATTGATGTTTCTATCTCTCTCTCCCTCTTCCCTTTCTCTCTGAAATCAATCAAAATATATTTTTTTCAAAATAGAATTGGCACTGGCTGGGCAGTTCATTTGGTTACAGCATCATCCTGATACAGCAAGGTTGTAGGTTTGATCCCCAGTCAGAGCACATACAAGAATCAACCAATGAATGCATAATAAATAGAAAAACAAATCAATGTTTCTCTCTCTCTCCCTTCCCCACTCAAATAAATAAATAAATAAATAAATAAATAAATAAATGAAAAATTTTAAAAGAAACAGGATTGCTTTAAAAAAATAGAATTATCCTGGTCTTTGGGGGGCCTTGAGCCCCACAGGGACCCTTGAGAGTGGGTGACTGAGCGGAGATCTCTGCTTCCTTCCTTCCAATGAATTCTTTTTTTTTTCTGTTCATCAGATTATTTATTCACTTGATTATTAGATTAACTTGTTGATAGATGCATATTTGTTGTTCAGAATTTGTATCTTTACCTATTTCTTCTTCTTCCTCTTCTTAAAGGATACCTTTCAGCATTTCATATAATCCTGGTTTGGTGGTGATGAACTCCTTTAGCTTTTCCTTATCTGTGAAGCTCTTTATCTGACCTTCAGTTCTGAATGATAGCTTTGCTGGATAAAGTAATCTTGGTTGTAGGTTCTCGGTATTCATCACTTTGAATATTTCTTGCCACTCCCTTCTGGCCTGCAATGTTTCTGATGAGAAATCAGCTGACAGTCGTATGGGTATTCCCTTGTAGGTAACTGAGTTTCTTTCTCTTGCTGCTTTTAAGATTCTCTCTTTGTCTTTTGCTCTTGGCATTTTAATTATGATGTGTCTTGGTGTGGTCCTCTTTGGATTCCTTTTGTTTGGGGTTCTCTATGCTTCCTGGTCCTGTAAGTCTATTTCTTTCACCAGGTGGGGGAAGTTTTCTGTCATTATTTCTTCAAATAGGTTTTCAATATCTTGCTCTCTCTCATCTTCTGGCACCCCTATAATTCTGATGTTGGTACGCTTGAAGCTGTCCCAGAGGCTCCTTACACTATCTTCATATTTTCAGATTCTTTTTTCATTTTGCTTTTCCAGTTGGGTGTTTTTTGCTTCTTCACATTTCAAATCTTTGCCTTGATTCTTGCGCTCCTCTGGTCTGCTGTTGGGAGTCTGTATAGTATTCTTTATTTCAGTCGGTGTATGTTTCATTTCTAGTTGGTTCTTTATCACAACATCGAGGGTCTCATTAGATTTCTCGAGGATCTCATTAAGTTTATCGGTGGCTTCTAGACAGTTCTTGAGAGACCTTAAAAGTGTGGTTCTGAACTCTATATCTTCCATTGACAATTTTGTCCTGTTTCTTTGTCTCCGCATTTTGTTATGCTTTCTTGGTGCACCCCCTAGTGGTATTTGTGCGCAGTCTTGTAGGTAAGCCTTGATTGTTGTAGCTAATACTAGGGGGGATTTGACCTCCAGGCCAAGTGGCTGTGAGAATCAGCTGTGTCTGCAGTGAGAGAACTTCTGTCCTCTAGGGAGGTGCTAATCTGGCGTTTGCCTGAGGCTATCCAGCAAATGCTTCTGTGCAGGGCTTGGGCGGGGCAGGTGGGTCGCACGGGATCAACAAGGTGGGCCGGAGAGAGCAGTTATGGCTGCTCTCAGTCCTATCTCCAGGGGCTCTGCCTCTCTGAGTCCCAGCAACTGATGCAAACCTCGGAGAGAAAACTGCACTCGCTCTGACCGAAGCCAGACCGTCCCGCTTCTCCCGTTTGAGTCAGGGTTCCTGAAGACTTGCCCGGATCTGGAGCTCAGAGTCTGCGACTCCCTCACGATTGAAAACGCCAACCGCGCCCTCAGCCACCAGCCCGCTCTGCATGCACTCCGCACCTCAGTATTTGACTTCAGCACTGCGCCTCCTCTGAGTGTCGGTATGGGTTTCTCTTTCCTTCTAGTTGTAGGACTTCCACTCAGCCAGCGTTCCTGTGGTTCTAGATGATGTCCGTTCTGTCTTTTAGTTTCACTTTTGAAGTGGTTGTTCGAGGCAGCAAACTCCGGCGTTAACCTATGCCACCATCTTGGTTCTCCAGTTTATTAGTCTTTTTTAAAAATTGAATTTATTGGGGTGACATTGGTTCACAGAACCATACAGGTTTCAAGTGTACAACTCAATAAAAAAAAAAAACAATGAATTCTTAGTGAGAGGACCCCTGCTGGCTCCTTTATGCCTCCTTCCTGGCCAAACATGGAACTGTCTTCCTCTCAGGCGTGACCAGGGCTCTGGAGACACAACTGGAGGGAACCATGAGCACCCAGACCTCCCTGCCCCTCTTGGGTGACCACGGGCTGGGATCAAAGGGAGCCCCACAATGGTCATGGGGACAAGGCAGTAAGACTGAGAGAAAGAGGAGGAGTATGCAGGGACCTGCCAGCCAGTGGTGCCACAGTGGGTGAGGCCACAGTGGGTGAGGTCACAGTGGGTGAGGACACAGTGGGTGAGGACACAGTGGGTGAGTACACAGTGGGTGAGACCACAGTGGGTGAGGACACAGTTAGTGAGACCACAGTGGGTGAGGTCACAGTGGGTGAGGACACTAGGTGAGGACACAGTGGGTGAGGGCACAGTGGGTGAGGACACTAGGTGAGGACACAGTGGGTGAGGACACAGTAGGTGAGGACACAGTGGGTGAGGACACAGTGGGTGAGGACACAGTAGGTGAGGACACAGTGGGTGACACCGGTCACAGTGGGTGATGTCACAGTGGGTGAGGACACAGTGGGTGACACCGGTCACAGTGGGTGTGGTCACAGTGGGTGAGGATACGGTGAGCAAGGTCACAGTGGGTGACGTCACAGTGGTTGAGGACACAGTGGGTGAGGAAACAGTGAGGACACAGTGGGTGACACTGGTCACAGTGGGTGATGTCACAGTGGGTGAGGACACAGTGGGTAACACCGGTCACAGTTGGTTAGGTCACAGTGGGTGAAGACACAGTGTGTGAGGCACCAGTGGGTGAGGACACAGAGGGTGAGGTCACCATGGGTGAGGCACCAGTGGGTGAGGACAAAGTGGGTGAGGACACAGTGGGTGAGGCATCAGTGGGTCTGCTGGTTCTTTGAGCAGTGCCTCCTGGCCATGTCTGTCACTGCAGAGTGGAAAAACCCTGCTCTTTGAGGCCTAGATCCAAGGAACGTCCTTTTAGTGGCAACAGGTTAAACAGAGCTCCAGGAGATTCATTAAATTATTTTTATTTATTTACCAGAGGCCCATTGCATGAAGAGATTCATGCAATAGGCCTTCCCCTCCCCTGGCTGCTGGCAACGGTTTTTCCTCTCGCACCCGGGACCAAGGCCTTTGCTCTGGACAGAGCCTTCAGTCTTCATTCTGCTGCTTCGCACCTACATATGCAAAGTGTTGGGTTAATTTGCATACTCTCCTGATTGGCTGGTGAGCGTAGCGGAGGGACTGTTAATTTACATGTTTGTCTATTATTAGGTAAGACTAGATGCCCAGTGTGCAAGAAATTGTGCATGAGTAGCTCACTTCTGCTTGCCTCAGCTGGCCACCCTGACCATCACTGCTAGTAGCTCTCGCCCTGCCCTCTACCACTCCTAGGTCTCCGCTGCTTATAGCCCTCTACCACTTATAGCCCTCCGCCGCTTATAGCCCTCCCTGCTTATAGCCCTCCCCCACTTATAGCCCTCCCCCACGTATAGCCCTCCAATGCTTATAGCCCTCCAATGCTTATAGCCCTCCCCCACTTATAGCCCTCCCCCGCTTATAGCCCTCTGCCACTTATAGCCCACCGCGACTTATAGCCCTCCCCCACTTATAGCCCTCCCGCACTTATAGCCCTCCCCCACTTATAGCCCTCCCGCACTTATAGCCCTCCCCTGCTTATAGCCCTCCGCCGCTTATAGCCCTCCCCCAGTTATAGCCCTCCGCAGCTTATAGCCCTCCGCAGCTTATAGCCCTCCCCCACGTATAGCCCTCCCCCACTTACAGCCCTCCGCAGCTTATAGCCCTCCCCAGCTTATAGTCCTCCACTGCTTATAGCCCTCCCGCACTTATAGCCCTCCCCCACTTATAGCCCTCTGCCGCTTATAGCCCTCCCCTGCTTATAGCCCTCCCCCGCTTATAGCCCTCCCCAACTTATAGTCCTCCGCAGCTTATAGCCCTCCCCAGCTTATAGCCCTCCGCAGCTTATAGCTCTCCGCCACTAATTGCTAGCGCCCTGCCCCGCCTGACGGGAGAACCACAGCTCCTTGGTCTTGATGACATTTCAGCCAAGGGCTTTTTATTAATATAGATTTTTAAATCCTCACTCAAGGATATTTCTCCATTGATTTTTTTTAGAGAGAGTGGAAGAGAGAGGGAAAGACAGTGAGAAACATCAATGTGAGAGAAACCTGTGGATTTGTTGCCTCTTGTAACAGCCCAGACCAAGACCCGGGCTGAAGAGGCCATTGCAACTGAGGCACATGCCCTTGACTGTAATCAAACCTGGGCCCCTTCAGTTTCAGGCCGAAGCCCTATCCACTGAGCAAACCAGCCAGGGCTATTTTATTTTTTATGATGAAGAGGAAACAAACTTGTAAAGGAAACCCCTCTTTGGCCAATCCCTGAACATGCCTTTGGGGCTGCATTCTTGAGTTTACTGAGTCCTGAGTTCAGTCAGTCCTGTAGTTCTGAGTGCCCGATGCTGGCCCAGAGGGCCCCCTGGTGTCCTGAGTGGCCCCCTGCAGCCCAGCCCTTCTGCCTCCCTCAGGGAGGTTTGTGTCTGGGCTCACACTGACTTCCCATCACTGTCTCTCTCGCACAGTAATACACGGCCATGTCCTCGGCTGTCAGGCTGTTCATTTGCAGATACAGCGTGTTCTTCGCAATTTCACTAGAATTGGTGAATCAACCCTTTACAGAATTGGCATAGTATGTGCTACCACCTGTATTAGTAATGAGTGAGATCCACTCCAGCCCCTTCCCTGGAGCCTGGCGGACCAGGCCATCCAGTAGCTACTGAAGGTGAATCCAGAGGCTGCACAAGAGCGTCTCAGAGACCGCCCAGACGGCACCAAGCCTCCCCCAGACTCCACCAGCTGGACCTCACACTGGACAACTGCAAACACAGAGACACAAGGTAGACAGAGAATCACATGGAAGCAAAAACAAGCACAGGCACAGGTCTCAGTGCTCCCCTCTCCTGAGAATGACCTTGAAGAATGATCAGGAGGAAAACGCAGCTTGGCAACAAGTCCATGATGTAGCCGCTGGGGTCCTGTCTCAGGCACTTGGGTTCTGGGTGTCTCCCCAACATGAGGGGCAGGACCCTCTTTTATGAGCAGGAGGAGAGCCCCATTTGCATGGAGTCTGGATATAAGGGTGCAGCTGGGACCCTGGGCTGCATGCCTGACCTTGTCATCCTCAGGGGGACCCCAGATGGGAAAGGACACAAGGATGCTGGCCACAAGGGCTCCTGTCTGACCCACCCTCCCTCCCTCCTTTCCCAATACCTGGTCACCCTGACCCTTTTCCTTTGGGGGCAGCCTCCAGGATTGAGAGTCCTCCATTCTTGGGGTTTTGATGAGGACCCAGTGGTTCATGGATGGGGCTTCCTCTCCCTCTCCTTCACCTGCCGTGAGCCATGTTACCTTTCGGGAGTTGGGAATGAGAATTTGCATTGGATGATGCTTTAATTTTGAGACTGAAGGATTCTCTTCATTGTTTTCCCCATTCAGAACTTCCACAAAACTCGAGGGTGTACATGTGACTCAGCAGGAGAGGCTGGGTGGATGCTGTGGCCACAACCTCAGTAGGTAAACTGTGTCCCTATCACAGATTGTAACTGCCTTTCCAAAACCACAGATTTCACTTAACTTCCATGCTGTTCATGTGCAAAGGTCCTGTTTTCCCAGCCTCTCAAACTGAAACTAGTTCCGTCTTTACAAATGGAGCCCTGGCTGTTGTCGTCCAGTAGTTTATACATTGGCCCGGGCATCACATGGTCTCGCGTTCAATTTCCGGTCAAGGTTGCCGGTGCACTCCAGGCCCCGGTTAAGGTCACTGAGGAAACAACCAATCCATGTGCCTCTCTCACATCAATGTTTCTCCCCCCCACCACCACACCCCACTCGATCCTGCTCCTCTCTTCCATTCTCTCGCTGAAAAGGAATGGGAATAATATCCTTGGGTGAGAATAAAAAATTAAAAAAAGAAACATGTTGGCTTTTGGAAGCAAAACCCTGGGTGGAAATTGAGGCACCAAGTCGTCTTTGGGGGCAGGTGAGGCCCTCCCTTCTCGGTGGGCGGCGGGGCAACCTGCAGGGCAGTCCTCAGCTCTTCTTCTGGGGGCAACCCCATCCCACAGCCCCTCCCTTTGCCCCATGCAGCACAGGCCCTGGCCAGCTCAGCTGGACTCGCTGGGGGTGAGGCCCCCACTCCCCCCACTCGCTTTTCCTTAAGAGGAGACCATGCTCACCCCAGCTCTGAGCGAGGTGTCTTACCCCAAAGCCAGGGGGACGAGTGCCAGTTCCCAAGGGAAACCATAGCCCTGGTGTGGAGAGGGGAGAGCTGCCCTGTGGACACATTATGAGCCCATTGCACAGCTGCACTAAGAAAGGCTCATCCATGAACTGCATCAGCCGCCCACACCGTGCTGATGGATGAGGTGTGCAGGGCAGCTGCCATGTCCCAAAGCCCTGCTCTCTGCTCAGCCTCAGACCCAGCTCGCACCTCCCCAGGCTGCTGGTTCAGAGAAGCTGGGTCCTGGTTTAAAAGAAAAGCAGAGATGAGGGGTTTTCTGGGCTGAGAGGAGGAGGGTGTGGGAGCCAGTGTGCAATGGTGGATGGGCTTCGCCAGGTTGCAATCAAAATGCTGTGGAAGTGAGCACAGGAGGTGATGGCTGCACAGCACAGCAAAAGTGCCACACGCCACCAACTGTGCACTTTGTGGAAGAAACAAGGTAGACACGTGCCCAGGGACTGACAGTCACCTTTCAGGGTGATCTGGTCAGAATTCCCTAAATGGGCCATTATGGGGGAGTCAGTCCCAGGCCTTACCTTTTTGGTAAAAGGCTTATCTTTGTCTCAAGCCAGTCCTGCCCATAGTTCTTGAGCATCAAGGTCAACACTCCTTTAAAACAAGCCCTAACCGCCCTCAGGAGAGCACTCTTGGTAAGTGTCCTGCGATCCAACCCCCGCCTGCTCCCTCCCACCTCCATGCAGCCTTCCCTCCTCCTCCTCAATCCCAAATGTGTCAGAGAAGCTGGGAGAGCAGCTGTGACCCTGGCATTGTCAGGGGCATCCGAGATCCTGCTTCCTTGCCACTGTCCTAGGTTTGGCTCAGATCAACTCTTAAAAAATTCTCCACAGGTTTGAACGTACGTATGTCAACTACGTCAACGTGGTTCACATATGTTGTGGGTTTTATGCCATTTCACCCACCCAGGGGAACTTGGAAAGGTGTCACAGGGGAGATGGGCACAGCTGGGGAGGCCTCATTCCTAAGGAAGGGAACCTGACGTCCATGACAACCAACAGCAAACTTGTTTTCCCTCCAAAACATGGGAACTCCTTAGACCTCATCCTGGCTAGGTTGCAGGATTTTAATAATTGTGTGCACTTCCCTCTCCACACGGGGAAGAAGCAGGTATGAATGTATGTTGTAAATAAAGAAAAGACAACATATTGATGTAAGAAATGTCCAAACATGGAGAGAATGTTTCACAAGCTTTTATTGGAGCCAGACTGACAACTGTTGGGAAGCCAGACCTCAAATGCATGGAGAACAACCATTTCTAGCTGCATTTGTGCATTTGAAGTTAAGGCGGGAAGGTGAGGAAGGTGACATGGAGGGAGAGAGCGAGGCAGGGACTGGGTGACAGGACAGTTACCAGGAGGTGCTTTCCTGAGGGTGGTCATGCTGATGTCACAGATGAATTAACCCAGATGCACAGGAACAATGGACATGGTTGCTCAAGGGAAAGATGACCTTATTAGTAAAGAAGTGATAGGCCTGCTGCGGGCCCACCCCCAGGACTGCCCAGGTAGGAAGGTGTGATCAGAGCCCCTGGGAGGTTCCTTTCAGTCCCTGGATTATGTCAGAATAAAGACAGAGCCCCTTTTATGATCATAAATACAATCCCTTAAACCAGACATAGAAAAGGCCTTCTGTGAGCTATGTTGCCTGGAGCAAAACTATTTTAAGACAAAGCAGGAAATGTTATCTTTGCTTAACTCTGCACCTGTTCCTGGTCCTGGGCCTGTGCTGGTCCTCAGCGCCCCCTGGTGTTCTCGACGCTCCCCGCAGCCCAGCCCTGCTGTCTCCCTCAGGGAGGTTTGTGTCTGGGTTCACACTGACTTCCCCTCACTGTGTCTCCTGCACAGTAATACACGGCAGTGTCCTCGGTGGTCATGGACCTCAGCTACAGGGAAAACTGGTTCTTGGACGTGTCTGGGTCGATGACTAACCGACTTTGGAGAGATGGCACGTACTCTCTGTACCACTGGAACCTGAAGTAGGTCCTTCCTAGCCACTGGAGCCCTTTCCCTGGGGGCTTCCTGACCCAGTGCCAAGCAGCACTATAGCTGGCATTTGCCTGAGCATCACTCATTGATATAAGGCCCTGGGTGCACACAGCCCACTGAGGCACGGACCCCAGTTCTGCAGCCAGATTTCTCCAGAGCCGGATCCCTGGGCAGATGGGACCCAAGGCAGGGGACACAGACAAGGGTGCTCATACACTGGCCTGTGGGTTTGGGCACTGTGGACCTTACACCAATTGCAGAGCCTGTTTACCAAGATTAATTGATTGGATTTAATTAATTAATTAATTCATTCATTCATTCCGCCAACACTGAGGGCCTGTGACACTCCAGCATCCCTCTAGGCCAGTGGTCGGCCAACTGTGGCTTGTGAGCCACATGTGGCTCTTTGGCCCCTTGAGTGTGGCTCTTCCACAAAATACTGACTTCTGTGCTTGGGCCACTAAATTTTAATCACACTACATGCGGACCCAAACGTGGTATTTTTTGGAAGAGTCACACTCAAGGGGCCAAAGAGCCGCATGTGGCTTGTGAGCTGCAGTTTGCCAACCATTGCACTAGGCAACAAGGACAAATCAGTGAAGAAGCCAGGGGCCCTGTCCCCGTGTTCTGGGGTCGCACACCAGGTGCTTGTGTTATATCGCAAATCAGGGAGCTGGACAAGACGCCTAATAAGCCAATTAGTTAGGAGTCATCTTTATTGCAGGCAGATTCAGAGCAGATTACCTCTGTCAAATTCTGAGCACACACAGGAGGGAGTATTTCATTCTTATATCCTTCTAGCTTTTTGTGTAAGACAGCTTGTAACCTTGAGTACATATCATATCTATAGAGACACCTGTAACCTCAGATGAACAAACACTTGGCAGAATATGTGAATTAATATCAGTATCAGTGTATCGGTCCCTGTAGATGGCTAGCATGCAAGGTCAGACAGTTAAGTTTATCTTTTTCTATTATTTGAACTAAAAACAAAGTCATTTTATAGAATAAGAGACTGTCTTAAAGGGACAGATTTTATAGTGACAGAGTTTATAGGACTAGGGACTATCTAACAATAGCAGAGAATTTCAAACAGCAGTTTTATACAAGATGGAGGTTACTGTGCTTCACTTGTGTGTCAGACATACACCAAGTGGCTCTCAGAGCTGGGCAGCTGGGGAACCTGGGAGCAGAGGGCGCAGGTGAGAGTCTTCAGCCCAGGGGACTCACAGGGGAAGGACATGGGCACTTCCTGCTGAGGTGCCTCACCTTGAGCACAGGGAGATGGGGACTAGAGGGCACCTCTGCAGGGAGCAGGGGCAGGAGCAGCCGAGACACCAAATGGCCAGGTGGATGCATAGAGGCTCTTCCTTCTAAAGTGACCCCAGTGGTTAGTCTGCAAAGAGCAATGGCTCCTGCCCTGGCTGTGAGGCTCAGTGGCTAGAGTGTCAGCCTGGATAATGGAAGGTCCCGGGTTTGATTCTGATCAAGGGCATGCACCTCGGTTGCAGGTTCCCCAGCCCTGGTTGGGGTGTGTGCAGGAAGCAACTGATTGATGTCTCTCTCTCTCTCCCACATCTCCCACATGTTTCTGTCTGTCTCTCCCTCTGCCTTGCACTCTCTCTCTAAAAATCAATGGGAAAATAGACTCAATGAGGATTAACAAAAAAATATTTTAAAAAGTAAATAAAAGAATGATGGCTCCTGACAGGAGTCACAGAAGCGAGGTTCTGCTTAGGGAGTTCCCCAGTGTAGGAAATAGGCCTCTGAGATCCACCCCCAGCACAGTCAGCTTTTATTGGAAAGGGTTACTGAGTGTCCCCAGGGCAAAGGGAACTCGGGAGGAGGCAAGAGGTATAAGAACAAAGAACTGTGCACCTGAGCCAGGATGGCACAGCCTCCTACTGGGTAAAGTGGAGACAACTCAAAAAGGCCTCGGCCCATTTTTTTCATGTAACCCACTACGTCCCTCCTTTGATTGCAATGTATAAAAATATAGGAAAAGCTGCCATTCTTGGGAGCATTATCTCAGTTTGTGGAGGTTCTGCATCCTGGCATTTGTCAACAGTTCGGCTGAAATAAGCTCACAAAAATTCTTCACTGATTTGAATGTGTTTTTTATGTTAACAGTACTAAGACAGGGTTGTCTCCTACCATGTCCTTCATGTCCTGTTTTATTAAAATAGGGTTCCTTTATCTACTTATTTCGTTTTGTTAATCCTCAACCAGATAGGGATTTGAGATCAGAGTCTCCCTTCAGTCACTGAATTTTGTCAGATTTATGACAGAGCCTCCTTTTTTTATTCACAAATACAATCCCTAAACCTAGACATAGGAAAGGGCTTTCTGTGAGCTCTGTGGCTGAGCCTGGGAGCAAAGTTAATTTAAGGCAGAGCAGGAAATTGTGTCTTTGCTTAACTCTGCACCTGCTCCTGGTATGGGGGCTGTGCTGGTCTTGCGCACCCCCTGGTGTCCTGGACGCCCCCTGCAGCCCAGCCCTGCTGCCTCCCTCAGGGAGCTTTGTGTCTGGGCTCACACAGACTTCCCCTCACTGCGTCTGTTTGTACAGTAATACAGGGCAGTGTCCGTGGCTCTCAGGCTGTTCATTTGCAGATACAGCATATTCTTGGCGTTGTTCCTGGAGATGGTGAATTGGTCCTTCACAGAATTGGCATAGTTTGTGGTACTTCCATCAGGATTAATTTCACCAAGCTACTCCAGCCCCTTCCCTGGACCCTGGAGGACCCAGTACATCCAGTAGCTACTTAAGGTGAATCCAGAGGCTGCACAGGAGAGTCTCCGAGACCCCCCAGGGGGCACCAAGCCTCCCCCATTCTCCACCAGCGGCACCTCACACTGGACACCTGCAAACAAAGACACAATGTGGACTGAGAATCACATGGAAGCAAAATCAGCCACAGGCACAGGCACAGGTCTCAGTGATCCCCTCTCCTGAGAATGACCTTGAAAAATGATCAGGAGGAAAGGGCAGCTTGGCACCAAGTCCATGGTGGAGCCGCTGTGGTCCTGTCTCAGGCACGTGGGTTCTGGGTGTCTCCCCAGCATGAGGGGCAGGGCCTCTTTTATGAGCAGGAGGGGAGCCCCATTTGCATGGAGTCTGGATATAAGGGTGCAGCTGGGACCCTGGGCTGCATGCCTGACCTTGTCATCCTAGGGGTGACCCCAGATGAGAAAGGACTCAAGGATGCTGGCCACAAGGTGTCCCATCTGACCCACCCTCTCTCCTCCTATCTTTAAACCCAGCACCCTTGACCTCATTCCTTTAGCGGTAGCTTCCAGTATTGTGAGTCCTCCATCCTTGGGTTTTGATGGTGACCCAGGGGTGCTGCCCCCAGAGGCAGGTGGACAGGGCATCCTCACACTCTCCATCACCTGCAGTGGGCCATGTTGCCTTTCTGGGGTTTGGGAATAAGATTTGCCTTGGAAAATGATGATGCTTTTATTTTTGAGACTGAAAGATTCTCTTGTTCTTCTTCCCAATAAGATCTTCCGTGAAACTGGAACTTCAACATGTGATGAGGCAGTAGAGGCTGGGCTGGAAGCTTCCTTGCTGCTGCCCATCTCGATCTGCCCACCACGTCCTCTAGGCAAGGTCATGATGAATGTCCTCCTGGATGACCCAGGATTGAAAAAACAAAAAGAAGAAATAAAAAGGAGAAAGGACCTTGAGAGCTTGTTTGGAGGTTCTAGCAAGGGAGCGCAGCTACTCGTATACCCTTGACCAAAGTCCGGTCCTCTCCTCGGGGGGGGGGGGGGAGTTCGTCCTCTTTGACCGAGAGCGCAGCTTCGGGAGGGACGCACACGGATCGGTGAGGGAGGAGGGGGACACCCGCCTAGCCAGCCAGATCAGCCAAATCAACCCTGGCGATCAATGGGGTGACAGATGTCGCAGCCAGATCGCCCTCACATCAAAATAAAAAGCTTCTGCACAGCAAAAGAAACCATCAACAAAACAACGAGAAAACATATTTGCAAATGTCATATCTGATAAGGGCCTAATCTCCAAAATTTATAGGGAACTTATACAACTTAACAAAAGGAAGATAAACAATCCCATCAAAAAATGGGCAAAGGACCTAAATAGACACTTTTCAAAAGAGGACATTCAGAAAGCCAACAGACATATGAAAACATGCTCAAAGTCACCAATCATCCGAGAGATGCAAATCAAAACAACAATGAGGTACCATCTCACACCTGTCAGGTTGGCTATCATCAACAAATCAACAAACGACAAGTGCTGGAGAGGATGTGGAGAGAAAGGAACACTTGTGCACTGCTGGTGGGAATGCAGACTGGTGCAGCCACTATGGAAGACAGTATGGAGTTTCCTCAAAAAACTAAAATTGGAACTCCCATTAGACTCTGTGATCCCACTTCTAGGAATATATCCCAAGAAACCAGAAACACCAATCAGAAAGGATATATGCACCCCTATGTTCATAGCAGCACAATTCACCATAGCTAGAATCTGGAAACAGCCTAAGTGCCGATCAGTAGATGAATGGATTAGAAAATTGTGGTACATCTACACGATGGAATACTATGCTGCTGTAAAAAGAAGGAACTCTTACCAATTGCAACGGCATGGATGGAACTGGAGAGCTTTATGCTAAGTGAAATAAGCCAGTCAACAAAGGAAAAATACCACATGATCTCACTAATTCATGGATAATAGAGACCATTATAAACTTTTGAAAAATAATAGATACAGAGGCAGAGCTGCCTCAAACAGATTGTCAAACTGCAGCGGGAAGGCCGGGGAGGGGTGGGGGGGGGCAGGAGGGAGGGGGGTAAGAGATCAACCAAAGGACTTGTATGCATGCATATAAGCATAACCAATGGACATAAGACACTGGGGGGTAGGGGAGGCCAGGGGATTGTCAAGGGTGGGGGGAAAAAAGGGACACATATGTAATACCCTTTGTAATACTGTAAGCAATAAAAAAAAATAAAAAAGGGAGAAAGGCCCAGTACCAGCGATGATGATGGACATTAAGAGCCATCATGCATTTCAAGTGGAGAGCCACCTTGATGAGAACATTGGACGGTGGGCTTGGTAATTCCCACAGATGCTGAGAGCGGCCCTTTCCCTCCTAGAAAGAGGCGGAAACAGGACCCTGTCCTCTGGCAGCTCGCACAGTGAGCACCTCCAAAGCAGAGCAGCACAGTCAGCCTCTGTGTCTAACACACACTAGGCTCACAAGATTGCTAAAATGTGGTCCCGCTAAGCCAGGAACAATCTGCTCCTAGAGCGTTGTTTATAACATGCTAAAACATACCATGGCATATATGTCGTTTCCAATATAGGCCACATAGGACATGCCCGGCATTTATGACATGTGTTTCAGCTATGACAGGCATGCAGCACAGACAGGCATGTCACTTATGACACATTGTCAATGACATGCATGCCACCTAAGATGTATTTTGCTTATTCCATCTTTGGAGGCTCATCCTGGTATATAATTTGGAAATTGGCCTGTCATTTGTTCGTCTAGGGACAAGCCACGCTTCTTGCATGAACAATTCCTACGACAAGTGCTACAGGGCCTCAGACCAGGAAGTTACACAGGTCTCCCACCCCCAGGTGACAGCGGCCAGTTCGGCTGCTGGGCCAGCCCTCTACATCACCATGCTGTGCTCAGTGCTTGTGGCGTCTCTCTGCTGAGGGGTAAAGCCAAATGCCTGGAGACAAGCAAGTGGTGGTCTGAGCCCTGGCCAATTTGGCTCAGTGGATAGAGCGTCGGCCTGCGGACTGAAGGGTCCCGGGTTTGATTTCTTTCAAGTGCACTTGCCCAGGTTGTGGGCCTTATTCCAGTAGGGAGTGTGCAGGTAAAAGCAGATCAATGACTCTTTCTCATCATTGATATTTCTATCGCTCTCTCCCGCTTCCCTTCCTCTATGAAATAAATCAAAATATATATTTAAAAAAATAGAATTGGCACTGGCTGGGCAGTTCATTTGGTTATAGCATCATCCTGATACAACAAGGTTGCAGGTTCGATTCCCAGTCAGAGCACATACAAGAATCAACCAATGAATGCATAATAAATAGAACAACAAATCAATGTTTCTCTCTCTCTCCCTCTCCCCCCAATAAATAAATAAATAAATAAATAAATAAATAAATAAATAAATAAATAAATAGATAAATATCTTTTTTTTCCAGATAATTCATAGTTTTAATATCCCCTCATGTGAGACTACAGGGTTTTTTATTGCTTAAAGTATTACAAAGAGTATTACATATGTCTCCTCCCCCCCCCTCCGCCCTTTACAATCCCCTGGCCTCCCCTACCCCCATGTCTTATGTCCATTGGTTATGCTTTATATGCATGCATACAAGTCCTTCGGTTGACCTCTTATCCCCCCCTCCTGCCCCCCCCCTCCCCAGCCTTCCTGCTGTAATTTGACAGTCTGTTCGAGGCAGCTCTGCCTCTGTATCTATTATTTTTCAAAAGTTTATAATGGTCTCTATTATCCATGAATTAGTGAGATCATGTGGTATTTTTCCTTTGTTGACTGGCTTATTTCACTTAGCATAATGCTCTCCAGTTCCATCCATGCTGTTTCAAATGGTAAGAGTTCCTTCTTTTTACAGCAGCATAGTATTGCATTGTGTAGATGTACCACAGTTTTCTAATCCATTCATCTATTGATGGGCACTTAGGCTGTTTCCAGATCTTAGCTATGGTGAATTGTGCTGCTATTAACATAGGTGTGCATATATCCTTTCTGATTGGTGTTTCTGGTCAGAACCCCCTAATTGGGCTGTTATGGGGTGAGTCAGCCCCAGGCCTTAACTTTTTAGTAAAAGGCTTCTCTTTGCCTCAAGGCAGTCCTGCACATAGTTCTTGAGCATCAAGGTCAACACTCCTTTAAAACAAGCCCTAACCACCCTCAGGAGAGCACTCTTGTTAAGTGCCTGCGAACCAACACTCGCCTGCTCCCTCCCACCTCCATGCAGTCTTCCTTCCCCCCTCCTCAATCCCAAACGTGTCAGAGAAGGTGTGAGAGCAACTGTGACACTGGCATTGTCAGGGATATCTGTGATCCTGCTATCTTGCAACTGTCCTAGGTTTGGCTCAGATCAACTCTTAAAAATTCTCCACAGGTTTGGACGTGCGTATGTCAACTACGTCAACGTGGTTCACTTATGTTGTGGGTTTTATGCCAATTCAACCACCAAGGGGAACCTGGAAACCTGTCATGGGGGAGATGGCACAGCTGGTGAGGCCTCGTTCCTAAGGAAGGGAACCTGACGTCCTTGACAACCTACAGCAAACTTGTTTTCCCTCCAACACATGGGAACTCTTTAGACCTCATCCTGGCACAGTAGCAGGTTTATAATAATTGTGTGCACTTCCCTCTCCACACGGGGAAGACGCAGGTATGAACGTATGTCGCAAGTGAAGAAAGACAATATGTTGATGTAAGAAATGTCCAAACATGGAGAGAATGTTTTACAAGCTTTAATTAGAGCCAGACCGACAACTGTTGGGGAGCAAGACCTCAAATGCTTGGAGAACAACCATTTGCCGTTTGTTTGTGCATTTGAAGTTAAGGCGGGAAGGTGAGGAAGGTGACATGGAAGAGGGAGAGAGTGAGGCAGGGACTGGGTGACAGGACAGTTACCAAGTGGTGCTCTCCTGAGGGTGGTTATGCTGATGTCACAGGTATGTTAACCCAGATGCACAGGAACAATGGATGGGGTTGCTCAAGGGAAAGATGAGCCTTTTAGTAAAGATGTCATAGGCCCTACCCTCAGGACTGCCCAGGTAGGAATATGTGATCAGAGCCTCCTGGGAGGGTCTTTTCAGTCCCTGGATTATGTCAGAATAAAGACAGAGCCCCTTTTATTATCATAAATACAATCCCGAAACCTACACATAGGAGAGGGCTTTCTGTGAGCTCTGTTACTTGAAGAAAAACTATTTTAAGACAAAGCAGGAAATGTTATCTTTGATTAACTCTGCACCTGCTCCTGGTCCTGAGCCTGTGCTGGTCCTCAGCGCCCCCTGGTGTTCTCGATGCTCCCTTCAGCCCAGCCCTGCTGTCTCCCTCAGGGAGGTTTGTGTCTGGGCTCACACTGACTTCCCCTCACTGTGTGTCTTACACAGTAATACACGGCCGTGTCCTCGGTGGTCATGGACCTCAGCTCAGGGAGAACTGGTTCTTGGACGTGTCTGGGTCGATGACTAACCAACTTTGGAGAGATGGCACGTACTGTCTGTACCACTTGGAACTGAAATAGATCCTTCCCAGCCACTGGAGCCCTTTCCCTGGGGGCTGCCTGACCCAGTGCCAAGCAGCACTGTTACTGGAGACACTGTCTCCAGAGATGGCACAGGTGAGGGACAGGGTCTGCGAGGGCTGCACCACCGTGGAGCCCAACTCCTGCAGCTGCACCTGGGACAGGACACCTCTGACAGAAGGAAGCAACAAGGTTAATCAGTCCACGTCTCTGTGAACACGGCTGCGAACCCCCACATACCCAGACACTGACCCCAGGGGAACCCCAGCATGGGAAGGAAGACGAGGAAGGAGACAGCCATGTCCCTCGGTCAGCCAGACTTAGCAGGCTCCGCGGCCCCATTGGGGCTGTATTTATACAGGAAGCCACGCCTGGCATTTGCCTGTGCATCACTCACTCATATAAGGCCCCAGGTGCGCACAGCCCACTGAGGCATGGACCACAGTTCTGCAGCCAGATTTCTCCAGCACCAGGTCCTTGGGCAAGTGGGACCCAAGTCAGGGGGCACAGACAAGGGTGCTCAGAGGGGAGCACCTGGGTGTGGGCTTTGTGGACCTAACCCCAATTCCAGGGCCTGTTCATTCACATTAATTGATTGGACTTCATTCATTCATTTATTCCACCAGCACTGAGGGCCAGTGACACACCAGAGTCCCTTTAGGTAACAAGTACAAATCAGTGAAGAGAATGAGACCCCGTCCCCATGTTCTGGGGTTGCAAGCCAGGTGCTTGTGGGTCAGACACACACCATGTTGCCCCCAGAGCTGGGCAGATGAGGATCCTGGGAGCAGAGGGCACAAGTGAGTGTCCTCAGACCAGGGGACCCACAGGGGAAGGACATAGGCCTGGGCTGGCGTTTTGCCTCCTGATGAGATGCCTAACTCTGGACACAGGGCGTGTGGCCTGGATGGGGATCCTGGTGGGTTGTCGGGTGGTATGTGATGCCCAGGGGCCACTCCAGTGCCTCCTGGCTTCTCCTCGAAGTGCAGGGGCTCGCAGAGAGGAGGCACCTTTTCTATTCAGAGATGACATGATTATTCACATGGAAAATCCTAAAGAATCTGGAAAGACAGACCCGCACACGACTTGGTATACAAGCATCAACCAGTGGGAAAATGCATCTGGAGAGAAAAACAACCACCACCACCCGCTACGAAGCGTAAACACAGAGAGAAAGCACCTAAGGATCAACCTAAAGCCTGACGCCCAGGCTCTGCCCACGGAAAGTGATAACACGTGGTCAGGAGCCCTGACGCAGGTGTGACCCAGAGAAACCAACGCGCTTTTTCAGCAAAAGGCTTCACACCATGTCCACACCCACTGTGTGAGGCCGCTGTCATTCTTTATTTAAAAACTGAGCTCTGTCTGAGCTCCATCATCATTCCTAGTGGAACATGCACAAGGTCTTCCCTGGGCTTGGTACTAAGACTGGGTTTCCTCTTACATTTCTTACGTGGTTTTTTTTTAATATTTCTTTATTCATGTATTTAGTTTTCTTCATCCTCATCCAAAGATATTTTCCAAATTATTTTTAGACAAAGTGGAAGGATGCAGGCGAGGCAGAGAGTTATTGGGACACATTGAGTAGTTGCCTCCTGCAGGCACGCATCCAGGTTGCAACTGAGGCCTGTGCCCTTGACAGAAATTGAACCAGGGACCCCTCAGTCTGAAGTCTGATGCTCTATCCACTGAGCCTCATGGACTAGGGCCCCTCCCACCATGTCTAGTTAACACTGTGGAGGCCCCAGCACCGCATGCAGGCAGCCAGGGTCCTGCCAGGTGGACCAACAGACCTGGGGGTTGTCTGTGTTGCTGGGACGAGGGGAACTAGGAGGGAGAGGCCCCCAGAAGGGCAGCCCCAGGTGCCAGGGTACAGGGGTGCATGGGGACCTGGGCTGGAACCTCTCTCCAGAGACTTAATGAGGAAGAACCACCCAGACCCCCTCTCCTGCAGGCTGATGCTGGGCCTTGCTGTGGGGGACCCACCTGAAGCCAGGTGTTCAGGCACCATGAGGGCTGAGGGAAACACAAACGTACATTAGGGAAAAGTCCATTTTCCCCAATTGCCAGGATAGAGCACCTTCAACATGCACGTAAGTTTCAATGTCAGTTTGAAAGCTCACTGAGGCCTCCCCACCTTTACACCCCACCGTGTTTTCTGGGGACCTTGGAACCATCTCTGAAGTGTGACCACTAGGGGCACCCTCTCACCACTTCTGTGAGAGGAAGGGTGCAGCCAGACTTCAGGGGGCTCCAGGCTCCTAGGTGCAAGCCTACTTCCTGTCCTAAAGAGGCGGGAGGTTTCATGTTCCCTGGGATCAGGTCAATGAGCAAACACATGAGGCCCCTCCAGTCACCAGAGGATTTAGGGTGAACTCTGGGTGACAATGGTGCTGCCAAGTTCCTACTGAGGCTGCACCTCTGTGAAAAACTGTGTTTCTGTGGATGGTTTCCCACAAGAACTCAGTTCCGTCCCCTTATCTGCTGATTTGACAACCCCACACGGGCAGTTATGATAAGTCTCCAAATAGATCTATTTTTGTGTATTCACCGGTGATTTTGAAGTCGATTCCTTTGATTTTTCTTCATAGATAACTATGTCACACGCAAGTAGGAACACCTGGTATCTCCATTCACATTTGAATGTCTCTATGCATCTTTCTTGTCTTATTTCACTTGTTTAAACGTCAAGTACAATGTTGAATAGAAGTGGTAAGAGTGGACCTTTTTTACTTTGTCCCCATCTGAGGAGGAATCATTTAACTTCCCACAATTGAGTATGATAATAGCTACAGGAGTCACATGATCAGATTGAGGAAGTGTCCTTATATCCCAAGTTCCGTAAGCGTGTTTATCATGAATGAATGCTGTGGTTTGTCACACACTTTTCTGTATCAATTTTTATGACCATGTGAATTTTCTTCTTTACACAGTTGACCTGATGGATTACATTGGTTGATTAAAAAATATTGAATCAGCTTTGAGTTGTTGGGATAATTCCAGCTTTGTCATGATGTAGTATGGTTTTCTTATATTGCTGGTAGGATTGGCTAATATTCTGTTGAGGATTTTAGTAAATATGTTAATAAGAGATTTTGGTCAGTAGTTTACTATTTGTACTTAGTACACGAAGAATACCAGTCTCATAAGAATGCATTGGGGAACGTGTTTATATATCCTAATTAATTTCTGATATTGGTCATTTGTCAGTCTTGTGAGCATTTTATTAGTTTTATTGACCTTTCCAAATATTCAGCTGTTGGCACCATTCATTTTTCTCTATTATTTTTCTATTTTTATTTCATTAATCTTTTCTCATCTTTATTTTTCCTTCCGTCTGCTTGATTTTAGGTGATTTTGATCTTCCTTTTCTAATTTCTTTTTAAAAAAATCTTTGCTATTGAGAGTATTACTAATGTTCACCCTTTTGCTCCCCATATCACCCTTCCACCCATTCCAGCCCACCCCAGGGCTTCATCAACCCCCTATCTGTGTCCATAGGTAATGCATATGCATAAGAATTCTTTGGTTCATCTCTTTCTACCCTCCTCTCCTTCTAAGTACTGCTCTAGCTGCATCTCACAAAATTTGATATTTTGAAATTCCATTTCCTTCCAGTTTTAACATACATTTTCATTAGTTTAGAATTCTACCTTGATGCTCCTTCAATGCTCCTTCAGCTTTTTAGAGTCATCACTCCATTGGCTTCTGGTTTGGGTAGTTTATCCTGTGACCTTTGATATTTCCATTAATCTTGTTCCTTGACTCATGTGTGGATTTTTCCTTGCTGCCCTTAGGCATTTTATCTTTTTCACCAGTTTGACTTTATTGTGGTTTGATTTAATGTTATTTATTTTAATTCTTCTTAGGGTAGGTTGGTGTTCTTAGATCTCTTTATAGTTTACATCAAATTCCGAGAAACTATTTGCCATAATTTCTTCAAACATTTTACTTGGTGACCCCTCTCTCCTCTTTATGGGATTCCAATTACATGTATATAGATTTGACTGTTTTATTGTCTCTTATATTCCCGACCCTTGACTATATTTTAGAAAACTAATTCGGTGTTCCATTTCGGAAAGATTCCATTATACTTGTTTTAGTTAACTTATGTTTAACCTTATTTCATGTACTTTTCATTTCATACATTGTTATTATCTTAGCCTCTAGAAATTCAAAATACAGAGCAGTTCTACCAAGTTCCTTTCTGTGAGATTAAAGCCCTTGTGTGTTTTATCCGACAGAAGCACCTGACAGAAGACTGCCCCTTTGTCAGCACAGCCGAGGTCATAGGTTTCTGGGGCTGCAGTAACGTTTCTCTGGTCACTGCACAATGACGTCAACAATGGCCTCATTAAAATGGCAATGTCTCCTGGAGGAGAGACCAAAGGAAATACTAAGGACTCCTTCTGACTGATCAATGGGGCAGAGGAAGTAAGTGCCTTCCTCTAAGGGGTGGTGTGAAAGGAAATGTAAAGCGTAAAGGGGAGAGGCAGTGCGTCCTTGAGGAGGGGGTTTACTCCTGGAGAATAAAACCACTGACCAGATCATCAGAAAATATATCCCCCAAGTCCCAGATCCTGAGCTGATCATCGTGCTCTGTGGTGCTGAGCGCCCCCCTGGTGTCCTGAGCGTCCCCTGCAAACTAGCTCAGCTGCCTCCCTCAGGGAGCTTTGTGTCTGGGCTCACACTGACTTCCCCTCACTGTGTCCCTTGTACAGTAATACACGGCCATGTCCTCAGTGGTCACGGAGCTCAGCTGCCAGGATAACTGGTTTTGGATGTGTCTCTGGAGATGGAGGTTCGGCTCTTGAGGGAAGGGGTGTAGTAAAGGTTTCCATCATTATTTATGCACCCCATCCACTACAGCCCTTTCCCTGGTGGCTGGCAGATCCAGCTCCAGCAGTAACCACTGGTGATGGAGTAACCAGTGACAGTGAAGGTGAGGGAGAGAGTCTGCGAGGGGTTCACCAGTCCTGGGCCTGACTCCTGCAGCTGCGCCTGGGACAGGACACCTGGGACAGAGAGAACACAGTGAGTCCTGGGCTCAGATGCAGGATCCCCATCCCTTCACGTCTAAGCCCTTGAGTCACTCACATCTGGGAGCTGACAGCTGGAAGAGGAAGAGACACATGGGAGTCATGCTCTTGCAGATGAGGTCCTTGTCTCCCAGAAAGTATTCTCCAGGGTGAGGAGGCTATGAATTTAAGTGGATGCCAACTGTGTGTGTTTGGTGGCCATGTGGGCATTTGCATATGGGAGCTGTCTACACATACAAAGGGCAAGAGGTTAGGGGAGGCCTGGGTCACTGGGGTTTCTCCTGGAAGGAGGTGCTGACTGTGCCCTCAAAGAACCAGGCTCTCCTTGGGGTCCTGGTCACTGTGCCCAAGGACCTCTTCTTCCACAGCAGGAGGTGTGCTGCAGGAGATGGTCAGGAAGTAGGATGTGGGAGCAATCAGTGACTCCTTAGGGATAAAATCAATGCGCCTCTTCTTCCAGGGATATTGGTAGATGAAATTTAGATATAGAAATAGGTATAGATATAATTATAGATATATAGATCTTTTTTTCAAAAATATAATTTTCTTGATTTTTAGAAAGAGAGAAGAGAGAGGCATAGAGAGATAGAAACATCCATGAGAGACAATCATGGATTGGCTGCCTCCAGCATGGCCCCCACTGGAGATGTAGACAGCATCCCAATCGTGAGCCCTCACTAGGAATTGAACCAGTAACTTCTTGGGTCCTGGGTCAGCACTCAACCACTGAGCGACATGAGCCAGGCTGGATCTTCTTTCCTTTGGTCTCACTTGAGTATGTGTTCATTGATCTTTAGAGGGAAAGGAAAGGACAGAGAGAGAAGGAAATAGAGAAACATTGGTGTGAGAGAGAAATACTGATCAGTTACCTCCCATTTATGCCCATACTGTGAATCAAACCTGCAATATTTTCATTTATTTATTTAATTATTTTTTAATTAATATCAGAGAGGAAGGGTGAGGGAGAGAGACAGCAACATCAATGATGAGAGAGAATCATTGATTGGCTGCCTCCTGCACACTCCACACTGGGGATGTTGCCCACAACCAGGGCATGTGCCCTGACTGAATGGAACAGTGACCTCCTGGTTCAGAAGTCAATGCTCAACCACTGAGCCACGCTGGCCAGGCTGTTCCTACACTGTGACGATTCACAGAGGTGACCAGGCACCAGCCAATCCCTGACAGCCCTCTGACTTCAGTGGTCACGGTATTATCCACCACGATGCTCTGCAGCTCACGGCCTCCCCTGGAGGTTCCCTCAGCACAGTTGTGAGCTACTGGAGGTGCACTGAGGTCAGTGCTCAGCTGTGTCTACTCCTGTGGGACCCCCACAGCCTAATATCACACGTCACACGTGGGCACTGCAAGTGAGCACTGCAGAGTGGCTGAAGCTGCCTGAATGGCCCTGGCCCTGGCATCTCAGGGAGGGACTGGCATAGCAGATGGGCATGAGGGCACGTGGGGGTTTATTTAAGGCAAAACCTACCAGGGTTGGAAGTAGTGGGCAGAGCACAGCCCTATGGGATGTCCTGTGCAGGCCTGATGGGGTGAGAATACGGGTGGCAGAGGACAGAGGGTGAGAATGGTGTTGTGCCTGCAGAGCTTGGAGGGACAGCGGAGGTGGGTGGGGACCAAGTCTCCTTCAACAGGTTCTCAGGAACCCGGTGGATTCTCTAGGGGAAGCGGGACAGGTGTTGGGATGTGTACAGCAAGACTCTGTTTAGAGACTCACGAGGTACAGGGCCCAGCAGGACTGTATTGGCACCCATCACTGTGCCTCCTTTCGGCCTCCATCCCAGGACACCCTGAGAGCTGGGTACTGCTCCGAGGCTCACACAGTGGCAGTGCCTGCAAAGTATGATCCTAACTCATACTCTGGTTTCTCTTCAGATAGTATAAATATTTCGTCTTTTGCTAACCCACCTTGTACATCCAAGTCAGTGAGAGGCTTGTGGCTAACTGCCCCAAAGGGCTCCTCCATGAACATAGTGAGGGGCAGAAGATCCCCAGGTGAGGTTTGGGGCATGGAATCCCCACCTCTACTCAGCACTGTGTGCGAAGCTGGGCTGCAAAGCTCTCAGTGAGAGGGACAGGGATCCCTTTACCTTGTCAACCCAGAAAGCGACCATCAGGGATGTGGTGACTGGAAGGGCACAGATGAGAAGTCGACCGGATCTGAAACACAGCCACTTCCTACTTTTTCCCCTGCACAGAATCTAATTGAAGCCACAAGGAGGGAAGCAGGAACTGCCCCAGGGATAACAGGAGGGAAGAAAGCATTGACCCCAATAGGAAGCCCTCACAATCCCTCCAAGAACAGCCTCTAGGCTGGGACCTGGATTTGCCGATAATGAGCGCCCCCTGGTGTCCTGAGAGCCCACTGCAGCCCAGCCCTGCTGCATCCCTCAGGAAGATTTGTGACAGCATGAGGCCATCCAACAGGAGAGTAACCACATGAATGTCCGCTATGTGACAAAGCTCTCAACCAAAGATCTTACCACAGAAAAGGAGGAGAGAGTCCATCCGGGGAAGAAATGCTACGAATGTCACTAGTCAAAGCTCTGGCCTGAACCAGCACCAGAGAATGCACACGGGGTAGAAACCACATGTATGTCCCATGTGTGGAAAGGCTTTCCATCAAACGTCTGAGCTGACACGTTACAACATAACACACACAAGAGAGAATCCATGTGAATGCGGTCAGTGTGGGAACGCCTCAGTCAACATGCGAATCTCATAAGACATCAGAGTTCCTAAACGGGAAATGAGCCCTAGGTATGACAGCTATGTGGAAAATCCTTCAGTCATGTTTCTTCCCTTAGGGAACATTACGGAACTCAAAAAAGCAGAGAGAATCACGAAAGACCAACACTTCTTTACACTTATTCACTCGAGTGAAATGATGCAGGGTAAAATCAGGTGAAACTTTTTATTCATCAAACAACACTTGTCATATACGTGACGACTCACAGTGTACAAACCACTGTGTCTGAAAGGCGAGGCATTCACTGATCACTTATCTCTTACTCAACCAAAAATATCCCACACCAAGGATAAAGCAATCCCAAATGGAAACACACATACTTAGTTGTTTTTCTATTAGAAAATATGAGAGCATGTGTGCGCTGTGTGTGTGTGTGTGTATGTGTTTGTGCATCTGCCTGTGTGAACACTTGTAGAGTCCTTCCACAAATGGCTCAGCAGGTAATGATATATCTGTGGAAATTAAAGTTGTTTATAGAACTGTGACATCCACTGCAGGAAGGTAGGGTGATCTGGAAACTTTGAATGTAGAATTTTGTAAGAAATTCATCTTTCAGGACAGCAATGCTTACCGATATTTGAACAATAGAATCTGTTGCGAAAGAAGCAAAGTGTCGGTGTGTTAGTTTTCCTTATGCAGTTTTGAACACATACATCCAGGTTCACACGACCCTCCTCAGGCAAGTTCATTCGGGACTATCAAGGGCTCTCACTGAAAAATGTTGGTGGGACATCATTCTATGACTCTGCTAAGTGGGGCCAGGAGACAGAGTTCTAGACAATTTTGTTATTTTTTTGGTTCGTAACACACCCCGTTTTTCTTTTAGATATCGTGGAGCAGGCGGCCTCCAGTCCCAATTTACAACCCAAGGAATGGGTTGGGTTATCCCTTGTGGACATCAGGGCAATCAACTTCGTGGAGACCAACGTGCTCTCAGGAAGCAGAAATCATGTTCAGTTAGGCGAGAAGCCACACTGACACGGGAAGAGGCAGTTCAGAGGGCGAGCTGAATCTAGCCAGGAGATATCACAGTGTGGTGTCCTTTGGCATTCCATCAGGCAGGTCATCGTCTCTCACATGGATTTTAATAAAAGCCCCGTCGGGAACAGCACACTACTGAGTCCTATTGAGGGCACGGCCACGGTTGTCTGGCCACCTATGTCTGCCAGGCCCTAGGATAGGCACGGGGTGCGGGCAGCTGCTCGGTCAAAGGACTAATCAATGATTGTGCCTCCCCAAGCGCCCCACCAGACCCACATCCAACACAGCCCACCCCGACACAGGGGATCACGAAAAAGAAAGCATGCATGCAGGCAGGCACCAAAGAAAAGCAGGCACACAGCTGCACAAGGGGCGGGGCCTGAGGGCAGCGCTGCCTCGAGCCCCATTGGTTGGGACCGGTGGGTGGCGAGTGCCTACCAGGTATTTAAGGTGGCACTCGCAGAGCTGTTAGCCTGAGCTTCAAGCGCAGCGGGCCCAAGAGCATCCAGGATGCTAGAGCCCGGGTTTCCCACAGGCTCCCAGTTGTCCCCAATCCCCCTGAGGAAGAGGACGCCTCGGTTGTAGCAGTGGCAGCATCGCACGGTGTTCAGCGCAGAACAGCTGCGGGTCCTGGAGGAATTCTTTGAGGGGAAACCCTACGGGACTTATGAGGAACTCGAGACCCTGGCTGCCAGGCTGAACCTGCAGGAGGACCAATTGGGGGTGTGGCTCAAGAACCGCAGGGCCAAAGAGCAAAGGCTGCAGCGACTGTGCAGGAGCAAGGCCAGGGAGCCCAGGCTGCACCCCAGGAACTGGCAGTGTGCATCCCTCATCCTGCGCCTGCGCCCTTGCCTGCGGGCCCTGCGTCCCAGGAGGTCCCTTTGGGTCCTGCCAGCCCTTTGCTGCCAGCCATACTTATGCGCACTGATGAGCCACTGTTCACTGCTGGCCCTGTGTTCCCAGTCGGCTATGTGCTCCCCGCAGGCCCTGGGCTCCCTGCTGGCCCCGTGTACCAGTACAGTGCTGTGCCCCAGGCTGGTCCTGTGTTCCCAGGGGCTCTGTTATCCCCGCAGGCACTTTCCTCTCCCCTGGGCCTGTGTTACCGGCCAGTGCTGTGCTCTGGGCCGGCAGAGTACTGCTCCTAGCTGGCCCTGTGCTCCCCACTAGCCTGCGCTCCCTGCCACCCCCGTACACCACGGGGGCCTTGGTTTCGGCAGCCTGATCCGCACAGACGCTTGCAAGTCTTCCCAGCAGCAGATATCAGCGCCTCTAGCGACAACCAGGCCTGCTGCCACCCTGCTCAAGGCCTCCAGGGAACGGTCACCACTGCCACTGCTCCAGCTCCAGCTCCAGCTCCAGCTCCAGCTCCAGGTACAGCCCCTGATACAACCCCTGATCCAAATCCAGGTCCTGCAACTACTGCAGTTCCAACTCCAACTCCAACTCCAGATCCAGCTCCAGACCCAGCTCCAGCTCCAGCTCCAGCTCCAGCTCCAGCTCCAGCTCCAGCTCCATCCGAGGCCACATTCTCGCCTCAGGGCCCTGAGGACGCTGGGGATTTCTCTCCAGACCCTGATTTCACAGACCCACTCTCACCCTATTGCTCCGCGGAGGAGCCCTTCTCCTCCCTCAGGTCCTGGTACGACTTGGTGGGTGACAGCCACATGCACCTCTTCCAGTTACTGGATCTCCCAGTGGGCGGGTCCCCGCCAAGTCCTGCAGATGCCACAGGACCAGATGGGATCTGGGTGTGCGCCCACGCGGGTGCGAGACGCGCTGGTCAGTGCGTCTCCACCGCCCCTGGCTCCCGTGCAGAGTCGGCGCACCTCTAAGCATCCACCCTGGGGAGGTGGCCTGGGCTCCGGCCCCGCCTTCAACCCCGTCGGGTGGCCAGTGCTCATGCGCGCGGCGGAGGTGGTGGAGGCGGCGGCAGTGGCGGCGGAGGCTGTGGCGGCAGCGGCTGAGGCGGTGGCTGCGGCCGCGAAGGCGGCTTTGGCCGCAGTGGCGGGGCCTGGGCTGCCGAGTCCCAGGCCCCGGCAGAGCCCACGAGGGCGCACGTGACCTCGCTGCTGGTTCTCAGCGCTGGGAGCGCAATGACTGCCGCTGCTGCGGGACCCGCTGGAGAGCTGCTGCCCAGAACCTTCCCAAGGACCCAGCCCAGCCGCCACGCTCCTCCTGGCAGCGTGCTCCGGCGCCCCTCGGACTGGGCGAACTTTGTTTTTTTTTTAATTTTTATTTATTTATTTATTTATTTATTTATTTATTTATTTATTTATTTATTTATTTTATTGCTTAAAGTATTACAAAGGGTATCACATATGTATCCATTTTATCCCCCCGCCCTAGACAGTCCCCTAGCCTCCCCTATCCCCCAGTGTCTTATGTCCATTGGTTATGCTTACATGCATGCATACAAGTCCTTTAGTTGATCTCTTACCCCCCTACCTCCTGCCCCCCAACCCTCCCCGGCCTTCCCGCTGCAGTTTGACAATCTGTTTGAGGCAGCTCTGCCTCTGTATCTATGATTGTTCAAAAGTTTATAATGGTCTCTACTCGCGGCTTCCTGGTGCTTTTCCCATCGCATTCCCTGGACTCGGAGAATTCGCCCCTCCTGCTCGCCGCATCCTTGAACACCGGGAAGACGCATCATGTCTTGGGGGAGGGGCGGGAGTTATTTTACTCCTTTTATTTTATGTATTTGGCTGTATGAAATGTTCTCTTTAATGCCTCTGCATATACTTTTTATCCCATACTAATCAAATGCTGCACCATGTGTCGTGCTTGTGATTGGGTTTCATTTCTGATCATGTCAGATCATGTTTGGCATAATGGTGGTACAGTTAGGGGAGAAGCCACCCTGACACGGGCAGAGGCAGTTCAGAGGGCGAGCTGAAGTTAGCAAGGAGATCTCACAGGGCGGTGTCCTTTGGCGTTCCACCACGCAGGTCATCCTCACTCACAGGGATTCTAAGAAAAGCCCCCTCGGGAACAGCACACTACCGAGTCCTCTTGAGGGCAGGGCCACGGCTGTCTGGCCACCTAGGTCTCTCTCCCAGGCCCTGGAACAGGCACGTGGTGCGGGCAGCTGCTCGGTCAAAGGGTCAAAGGACTCATCAATGGTCGCGCCTCCCCTACAGCCCCGCCGCCCCACGCCCTCCCCACCCCACCCCACCCCACCCCCGATGCACAGGCGCGCGCCACCTGGCGCCCGCAGGCAGGCACGCACGCAGGCACGCAGGCACCCAGGCACTCACACACCTGCAGAAGGGGCGGGGCCTGAGGACAGCGCCTCCTGGAGCCCCATTGGTTGGGACCGGTGGGTGACGAGTGCCTACCAGGTATTTAAGGCGGCACTCTCAGGGCTGTTTGCCAGAGCTTCAAGCGCAGACGGCACAGCAGCGTCCAGGATGCAAGAACCCGGGTTTCCCACAGGCTCCTGGCTGTCCCCCAGCCCCCTGAGGAAGGGGACGCGGCTGCGGCGGCCTCGCGCGGTGTTCAGCGCACAACAGCTGCGGGTCCTGGAGGAATTCTTTGAGGGGAAACCCTACGGGACCTATGAGGAACGCGAGACCCTGGCAGCCAGGCTGAACCTGCAGGAGGACCAAGTGAAGGTGTGGCTCAAGAACCGCAGGGCCAAAGAGCAGAGGCTGCGGCGACTGCGCAGGCAGCAAGGCCAGGGAGCCCAAGCTGCGCCCCAGGAACCGGGAGTCTGCGCCCCTCAGCCCTCGCCTGCACCCTCGCCTGCAAGCCCTGGGTCGCAGGAGGGCCCTTTGCTCCCTGCCAGCCCCGTGCCGCCCGCCATTCTTGTGCGCCCCGAGGAGCCAGTGTACCCCGCGGGCCCTGTGCTCCCAGCCGGCTCTGGGCTCCCCTCAGGCCCTGGGCTGCCCGCTGGGCCTGTGTTCCCGGCCGGTCCTGTTCGCCTGGCGGGTCCTATGTTCCCAGCCAGCTCTGGGCTTCCCACGGGCCCTGGGCTCCCCGCTGGCCCCGTGGTCCCGGCCGGTGCTGTGCCCGCGGCTGGTCCTGTCTTCCCAGGGGGCTCTGTGCTCCCCGCAGGCCCTGGGCTCCCCGCTGGCCCTGTGTTCCCCGCCGGTCCTGTGCTCCCGACGGGTCCTGTGCTCCCGGCCGGCTTTGTGCTCCTCGCTGGCCCTGTGCTCCCCACCAGGCCTGCGCTCCCTGTCGCCCCCGTACACCACGGGGGCCCGGGTTTCGGCAGCCTCCCTCCGCACAGACCCTTCCAAGTCTCCCTAGCAGCAGATCCCAGCGCCTCTAGCCACAGCCAGGCCTGCTGCGACCCTGCGCAAGGCCTCCAGGGTACGGTCACCGCTGCCACTGCTCCAGCTCCAGCTTCAGCTCCAGCTCCAGCTCCAGCCCCTGATCCAAATCCAGGTCCTGCAACTGCTGCAGCTCCAACTCCAACTCCAGATCCAGCTCCACATCCAGCTCCAGCTTCTGACCCAGCTCCAGCTCCAGCTCCAGCTCCAGCTCCAGCTCCAGCTCCAGCTCCAGCTCCAGCTCCAGCTCCAAATCCAGCTCCATCCGAGGCCACATTCTCGCCTCAGGGCCCTGAGGACGCTGGGGATTTCTCTCCAGACCCTGATTTCACAGACCCGCTCTCACCCTATTGCTCCGCGGAGGAGCCCTTCTCCTCCCTCAGGTCCTGGTACGACTTGGTGGGTGACAGCCACATGCACCTCTTCCAGTTACTGGATCTCCCAGTGGGCGGGTCCCCGCCAAGTCCTGCAGATGCCACAGGACCAGATGGGATCTGGGTGTGCGCCCACGCGGGTGCGAGACGCGCTGGTCAGTGCGTCTCCACCGCCCCTGGCTCGGGTGCAGAGTCGGCGCACCTCTAAGCATCCACCCTGGGGAGGTGGCCTGGGCTCCGGCCCCGCCTTCAACCCCGTCGGGTGGCCAGTGCGCATGCGCGCGGCGGAGGTGGTGGAGGCGGCGGCAGTGGCGGCGGAGGCTGTGGCGGCAGCGGCTGAGGCGGTGGCTGCGGCCGCGAAGGCGGCTTTGGCCGCAGTGGCGGGGCCTGGGCTGCCGAGTCCCAGGCCCCGGCAGAGCCCACGAGGGCGCACGTGACCTCGCTGCTGGTTCTCAGCGCTGGGAGCGCAATGACTGCCGCTGCTGCGGGACCCGCTGGAGAGCTGCTGCCCAGAACCTTCCCAAGGACCCAGCCCAGCCGCCACGCTCCTCCTGGCAGCGTGCTCCGGCGCCCCTCGGACTGGGCGAACTTTGTTTTTTTTTTAATTTTTATTTATTTATTTATTTATTTATTTATTTATTTATTTATTTATTTAATTGCTTAAAGTATTACAAAGGGTATCACATATGTATCCATTTTATCCCCCCGCCCTAGACAGTCCCCTAGCCTCCCCTATCCCCCAGTGTCTTATGTCCATTGGTTATGCTTACATGCATGCATACAAGTCCTTTAGTTGATCTCTTACCCCCCTACCTCCTGCCCCCCAACCCTCCCCGGCCTTCCCGCTGCAGTTTGACAATCTGTTTGAGGCAGCTCTGCCTCTGTATCTATGATTGTTCAAAAGTTTATAATGGTCTCTACTCGCGGCTTCCTGGTGCTTTTCCCATCGCATTCCCTGGACTCGGAGAATTCGCCCCTCCTGCTCGCCGCATCCTTGAACACCGGGAAGACGCATCATGTCTTGGGGGAGGGGCGGGAGTTATTTTACTCCTTTTATTTTATGTATTTGGCTGTATGAAATGTTCTCTTTAATGCCTCTGCATATACTTTTTATCCCATACTAATCAAATGCTGCACCATGTGTCGTGCTTGTGATTGGGTTTCATTTCTGATCATGTCAGATCATGTTTGGCATAATGGTGGTACAGTTAGGGGAGAAGCCACCCTGACACGGGCAGAGGCAGTTCAGAGGGCGAGCTGAAGTTAGCAAGGAGATCTCACAGGGCGGTGTCCTTTGGCGTTCCACCACGCAGGTCATCCTCACTCACAGGGATTCTAAGAAAAGCCCCCTCGGGAACAGCACACTACCGAGTCCTCTTGAGGGCAGGGCCACGGCTGTCTGGCCACCTAGGTCTCTCTCCCAGGCCCTGGAACAGGCACGTGGTGCGGGCAGCTGCTCGGTCAAAGGGTCAAAGGACTCATCAATGGTCGCGCCTCCCCTACAGCCCCGCCGCCCCACGCCCTCCCCACCCCACCCCACCCCACCCCCGATGCACAGGCGCGCGCCACCTGGCGCCCGCAGGCAGGCACGCACGCAGGCACGCAGGCACCCAGGCACTCACACACCTGCAGAAGGGGCGGGGCCTGAGGACAGCGCCTCCTGGAGCCCCATTGGTTGGGACCGGTGGGTGACGAGTGCCTACCAGGTATTTAAGGCGGCACTCTCAGGGCTGTTTGCCAGAGCTTCAAGCGCAGACGGCACAGCAGCGTCCAGGATGCAAGAACCCGGGTTTCCCACAGGCTCCTGGCTGTCCCCCAGCCCCCTGAGGAAGGGGACGCGGCTGCGGCGGCCTCGCGCGGTGTTCAGCGCACAACAGCTGCGGGTCCTGGAGGAATTCTTTGAGGGGAAACCCTACGGGACCTATGAGGAACGCGAGACCCTGGCAGCCAGGCTGAACCTGCAGGAGGACCAAGTGAAGGTGTGGCTCAAGAACCGCAGGGCCAAAGAGCAGAGGCTGCGGCGACTGCGCAGGCAGCAAGGCCAGGGAGCCCAAGCTGCGCCCCAGGAACCGGGAGTCTGCGCCCCTCAGCCCTCGCCTGCACCCTCGCCTGCAAGCCCTGGGTCGCAGGAGGGCCCTTTGCTCCCTGCCAGCCCCGTGCCGCCCGCCATTCTTGTGCGCCCCGAGGAGCCAGTGTACCCCGCGGGCCCTGTGCTCCCAGCCGGCTCTGGGCTCCCCTCAGGCCCTGGGCTGCCCGCTGGGCCTGTGTTCCCGGCCGGTCCTGTTCGCCTGGCGGGTCCTATGTTCCCAGCCAGCTCTGGGCTTCCCACGGGCCCTGGGCTCCCCGCTGGCCCCGTGGTCCCGGCCGGTGCTGTGCCCGCGGCTGGTCCTGTCTTCCCAGGGGGCTCTGTGCTCCCCGCAGGCCCTGGGCTCCCCGCTGGCCCTGTGTTCCCCGCCGGTCCTGTGCTCCCGACGGGTCCTGTGCTCCCGGCCGGCTTTGTGCTCCTCGCTGGCCCTGTGCTCCCACCAGGCCTGCGCTCCCTGTCGCCCCCGTACACCACGGGGGCCCGGGTTTCGGCAGCCTCCCTCCGCACAGACCCTTCCAAGTCTCCCTAGCAGCAGATCCCAGCGCCTCTAGCCACAGCCAGGCCTGCTGCGACCCTGCGCAAGGCCTCCAGGGTACGGTCACCGCTGCCACTGCTCCAGCTCCAGCTTCAGCTCCAGCTCCAGCTCCAGCCCCTGATCCAAATCCAGGTCCTGCAACTGCTGCAGCTCCAACTCCAACTCCAGATCCAGCTCCACATCCAGCTCCAGCTTCTGACCCAGCTCCAGCTCCAGCTCCAGCTCCAGCTCCAGCTCCAGCTCCAGCTCCAGCTCCAGCTCCAGCCCCTGATCCAAATCCAGGTCCTGCAACTGCTGCAGCTCCAACTCCAACTCCAGATCCAGCTCCACATCCAGCTCCAGCTTCTGACCCAGCTCCAGCTCCAGCTCCAGCTCCAGCTCCAGCTCCAGCTCCAGCTCCAGCTCCAAATCCAGCTCCATCCGAGGCCACATTCTCGCCTCAGGGCCCTGAGGACGCTGGGGATTTCTCTCCAGACCCTGATTTCACAGACCCGCTCTCACCCTATTGCTCCGCGGAGGAGCCCTTCTCCTCCCTCAGGTCCTGGTACGACTTGGTGGGTGACAGCCACATGCACCTCTTCCAGTTACTGGATCTCCCAGTGGGCGGGTCCCCGCCAAGTCCTGCAGATGCCACAGGACCAGATGGGATCTGGGTGTGCGCCCACGCGGGTGCGAGACGCCCTGGTCAGTGCGTCTCCACCGCCCCTGGCTCGGGTGCAGAGTCGGCGCACCTCTAAGCATCCACCCTGGGGAGGTGTCCTGGGCTCCGGCCCCGCCTTCAACCCCGTCGGGTGGCCAGTGCGCATGCGCGCGGCGGAGGTGGTGGAGGCGGCGGCAGTGGCGGCGGAGGCTGTGGCGGCAGCGGCTGAGGCGGTGGCTGCGGCCGCGAAGGCGGCTTTGGCCGCAGTGGCGGGGCCTGGGCTGCCGAGTCCCAGGCCCCGGCAGAGCCCACGAGGGCGCACGTGACCTCGCTGCTGGTTCTCAGCGCTGGGAGCGCAATGACTGCCGCTGCTGCGGGACCCGCTGGAGAGCTGCTGCCCAGAACCTTCCCAAGGACCCAGCCCAGCCGCCACGCTCCTCCTGGCAGCGTGCTCCGGCGCCCCTCGGACTGGGCGAACTTTGTTTTTTTTTAAATTTTTATTTATTTATTTATTTATTTATTTATTTATTTATTTATTTATTTAATTGCTTAAAGTATTACAAAGGGTATCACATATGTATCCATTTTATCCCCCCGCCCTAGACAGTCCCCTAGCCTCCCCTATCCCCCAGTGTCTTATGTCCATTGGTTATGCTTACATGCATGCATACAAGTCCTTTAGTTGATCTCTTACCCCCCTACCTCCTGCCCCCCAACCCTCCCCGGCCTTCCCGCTGCAGTTTGACAATCTGTTTGAGGCAGCTCTGCCTCTGTATCTATGATTGTTCAAAAGTTTATAATGGTCTCTACTCGCGGCTTCCTGGTGCTTTTCCCATCGCATTCCCTGGACTCGGAGAATTCGCCCCTCCTGCTCGCCGCATCCTTGAACACCGGGAAGACGCATCATGTCTTGGGGGAGGGGCGGGAGTTATTTTACTCCTTTTATTTTATGTATTTGGCTGTATGAAATGTTCTCTTTAATGCCTCTGCATATACTTTTTATCCCATACTAATCAAATGCTGCACCATGTGTCGTGCTTGTGATTGGGTTTCATTTCTGATCATGTCAGATCATGTTTGGCATAATGGTGGTACAGTTAGGGGAGAAGCCACCCTGACACGGGCAGAGGCAGTTCAGAGGGCGAGCTGAAGTTAGCAAGGAGATCTCACAGGGCGGTGTCCTTTGGCGTTCCACCACGCAGGTCATCCTCACTCACAGGGATTCTAAGAAAAGCCCCCTCGGGAACAGCACACTACCGAGTCCTCTTGAGGGCAGGGCCACGGCTGTCTGGCCACCTAGGTCTCTCTCCCAGGCCCTGGAACAGGCACGTGGTGCGGGCAGCTGCTCGGTCAAAGGGTCAAAGGACTCATCAATGGTCGCGCCTCCCCTACAGCCCCGCCGCCCCACGCCCTCCCCACCCCACCCCACCCCACCCCCGATGCACAGGCGCGCGCCACCTGGCGCCCGCAGGCAGGCACGCACGCAGGCACGCAGGCACCCAGGCACTCACACACCTGCAGAAGGGGCGGGGCCTGAGGACAGCGCCTCCTGGAGCCCCATTGGTTGGGACCGGTGGGTGACGAGTGCCTACCAGGTATTTAAGGCGGCACTCTCAGGGCTGTTTGCCAGAGCTTCAAGCGCAGACGGCACAGCAGCGTCCAGGATGCAAGAACCCGGGTTTCCCACAGGCTCCTGGCTGTCCCCCAGCCCCCTGAGGAAGGGGACGCGGCTGCGGCGGCCTCGCGCGGTGTTCAGCGCACAACAGCTGCGGGTCCTGGAGGAATTCTTTGAGGGGAAACCCTACGGGACCTATGAGGAACGCGAGACCCTGGCAGCCAGGCTGAACCTGCAGGAGGACCAAGTGAAGGTGTGGCTCAAGAACCGCAGGGCCAAAGAGCAGAGGCTGCGGCGACTGCGCAGGCAGCAAGGCCAGGGAGCCCAAGCTGCGCCCCAGGAACCGGGAGTCTGCGCCCCTCAGCCCTCGCCTGCACCCTCGCCTGCAAGCCCTGGGTCGCAGGAGGGCCCTTTGCTCCCTGCCAGCCCCGTGCCGCCCGCCATTCTTGTGCGCCCCGAGGAGCCAGTGTACCCCGCGGGCCCTGTGCTCCCAGCCGGCTCTGGGCTCCCCTCAGGCCCTGGGCTGCCCGCTGGGCCTGTGTTCCCGGCCGGTCCTGTTCGCCTGGCGGGTCCTATGTTCCCAGCCAGCTCTGGGCTTCCCACGGGCCCTGGGCTCCCCGCTGGCCCCGTGGTCCCGGCCGGTGCTGTGCCCGCGGCTGGTCCTGTCTTCCCAGGGGGCTCTGTGCTCCCCGCAGGCCCTGGGCTCCCCGCTGGCCCTGTGTTCCCCGCCGGTCCTGTGCTCCCGACGGGTCCTGTGCTCCCGGCCGGCTTTGTGCTCCTCGCTGGCCCTGTGCTCCCCACCAGGCCTGCGCTCCCTGTCGCCCCCGTACACCACGGGGGCCCGGGTTTCGGCAGCCTCCCTCCGCACAGACCCTTCCAAGTCTCCCTAGCAGCAGATCCCAGCGCCTCTAGCCACAGCCAGGCCTGCTGCGACCCTGCGCAAGGCCTCCAGGGTACGGTCACCGCTGCCACTGCTCCAGCTCCAGCTTCAGCTCCAGCTCCAGCTCCAGCCCCTGATCCAAATCCAGGTCCTGCAACTGCTGCAGCTCCAACTCCAACTCCAGATCCAGCTCCACATCCAGCTCCAGCTTCTGACCCAGCTCCAGCTCCAGCTCCAGCTCCAGCTCCAGCTCCAGCTCCAGCTCCAGCTCCAGCTCCAAATCCAGCTCCATCCGAGGCCACATTCTCGCCTCAGGGCCCTGAGGACGCTGGGGATTTCTCTCCAGACCCTGATTTCACAGACCCGCTCTCACCCTATTGCTCCGCGGAGGAGCCCTTCTCCTCCCTCAGGTCCTGGTACGACTTGGTGGGTGACAGCCACATGCACCTCTTCCAGTTACTGGATCTCCCAGTGGGCGGGTCCCCGCCAAGTCCTGCAGATGCCACAGGACCAGATGGGATCTGGGTGTGCGCCCACGCGGGTGCGAGACGCGCTGGTCAGTGCGTCTCCACCGCCCCTGGCTCGGGTGCAGAGTCGGCGCACCTCTAAGCATCCACCCTGGGGAGGTGGCCTGGGCTCCGGCCCCGCCTTCAACCCCGTCGGGTGGCCAGTGCGCATGCGCGCGGCGGAGGTGGTGGAGGCGGCGGCAGTGGCGGCGGAGGCTGTGGCGGCAGCGGCTGAGGCGGTGGCTGCGGCCGCGAAGGCGGCTTTGGCCGCAGTGGCGGGGCCTGGGCTGCCGAGTCCCAGGCCCCGGCAGAGCCCACGAGGGCGCACGTGACCTCGCTGCTGGTTCTCAGCGCTGGGAGCGCAATGACTGCCGCTGCTGCGGGACCCGCTGGAGAGCTGCTGCCCAGAACCTTCCCAAGGACCCAGCCCAGCCGCCACGCTCCTCCTGGCAGCGTGCTCCGGCGCCCCTCGGACTGGGCGAACTTTGTTTTTTTTTTAATTTTTATTTATTTATTTATTTATTTATTTATTTATTTATTTATTTATTTATTTTATTGCTTAAAGTATTACAAAGGGTATCACATATGTATCCATTTTATCCCCCCGCCCTAGACAGTCCCCTAGCCTCCCCTATCCCCCAGTGTCTTATGTCCATTGGTTATGCTTACATGCATGCATACAAGTCCTTTAGTTGATCTCTTACCCCCCTACCTCCTGCCCCCCAACCCTCCCCGGCCTTCCCGCTGCAGTTTGACAATCTGTTTGAGGCAGCTCTGCCTCTGTATCTATGATTGTTCAAAAGTTTATAATGGTCTCTACTCGCGGCTTCCTGGTGCTTTTCCCATCGCATTCCCTGGACTCGGAGAATTCGCCCCTCCTGCTCGCCGCATCCTTGAACACCGGGAAGACGCATCATGTCTTGGGGGAGGGGCGGGAGTTATTTTACTCCTTTTATTTTATGTATTTGGCTGTATGAAATGTTCTCTTTAATGCCTCTGCATATACTTTTTATCCCATACTAATCAAATGCTGCACCATGTGTCGTGCTTGTGATTGGGTTTCATTTCTGATCATGTCAGATCATGTTTGGCATAATGGTGGTACAGTTAGGGGAGAAGCCACCCTGACACGGGCAGAGGCAGTTCAGAGGGCGAGCTGAAGTTAGCAAGGAGATCTCACAGGGCGGTGTCCTTTGGCGTTCCACCACGCAGGTCATCCTCACTCACAGGGATTCTAAGAAAAGCCCCCTCGGGAACAGCACACTACCGAGTCCTCTTGAGGGCAGGGCCACGGCTGTCTGGCCACCTAGGTCTCTCTCCCAGGCCCTGGAACAGGCACGTGGTGCGGGCAGCTGCTCGGTCAAAGGGTCAAAGGACTCATCAATGGTCGCGCCTCCCCTACAGCCCCGCCGCCCCACGCCCTCCCCACCCCACCCCACCCCACCCCCGATGCACAGGCGCGCGCCACCTGGCGCCCGCAGGCAGGCACGCACGCAGGCACGCAGGCACCCAGGCACTCACACACCTGCAGAAGGGGCGGGGCCTGAGGACAGCGCCTCCTGGAGCCCCATTGGTTGGGACCGGTGGGTGACGAGTGCCTACCAGGTATTTAAGGCGGCACTCTCAGGGCTGTTTGCCAGAGCTTCAAGCGCAGACGGCACAGCAGCGTCCAGGATGCAAGAACCCGGGTTTCCCACAGGCTCCTGGCTGTCCCCCAGCCCCCTGAGGAAGGGGACGCGGCTGCGGCGGCCTCGCGCGGTGTTCAGCGCACAACAGCTGCGGGTCCTGGAGGAATTCTTTGAGGGGAAACCCTACGGGACCTATGAGGAACGCGAGACCCTGGCAGCCAGGCTGAACCTGCAGGAGGACCAAGTGAAGGTGTGGCTCAAGAACCGCAGGGCCAAAGAGCAGAGGCTGCGGCGACTGCGCAGGCAGCAAGGCCAGGGAGCCCAAGCTGCGCCCCAGGAACCGGGAGTCTGCGCCCCTCAGCCCTCGCCTGCACCCTCGCCTGCAAGCCCTGGGTCGCAGGAGGGCCCTTTGCTCCCTGCCAGCCCCGTGCCGCCCGCCATTCTTGTGCGCCCCGAGGAGCCAGTGTACCCCGCGGGCCCTGTGCTCCCAGCCGGCTCTGGGCTCCCCTCAGGCCCTGGGCTGCCCGCTGGGCCTGTGTTCCCGGCCGGTCCTGTTCGCCTGGCGGGTCCTATGTTCCCAGCCAGCTCTGGGCTTCCCACGGGCCCTGGGCTCCCCGCTGGCCCCGTGGTCCCGGCCGGTGCTGTGCCCGCGGCTGGTCCTGTCTTCCCAGGGGGCTCTGTGCTCCCCGCAGGCCCTGGGCTCCCCGCTGGCCCTGTGTTCCCCGCCGGTCCTGTGCTCCCGACGGGTCCTGTGCTCCCGGCCGGCTTTGTGCTCCTCGCTGGCCCTGTGCTCCCCACCAGGCCTGCGCTCCCTGTCGCCCCCGTACACCACGGGGGCCCGGGTTTCGGCAGCCTCCCTCCGCACAGACCCTTCCAAGTCTCCCTAGCAGCAGATCCCAGCGCCTCTAGCCACAGCCAGGCCTGCTGCGACCCTGCGCAAGGCCTCCAGGGTACGGTCACCGCTGCCACTGCTCCAGCTCCAGCTTCAGCTCCAGCTCCAGCTCCAGCCCCTGATCCAAATCCAGGTCCTGCAACTGCTGCAGCTCCAACTCCAACTCCAGATCCAGCTCCACATCCAGCTCCAGCTTCTGACCCAGCTCCAGCTCCAGCTCCAGCTCCAGCTCCAGCTCCAGCTCCAGCTCCAGCTCCAAATCCAGCTCCATCCGAGGCCACATTCTCGCCTCAGGGCCCTGAGGACGCTGGGGATTTCTCTCCAGACCCTGATTTCACAGACCCGCTCTCACCCTATTGCTCCGCGGAGGAGCCCTTCTCCTCCCTCAGGTCCTGGTACGACTTGGTGGGTGACAGCCACATGCACCTCTTCCAGTTACTGGATCTCCCAGTGGGCGGGTCCCCGCCAAGTCCTGCAGATGCCACAGGACCAGATGGGATCTGGGTGTGCGCCCACGCGGGTGCGAGACGCGCTGGTCAGTGCGTCTCCACCGCCCCTGGCTCGGGTGCAGAGTCGGCGCACCTCTAAGCATCCACCCTGGGGAGGTGGCCTGGGCTCCGGCCCCGCCTTCAACCCCGTCGGGTGGCCAGTGCGCATGCGCGCGGCGGAGGTGGTGGAGGCGGCGGCAGTGGCGGCGGAGGCTGTGGCGGCAGCGGCTGAGGCGGTGGCTGCGGCCGCGAAGGCGGCTTTGGCCGCAGTGGCGGGGCCTGGGCTGCCGAGTCCCAGGCCCCGGCAGAGCCCACGAGGGCGCACGTGACCTCGCTGCTGGTTCTCAGCGCTGGGAGCGCAATGACTGCCGCTGCTGCGGGACCCGCTGGAGAGCTGCTGCCCAGAACCTTCCCAAGGACCCAGCCCAGCCGCCACGCTCCTCCTGGCAGCGTGCTCCGGCGCCCCTCGGACTGGGCGAACTTTGTTTTTTTTTTAATTTTTATTTATTTATTTATTTATTTATTTATTTATTTATTTATTTATTTATTTTATTGCTTAAAGTATTACAAAGGGTATCACATATGTATCCATTTTATCCCCCCGCCCTAGACAGTCCCCTAGCCTCCCCTATCCCCCAGTGTCTTATGTCCATTGGTTATGCTTACATGCATGCATACAAGTCCTTTAGTTGATCTCTTACCCCCCTACCTCCTGCCCCCCAACCCTCCCCGGCCTTCCCGCTGCAGTTTGACAATCTGTTTGAGGCAGCTCTGCCTCTGTATCTATGATTGTTCAAAAGTTTATAATGGTCTCTACTCGCGGCTTCCTGGTGCTTTTCCCATCGCATTCCCTGGACTCGGAGAATTCGCCCCTCCTGCTCGCCGCATCCTTGAACACCGGGAAGACGCATCATGTCTTGGGGGAGGGGCGGGAGTTATTTTACTCCTTTTATTTTATGTATTTGGCTGTATGAAATGTTCTCTTTAATGCCTCTGCATATACTTTTTATCCCATACTAATCAAATGCTGCACCATGTGTCGTGCTTGTGATTGGGTTTCATTTCTGATCATGTCAGATCATGTTTGGCATAATGGTGGTACAGTTAGGGGAGAAGCCACCCTGACACGGGCAGAGGCAGTTCAGAGGGCGAGCTGAAGTTAGCAAGGAGATCTCACAGGGCGGTGTCCTTTGGCGTTCCACCACGCAGGTCATCCTCACTCACAGGGATTCTAAGAAAAGCCCCCTCGGGAACAGCACACTACCGAGTCCTCTTGAGGGCAGGGCCACGGCTGTCTGGCCACCTAGGTCTCTCTCCCAGGCCCTGGAACAGGCACGTGGTGCGGGCAGCTGCTCGGTCAAAGGGTCAAAGGACTCATCAATGGTCGCGCCTCCCCTACAGCCCCGCCGCCCCACGCCCTCCCCACCCCACCCCACCCCACCCCCGATGCACAGGCGCGCGCCACCTGGCGCCCGCAGGCAGGCACGCACGCAGGCACGCAGGCACCCAGGCACTCACACACCTGCAGAAGGGGCGGGGCCTGAGGACAGCGCCTCCTGGAGCCCCATTGGTTGGGACCGGTGGGTGACGAGTGCCTACCAGGTATTTAAGGCGGCACTCTCAGGGCTGTTTGCCAGAGCTTCAAGCGCAGACGGCACAGCAGCGTCCAGGATGCAAGAACCCGGGTTTCCCACAGGCTCCTGGCTGTCCCCCAGCCCCCTGAGGAAGGGGACGCGGCTGCGGCGGCCTCGCGCGGTGTTCAGCGCACAACAGCTGCGGGTCCTGGAGGAATTCTTTGAGGGGAAACCCTACGGGACCTATGAGGAACGCGAGACCCTGGCAGCCAGGCTGAACCTGCAGGAGGACCAAGTGAAGGTGTGGCTCAAGAACCGCAGGGCCAAAGAGCAGAGGCTGCGGCGACTGCGCAGGCAGCAAGGCCAGGGAGCCCAAGCTGCGCCCCAGGAACCGGGAGTCTGCGCCCCTCAGCCCTCGCCTGCACCCTCGCCTGCAAGCCCTGGGTCGCAGGAGGGCCCTTTGCTCCCTGCCAGCCCCGTGCCGCCCGCCATTCTTGTGCGCCCCGAGGAGCCAGTGTACCCCGCGGGCCCTGTGCTCCCAGCCGGCTCTGGGCTCCCCTCAGGCCCTGGGCTGCCCGCTGGGCCTGTGTTCCCGGCCGGTCCTGTTCGCCTGGCGGGTCCTATGTTCCCAGCCAGCTCTGGGCTTCCCACGGGCCCTGGGCTCCCCGCTGGCCCCGTGGTCCCGGCCGGTGCTGTGCCCGCGGCTGGTCCTGTCTTCCCAGGGGGCTCTGTGCTCCCCGCAGGCCCTGGGCTCCCCGCTGGCCCTGTGTTCCCCGCCGGTCCTGTGCTCCCGACGGGTCCTGTGCTCCCGGCCGGCTTTGTGCTCCTCGCTGGCCCTGTGCTCCCCACCAGGCCTGCGCTCCCTGTCGCCCCCGTACACCACGGGGGCCCGGGTTTCGGCAGCCTCCCTCCGCACAGACCCTTCCAAGTCTCCCTAGCAGCAGATCCCAGCGCCTCTAGCCACAGCCAGGCCTGCTGCGACCCTGCGCAAGGCCTCCAGGGTACGGTCACCGCTGCCACTGCTCCAGCTCCAGCTTCAGCTCCAGCTCCAGCTCCAGCCCCTGATCCAAATCCAGGTCCTGCAACTGCTGCAGCTCCAACTCCAACTCCAGATCCAGCTCCACATCCAGCTCCAGCTTCTGACCCAGCTCCAGCTCCAGCTCCAGCTCCAGCTCCAGCTCCAGCTCCAGCTCCAGCTCCAAATCCAGCTCCATCCGAGGCCACATTCTCGCCTCAGGGCCCTGAGGACGCTGGGGATTTCTCTCCAGACCCTGATTTCACAGACCCGCTCTCACCCTATTGCTCCGCGGAGGAGCCCTTCTCCTCCCTCAGGTCCTGGTACGACTTGGTGGGTGACAGCCACATGCACCTCTTCCAGTTACTGGATCTCCCAGTGGGCGGGTCCCCGCCAAGTCCTGCAGATGCCACAGGACCAGATGGGATCTGGGTGTGCGCCCACGCGGGTGCGAGACGCGCTGGTCAGTGCGTCTCCACCGCCCCTGGCTCGGGTGCAGAGTCGGCGCACCTCTAAGCATCCACCCTGGGGAGGTGGCCTGGGCTCCGGCCCCGCCTTCAACCCCGTCGGGTGGCCAGTGCGCATGCGCGCGGCGGAGGTGGTGGAGGCGGCGGCAGTGGCGGCGGAGGCTGTGGCGGCAGCGGCTGAGGCGGTGGCTGCGGCCGCGAAGGCGGCTTTGGCCGCAGTGGCGGGGCCTGGGCTGCCGAGTCCCAGGCCCCGGCAGAGCCCACGAGGGCGCACGTGACCTCGCTGCTGGTTCTCAGCGCTGGGAGCGCAATGACTGCCGCTGCTGCGGGACCCGCTGGAGAGCTGCTGCCCAGAACCTTCCCAAGGACCCAGCCCAGCCGCCACGCTCCTCCTGGCAGCGTGCTCCGGCGCCCCTCGGACTGGGCGAACTTTGTTTTTTTTTTAATTTTTATTTATTTATTTATTTATTTATTTATTTATTTATTTATTTATTTATTTTATTGCTTAAAGTATTACAAAGGGTATCACATATGTATCCATTTTATCCCCCCGCCCTAGACAGTCCCCTAGCCTCCCCTATCCCCCAGTGTCTTATGTCCATTGGTTATGCTTACATGCATGCATACAAGTCCTTTAGTTGATCTCTTACCCCCCTACCTCCTGCCCCCCAACCCTCCCCGGCCTTCCCGCTGCAGTTTGACAATCTGTTTGAGGCAGCTCTGCCTCTGTATCTATGATTGTTCAAAAGTTTATAATGGTCTCTACTCGCGGCTTCCTGGTGCTTTTCCCATCGCATTCCCTGGACTCGGAGAATTCGCCCCTCCTGCTCGCCGCATCCTTGAACACCGGGAAGACGCATCATGTCTTGGGGGAGGGGCGGGAGTTATTTTACTCCTTTTATTTTATGTATTTGGCTGTATGAAATGTTCTCTTTAATGCCTCTGCATATACTTTTTATCCCATACTAATCAAATGCTGCACCATGTGTCGTGCTTGTGATTGGGTTTCATTTCTGATCATGTCAGATCATGTTTGGCATAATGGTGGTACAGTTAGGGGAGAAGCCACCCTGACACGGGCAGAGGCAGTTCAGAGGGCGAGCTGAAGTTAGCAAGGAGATCTCACAGGGCGGTGTCCTTTGGCGTTCCACCACGCAGGTCATCCTCACTCACAGGGATTCTAAGAAAAGCCCCCTCGGGAACAGCACACTACCGAGTCCTCTTGAGGGCAGGGCCACGGCTGTCTGGCCACCTAGGTCTCTCTCCCAGGCCCTGGAACAGGCACGTGGTGCGGGCAGCTGCTCGGTCAAAGGGTCAAAGGACTCATCAATGGTCGCGCCTCCCCTACAGCCCCGCCGCCCCACGCCCTCCCCACCCCACCCCACCCCACCCCCGATGCACAGGCGCGCGCCACCTGGCGCCCGCAGGCAGGCACGCACGCAGGCACGCAGGCACCCAGGCACTCACACACCTGCAGAAGGGGCGGGGCCTGAGGACAGCGCCTCCTGGAGCCCCATTGGTTGGGACCGGTGGGTGACGAGTGCCTACCAGGTATTTAAGGCGGCACTCTCAGGGCTGTTTGCCAGAGCTTCAAGCGCAGACGGCACAGCAGCGTCCAGGATGCAAGAACCCGGGTTTCCCACAGGCTCCTGGCTGTCCCCCAGCCCCCTGAGGAAGGGGACGCGGCTGCGGCGGCCTCGCGCGGTGTTCAGCGCACAACAGCTGCGGGTCCTGGAGGAATTCTTTGAGGGGAAACCCTACGGGACCTATGAGGAACGCGAGACCCTGGCAGCCAGGCTGAACCTGCAGGAGGACCAAGTGAAGGTGTGGCTCAAGAACCGCAGGGCCAAAGAGCAGAGGCTGCGGCGACTGCGCAGGCAGCAAGGCCAGGGAGCCCAAGCTGCGCCCCAGGAACCGGGAGTCTGCGCCCCTCAGCCCTCGCCTGCACCCTCGCCTGCAAGCCCTGGGTCGCAGGAGGGCCCTTTGCTCCCTGCCAGCCCCGTGCCGCCCGCCATTCTTGTGCGCCCCGAGGAGCCAGTGTACCCCGCGGGCCCTGTGCTCCCAGCCGGCTCTGGGCTCCCCTCAGGCCCTGGGCTGCCCGCTGGGCCTGTGTTCCCGGCCGGTCCTGTTCGCCTGGCGGGTCCTATGTTCCCAGCCAGCTCTGGGCTTCCCACGGGCCCTGGGCTCCCCGCTGGCCCCGTGGTCCCGGCCGGTGCTGTGCCCGCGGCTGGTCCTGTCTTCCCAGGGGGCTCTGTGCTCCCCGCAGGCCCTGGGCTCCCCGCTGGCCCTGTGTTCCCCGCCGGTCCTGTGCTCCCGACGGGTCCTGTGCTCCCGGCCGGCTTTGTGCTCCTCGCTGGCCCTGTGCTCCCACCAGGCCTGCGCTCCCTGTCGCCCCCGTACACCACGGGGGCCCGGGTTTCGGCAGCCTCCCTCCGCACAGACCCTTCCAAGTCTCCCTAGCAGCAGATCCCAGCGCCTCTAGCCACAGCCAGGCCTGCTGCGACCCTGCGCAAGGCCTCCAGGGTACGGTCACCGCTGCCACTGCTCCAGCTCCAGCTTCAGCTCCAGCTCCAGCTCCAGCCCCTGATCCAAATCCAGGTCCTGCAACTGCTGCAGCTCCAACTCCAACTCCAGATCCAGCTCCACATCCAGCTCCAGCTTCTGACCCAGCTCCAGCTCCAGCTCCAGCTCCAGCTCCAGCTCCAGCTCCAGCTCCAGCTCCAGCTCCAGCCCCTGATCCAAATCCAGGTCCTGCAACTGCTGCAGCTCCAACTCCAACTCCAGATCCAGCTCCACATCCAGCTCCAGCTTCTGACCCAGCTCCAGCTCCAGCTCCAGCTCCAGCTCCAGCTCCAGCTCCAGCTCCAAATCCAGCTCCATCCGAGGCCACATTCTCGCCTCAGGGCCCTGAGGACGCTGGGGATTTCTCTCCAGACCCTGATTTCACAGACCCGCTCTCACCCTATTGCTCCGCGGAGGAGCCCTTCTCCTCCCTCAGGTCCTGGTACGACTTGGTGGGTGACAGCCACATGCACCTCTTCCAGTTACTGGATCTCCCAGTGGGCGGGTCCCCGCCAAGTCCTGCAGATGCCACAGGACCAGATGGGATCTGGGTGTGCGCCCACGCGGGTGCGAGACGCGCTGGTCAGTGCGTCTCCACCGCCCCTGGCTCGGGTGCAGAGTCGGCGCACCTCTAAGCATCCACCCTGGGGAGGTGGCCTGGGCTCCGGCCCCGCCTTCAACCCCGTCGGGTGGCCAGTGCGCATGCGCGCGGCGGAGGTGGTGGAGGCGGCGGCAGTGGCGGCGGAGGCTGTGGCGGCAGCGGCTGAGGCGGTGGCTGCGGCCGCGAAGGCGGCTTTGGCCGCAGTGGCGGGGCCTGGGCTGCCGAGTCCCAGGCCCCGGCAGAGCCCACGAGGGCGCACGTGACCTCGCTGCTGGTTCTCAGCGCTGGGAGCGCAATGACTGCCGCTGCTGCGGGACCCGCTGGAGAGCTGCTGCCCAGAACCTTCCCAAGGACCCAGCCCAGCCGCCACGCTCCTCCTGGCAGCGTGCTCCGGCGCCCCTCGGACTGGGCGAACTTTGTTTTTTTTTTAATTTTTATTTATTTATTTATTTATTTATTTATTTATTTATTTATTTATTTATTTTATTGCTTAAAGTATTACAAAGGGTATCACATATGTATCCATTTTATCCCCCCGCCCTAGACAGTCCCCTAGCCTCCCCTATCCCCCAGTGTCTTATGTCCATTGGTTATGCTTACATGCATGCATACAAGTCCTTTAGTTGATCTCTTACCCCCCTACCTCCTGCCCCCCAACCCTCCCCGGCCTTCCCGCTGCAGTTTGACAATCTGTTTGAGGCAGCTCTGCCTCTGTATCTATGATTGTTCAAAAGTTTATAATGGTCTCTACTCGCGGCTTCCTGGTGCTTTTCCCATCGCATTCCCTGGACTCGGAGAATTCGCCCCTCCTGCTCGCCGCATCCTTGAACACCGGGAAGACGCATCATGTCTTGGGGGAGGGGCGGGAGTTATTTTACTCCTTTTATTTTATGTATTTGGCTGTATGAAATGTTCTCTTTAATGCCTCTGCATATACTTTTTATCCCATACTAATCAAATGCTGCACCATGTGTCGTGCTTGTGATTGGGTTTCATTTCTGATCATGTCAGATCATGTTTGGCATAATGGTGGTACAGTTAGGGGAGAAGCCACCCTGACACGGGCAGAGGCAGTTCAGAGGGCGAGCTGAAGTTAGCAAGGAGATCTCACAGGGCGGTGTCCTTTGGCGTTCCACCACGCAGGTCATCCTCACTCACAGGGATTCTAAGAAAAGCCCCCTCGGGAACAGCACACTACCGAGTCCTCTTGAGGGCAGGGCCACGGCTGTCTGGCCACCTAGGTCTCTCTCCCAGGCCCTGGAACAGGCACGTGGTGCGGGCAGCTGCTCGGTCAAAGGGTCAAAGGACTCATCAATGGTCGCGCCTCCCCTACAGCCCCGCCGCCCCACGCCCTCCCCACCCCACCCCACCCCACCCCCGATGCACAGGCGCGCGCCACCTGGCGCCCGCAGGCAGGCACGCACGCAGGCACGCAGGCACCCAGGCACTCACACACCTGCAGAAGGGGCGGGGCCTGAGGACAGCGCCTCCTGGAGCCCCATTGGTTGGGACCGGTGGGTGACGAGTGCCTACCAGGTATTTAAGGCGGCACTCTCAGGGCTGTTTGCCAGAGCTTCAAGCGCAGACGGCACAGCAGCGTCCAGGATGCAAGAACCCGGGTTTCCCACAGGCTCCTGGCTGTCCCCCAGCCCCCTGAGGAAGGGGACGCGGCTGCGGCGGCCTCGCGCGGTGTTCAGCGCACAACAGCTGCGGGTCCTGGAGGAATTCTTTGAGGGGAAACCCTACGGGACCTATGAGGAACGCGAGACCCTGGCAGCCAGGCTGAACCTGCAGGAGGACCAAGTGAAGGTGTGGCTCAAGAACCGCAGGGCCAAAGAGCAGAGGCTGCGGCGACTGCGCAGGCAGCAAGGCCAGGGAGCCCAAGCTGCGCCCCAGGAACCGGGAGTCTGCGCCCCTCAGCCCTCGCCTGCACCCTCGCCTGCAAGCCCTGGGTCGCAGGAGGGCCCTTTGCTCCCTGCCAGCCCCGTGCCGCCCGCCATTCTTGTGCGCCCCGAGGAGCCAGTGTACCCCGCGGGCCCTGTGCTCCCAGCCGGCTCTGGGCTCCCCTCAGGCCCTGGGCTGCCCGCTGGGCCTGTGTTCCCGGCCGGTCCTGTTCGCCTGGCGGGTCCTATGTTCCCAGCCAGCTCTGGGCTTCCCACGGGCCCTGGGCTCCCCGCTGGCCCCGTGGTCCCGGCCGGTGCTGTGCCCGCGGCTGGTCCTGTCTTCCCAGGGGGCTCTGTGCTCCCCGCAGGCCCTGGGCTCCCCGCTGGCCCTGTGTTCCCCGCCGGTCCTGTGCTCCCGACGGGTCCTGTGCTCCCGGCCGGCTTTGTGCTCCTCGCTGGCCCTGTGCTCCCACCAGGCCTGCGCTCCCTGTCGCCCCCGTACACCACGGGGGCCCGGGTTTCGGCAGCCTCCCTCCGCACAGACCCTTCCAAGTCTCCCTAGCAGCAGATCCCAGCGCCTCTAGCCACAGCCAGGCCTGCTGCGACCCTGCGCAAGGCCTCCAGGGTACGGTCACCGCTGCCACTGCTCCAGCTCCAGCTTCAGCTCCAGCTCCAGCTCCAGCCCCTGATCCAAATCCAGGTCCTGCAACTGCTGCAGCTCCAACTCCAACTCCAGATCCAGCTCCACATCCAGCTCCAGCTTCTGACCCAGCTCCAGCTCCAGCTCCAGCTCCAGCTCCAGCTCCAGCTCCAGCTCCAGCTCCAGCTCCAGCCCCTGATCCAAATCCAGGTCCTGCAACTGCTGCAGCTCCAACTCCAACTCCAGATCCAGCTCCACATCCAGCTCCAGCTTCTGACCCAGCTCCAGCTCCAGCTCCAGCTCCAGCTCCAGCTCCAGCTCCAGCTCCAAATCCAGCTCCATCCGAGGCCACATTCTCGCCTCAGGGCCCTGAGGACGCTGGGGATTTCTCTCCAGACCCTGATTTCACAGACCCGCTCTCACCCTATTGCTCCGCGGAGGAGCCCTTCTCCTCCCTCAGGTCCTGGTACGACTTGGTGGGTGACAGCCACATGCACCTCTTCCAGTTACTGGATCTCCCAGTGGGCGGGTCCCCGCCAAGTCCTGCAGATGCCACAGGACCAGATGGGATCTGGGTGTGCGCCCACGCGGGTGCGAGACGCGCTGGTCAGTGCGTCTCCACCGCCCCTGGCTCGGGTGCAGAGTCGGCGCACCTCTAAGCATCCACCCTGGGGAGGTGGCCTGGGCTCCGGCCCCGCCTTCAACCCCGTCGGGTGGCCAGTGCGCATGCGCGCGGCGGAGGTGGTGGAGGCGGCGGCAGTGGCGGCGGAGGCTGTGGCGGCAGCGGCTGAGGCGGTGGCTGCGGCCGCGAAGGCGGCTTTGGCCGCAGTGGCGGGGCCTGGGCTGCCGAGTCCCAGGCCCCGGCAGAGCCCACGAGGGCGCACGTGACCTCGCTGCTGGTTCTCAGCGCTGGGAGCGCAATGACTGCCGCTGCTGCGGGACCCGCTGGAGAGCTGCTGCCCAGAACCTTCCCAAGGACCCAGCCCAGCCGCCACGCTCCTCCTGGCAGCGTGCTCCGGCGCCCCTCGGACTGGGCGAACTTTGTTTTTTTTTTAATTTTTATTTATTTATTTATTTATTTATTTATTTATTTATTTATTTATTTATTTTATTGCTTAAAGTATTACAAAGGGTATCACATATGTATCCATTTTATCCCCCCGCCCTAGACAGTCCCCTAGCCTCCCCTATCCCCCAGTGTCTTATGTCCATTGGTTATGCTTACATGCATGCATACAAGTCCTTTAGTTGATCTCTTACCCCCCTACCTCCTGCCCCCCAACCCTCCCCGGCCTTCCCGCTGCAGTTTGACAATCTGTTTGAGGCAGCTCTGCCTCTGTATCTATGATTGTTCAAAAGTTTATAATGGTCTCTACTCGCGGCTTCCTGGTGCTTTTCCCATCGCATTCCCTGGACTCGGAGAATTCGCCCCTCCTGCTCGCCGCATCCTTGAACACCGGGAAGACGCATCATGTCTTGGGGGAGGGGCGGGAGTTATTTTACTCCTTTTATTTTATGTATTTGGCTGTATGAAATGTTCTCTTTAATGCCTCTGCATATACTTTTTATCCCATACTAATCAAATGCTGCACCATGTGTCGTGCTTGTGATTGGGTTTCATTTCTGATCATGTCAGATCATGTTTGGCATAATGGTGGTACAGTTAGGGGAGAAGCCACCCTGACACGGGCAGAGGCAGTTCAGAGGGCGAGCTGAAGTTAGCAAGGAGATCTCACAGGGCGGTGTCCTTTGGCGTTCCACCACGCAGGTCATCCTCACTCACAGGGATTCTAAGAAAAGCCCCCTCGGGAACAGCACACTACCGAGTCCTCTTGAGGGCAGGGCCACGGCTGTCTGGCCACCTAGGTCTCTCTCCCAGGCCCTGGAACAGGCACGTGGTGCGGGCAGCTGCTCGGTCAAAGGGTCAAAGGACTCATCAATGGTCGCGCCTCCCCTACAGCCCCGCCGCCCCACGCCCTCCCCACCCCACCCCACCCCACCCCCGATGCACAGGCGCGCGCCACCTGGCGCCCGCAGGCAGGCACGCACGCAGGCACGCAGGCACCCAGGCACTCACACACCTGCAGAAGGGGCGGGGCCTGAGGACAGCGCCTCCTGGAGCCCCATTGGTTGGGACCGGTGGGTGACGAGTGCCTACCAGGTATTTAAGGCGGCACTCTCAGGGCTGTTTGCCAGAGCTTCAAGCGCAGACGGCACAGCAGCGTCCAGGATGCAAGAACCCGGGTTTCCCACAGGCTCCTGGCTGTCCCCCAGCCCCCTGAGGAAGGGGACGCGGCTGCGGCGGCCTCGCGCGGTGTTCAGCGCACAACAGCTGCGGGTCCTGGAGGAATTCTTTGAGGGGAAACCCTACGGGACCTATGAGGAACGCGAGACCCTGGCAGCCAGGCTGAACCTGCAGGAGGACCAAGTGAAGGTGTGGCTCAAGAACCGCAGGGCCAAAGAGCAGAGGCTGCGGCGACTGCGCAGGCAGCAAGGCCAGGGAGCCCAAGCTGCGCCCCAGGAACCGGGAGTCTGCGCCCCTCAGCCCTCGCCTGCACCCTCGCCTGCAAGCCCTGGGTCGCAGGAGGGCCCTTTGCTCCCTGCCAGCCCCGTGCCGCCCGCCATTCTTGTGCGCCCCGAGGAGCCAGTGTACCCCGCGGGCCCTGTGCTCCCAGCCGGCTCTGGGCTCCCCTCAGGCCCTGGGCTGCCCGCTGGGCCTGTGTTCCCGGCCGGTCCTGTTCGCCTGGCGGGTCCTATGTTCCCAGCCAGCTCTGGGCTTCCCACGGGCCCTGGGCTCCCCGCTGGCCCCGTGGTCCCGGCCGGTGCTGTGCCCGCGGCTGGTCCTGTCTTCCCAGGGGGCTCTGTGCTCCCCGCAGGCCCTGGGCTCCCCGCTGGCCCTGTGTTCCCCGCCGGTCCTGTGCTCCCGACGGGTCCTGTGCTCCCGGCCGGCTTTGTGCTCCTCGCTGGCCCTGTGCTCCCCACCAGGCCTGCGCTCCCTGTCGCCCCCGTACACCACGGGGGCCCGGGTTTCGGCAGCCTCCCTCCGCACAGACCCTTCCAAGTCTCCCTAGCAGCAGATCCCAGCGCCTCTAGCCACAGCCAGGCCTGCTGCGACCCTGCGCAAGGCCTCCAGGGTACGGTCACCGCTGCCACTGCTCCAGCTCCAGCTTCAGCTCCAGCTCCAGCTCCAGCCCCTGATCCAAATCCAGGTCCTGCAACTGCTGCAGCTCCAACTCCAACTCCAGATCCAGCTCCACATCCAGCTCCAGCTTCTGACCCAGCTCCAGCTCCAGCTCCAGCTCCAGCTCCAGCTCCAGCTCCAGCTCCAGCTCCAGCTCCAAATCCAGCTCCATCCGAGGCCACATTCTCGCCTCAGGGCCCTGAGGACGCTGGGGATTTCTCTCCAGACCCTGATTTCACAGACCCGCTCTCACCCTATTGCTCCGCGGAGGAGCCCTTCTCCTCCCTCAGGTCCTGGTACGACTTGGTGGGTGACAGCCACATGCACCTCTTCCAGTTACTGGATCTCCCAGTGGGCGGGTCCCCGCCAAGTCCTGCAGATGCCACAGGACCAGATGGGATCTGGGTGTGCGCCCACGCGGGTGCGAGACGCGCTGGTCAGTGCGTCTCCACCGCCCCTGGCTCGGGTGCAGAGTCGGCGCACCTCTAAGCATCCACCCTGGGGAGGTGGCCTGGGCTCCGGCCCCGCCTTCAACCCCGTCGGGTGGCCAGTGCGCATGCGCGCGGCGGAGGTGGTGGAGGCGGCGGCAGTGGCGGCGGAGGCTGTGGCGGCAGCGGCTGAGGCGGTGGCTGCGGCCGCGAAGGCGGCTTTGGCCGCAGTGGCGGGGCCTGGGCTGCCGAGTCCCAGGCCCCGGCAGAGCCCACGAGGGCGCACGTGACCTCGCTGCTGGTTCTCAGCGCTGGGAGCGCAATGACTGCCGCTGCTGCGGGACCCGCTGGAGAGCTGCTGCCCAGAACCTTCCCAAGGACCCAGCCCAGCCGCCACGCTCCTCCTGGCAGCGTGCTCCGGCGCCCCTCGGACTGGGCGAACTTTGTTTTTTTTTTAATTTTTATTTATTTATTTATTTATTTATTTATTTATTTATTTATTTATTTATTTTATTGCTTAAAGTATTACAAAGGGTATCACATATGTATCCATTTTATCCCCCCGCCCTAGACAGTCCCCTAGCCTCCCCTATCCCCCAGTGTCTTATGTCCATTGGTTATGCTTACATGCATGCATACAAGTCCTTTAGTTGATCTCTTACCCCCCTACCTCCTGCCCCCCAACCCTCCCCGGCCTTCCCGCTGCAGTTTGACAATCTGTTTGAGGCAGCTCTGCCTCTGTATCTATGATTGTTCAAAAGTTTATAATGGTCTCTACTCGCGGCTTCCTGGTGCTTTTCCCATCGCATTCCCTGGACTCGGAGAATTCGCCCCTCCTGCTCGCCGCATCCTTGAACACCGGGAAGACGCATCATGTCTTGGGGGAGGGGCGGGAGTTATTTTACTCCTTTTATTTTATGTATTTGGCTGTATGAAATGTTCTCTTTAATGCCTCTGCATATACTTTTTATCCCATACTAATCAAATGCTGCACCATGTGTCGTGCTTGTGATTGGGTTTCATTTCTGATCATGTCAGATCATGTTTGGCATAATGGTGGTACAGTTAGGGGAGAAGCCACCCTGACACGGGCAGAGGCAGTTCAGAGGGCGAGCTGAAGTTAGCAAGGAGATCTCACAGGGCGGTGTCCTTTGGCGTTCCACCACGCAGGTCATCCTCACTCACAGGGATTCTAAGAAAAGCCCCCTCGGGAACAGCACACTACCGAGTCCTCTTGAGGGCAGGGCCACGGCTGTCTGGCCACCTAGGTCTCTCTCCCAGGCCCTGGAACAGGCACGTGGTGCGGGCAGCTGCTCGGTCAAAGGGTCAAAGGACTCATCAATGGTCGCGCCTCCCCTACAGCCCCGCCGCCCCACGCCCTCCCCACCCCACCCCACCCCACCCCCGATGCACAGGCGCGCGCCACCTGGCGCCCGCAGGCAGGCACGCACGCAGGCACGCAGGCACCCAGGCACTCACACACCTGCAGAAGGGGCGGGGCCTGAGGACAGCGCCTCCTGGAGCCCCATTGGTTGGGACCGGTGGGTGACGAGTGCCTACCAGGTATTTAAGGCGGCACTCTCAGGGCTGTTTGCCAGAGCTTCAAGCGCAGACGGCACAGCAGCGTCCAGGATGCAAGAACCCGGGTTTCCCACAGGCTCCTGGCTGTCCCCCAGCCCCCTGAGGAAGGGGACGCGGCTGCGGCGGCCTCGCGCGGTGTTCAGCGCACAACAGCTGCGGGTCCTGGAGGAATTCTTTGAGGGGAAACCCTACGGGACCTATGAGGAACGCGAGACCCTGGCAGCCAGGCTGAACCTGCAGGAGGACCAAGTGAAGGTGTGGCTCAAGAACCGCAGGGCCAAAGAGCAGAGGCTGCGGCGACTGCGCAGGCAGCAAGGCCAGGGAGCCCAAGCTGCGCCCCAGGAACCGGGAGTCTGCGCCCCTCAGCCCTCGCCTGCACCCTCGCCTGCAAGCCCTGGGTCGCAGGAGGGCCCTTTGCTCCCTGCCAGCCCCGTGCCGCCCGCCATTCTTGTGCGCCCCGAGGAGCCAGTGTACCCCGCGGGCCCTGTGCTCCCAGCCGGCTCTGGGCTCCCCTCAGGCCCTGGGCTGCCCGCTGGGCCTGTGTTCCCGGCCGGTCCTGTTCGCCTGGCGGGTCCTATGTTCCCAGCCAGCTCTGGGCTTCCCACGGGCCCTGGGCTCCCCGCTGGCCCCGTGGTCCCGGCCGGTGCTGTGCCCGCGGCTGGTCCTGTCTTCCCAGGGGGCTCTGTGCTCCCCGCAGGCCCTGGGCTCCCCGCTGGCCCTGTGTTCCCCGCCGGTCCTGTGCTCCCGACGGGTCCTGTGCTCCCGGCCGGCTTTGTGCTCCTCGCTGGCCCTGTGCTCCCCACCAGGCCTGCGCTCCCTGTCGCCCCCGTACACCACGGGGGCCCGGGTTTCGGCAGCCTCCCTCCGCACAGACCCTTCCAAGTCTCCCTAGCAGCAGATCCCAGCGCCTCTAGCCACAGCCAGGCCTGCTGCGACCCTGCGCAAGGCCTCCAGGGTACGGTCACCGCTGCCACTGCTCCAGCTCCAGCTTCAGCTCCAGCTCCAGCTCCAGCCCCTGATCCAAATCCAGGTCCTGCAACTGCTGCAGCTCCAACTCCAACTCCAGATCCAGCTCCACATCCAGCTCCAGCTTCTGACCCAGCTCCAGCTCCAGCTCCAGCTCCAGCTCCAGCTCCAGCTCCAGCTCCAGCTCCAGCTCCAAATCCAGCTCCATCCGAGGCCACATTCTCGCCTCAGGGCCCTGAGGACGCTGGGGATTTCTCTCCAGACCCTGATTTCACAGACCCGCTCTCACCCTATTGCTCCGCGGAGGAGCCCTTCTCCTCCCTCAGGTCCTGGTACGACTTGGTGGGTGACAGCCACATGCACCTCTTCCAGTTACTGGATCTCCCAGTGGGCGGGTCCCCGCCAAGTCCTGCAGATGCCACAGGACCAGATGGGATCTGGGTGTGCGCCCACGCGGGTGCGAGACGCGCTGGTCAGTGCGTCTCCACCGCCCCTGGCTCGGGTGCAGAGTCGGCGCACCTCTAAGCATCCACCCTGGGGAGGTGGCCTGGGCTCCGGCCCCGCCTTCAACCCCGTCGGGTGGCCAGTGCGCATGCGCGCGGCGGAGGTGGTGGAGGCGGCGGCAGTGGCGGCGGAGGCTGTGGCGGCAGCGGCTGAGGCGGTGGCTGCGGCCGCGAAGGCGGCTTTGGCCGCAGTGGCGGGGCCTGGGCTGCCGAGTCCCAGGCCCCGGCAGAGCCCACGAGGGCGCACGTGACCTCGCTGCTGGTTCTCAGCGCTGGGAGCGCAATGACTGCCGCTGCTGCGGGACCCGCTGGAGAGCTGCTGCCCAGAACCTTCCCAAGGACCCAGCCCAGCCGCCACGCTCCTCCTGGCAGCGTGCTCCGGCGCCCCTCGGACTGGGCGAACTTTGTTTTTTTTTTAATTTTTATTTATTTATTTATTTATTTATTTATTTATTTATTTATTTATTTATTTAATTGCTTAAAGTATTACAAAGGGTATCACATATGTATCCATTTTATCCCCCCGCCCTAGACAGTCCCCTAGCCTCCCCTATCCCCCAGTGTCTTATGTCCATTGGTTATGCTTACATGCATGCATACAAGTCCTTTAGTTGATCTCTTACCCCCCTACCTCCTGCCCCCCAACCCTCCCCGGCCTTCCCGCTGCAGTTTGACAATCTGTTTGAGGCAGCTCTGCCTCTGTATCTATGATTGTTCAAAAGTTTATAATGGTCTCTACTCGCGGCTTCCTGGTGCTTTTCCCATCGCATTCCCTGGACTCGGAGAATTCGCCCCTCCTGCTCGCCGCATCCTTGAACACCGGGAAGACGCATCATGTCTTGGGGGAGGGGCGGGAGTTATTTTACTCCTTTTATTTTATGTATTTGGCTGTATGAAATGTTCTCTTTAATGCCTCTGCATATACTTTTTATCCCATACTAATCAAATGCTGCACCATGTGTCGTGCTTGTGATTGGGTTTCATTTCTGATCATGTCAGATCATGTTTGGCATAATGGTGGTACAGTTAGGGGAGAAGCCACCCTGACACGGGCAGAGGCAGTTCAGAGGGCGAGCTGAAGTTAGCAAGGAGATCTCACAGGGCGGTGTCCTTTGGCGTTCCACCACGCAGGTCATCCTCACTCACAGGGATTCTAAGAAAAGCCCCCTCGGGAACAGCACACTACCGAGTCCTCTTGAGGGCAGGGCCACGGCTGTCTGGCCACCTAGGTCTCTCTCCCAGGCCCTGGAACAGGCACGTGGTGCGGGCAGCTGCTCGGTCAAAGGGTCAAAGGACTCATCAATGGTCGCGCCTCCCCTACAGCCCCGCCGCCCCACGCCCTCCCCACCCCACCCCACCCCACCCCCGATGCACAGGCGCGCGCCACCTGGCGCCCGCAGGCAGGCACGCACGCAGGCACGCAGGCACCCAGGCACTCACACACCTGCAGAAGGGGCGGGGCCTGAGGACAGCGCCTCCTGGAGCCCCATTGGTTGGGACCGGTGGGTGACGAGTGCCTACCAGGTATTTAAGGCGGCACTCTCAGGGCTGTTTGCCAGAGCTTCAAGCGCAGACGGCACAGCAGCGTCCAGGATGCAAGAACCCGGGTTTCCCACAGGCTCCTGGCTGTCCCCCAGCCCCCTGAGGAAGGGGACGCGGCTGCGGCGGCCTCGCGCGGTGTTCAGCGCACAACAGCTGCGGGTCCTGGAGGAATTCTTTGAGGGGAAACCCTACGGGACCTATGAGGAACGCGAGACCCTGGCAGCCAGGCTGAACCTGCAGGAGGACCAAGTGAAGGTGTGGCTCAAGAACCGCAGGGCCAAAGAGCAGAGGCTGCGGCGACTGCGCAGGCAGCAAGGCCAGGGAGCCCAAGCTGCGCCCCAGGAACCGGGAGTCTGCGCCCCTCAGCCCTCGCCTGCACCCTCGCCTGCAAGCCCTGGGTCGCAGGAGGGCCCTTTGCTCCCTGCCAGCCCCGTGCCGCCCGCCATTCTTGTGCGCCCCGAGGAGCCAGTGTACCCCGCGGGCCCTGTGCTCCCAGCCGGCTCTGGGCTCCCCTCAGGCCCTGGGCTGCCCGCTGGGCCTGTGTTCCCGGCCGGTCCTGTTCGCCTGGCGGGTCCTATGTTCCCAGCCAGCTCTGGGCTTCCCACGGGCCCTGGGCTCCCCGCTGGCCCCGTGGTCCCGGCCGGTGCTGTGCCCGCGGCTGGTCCTGTCTTCCCAGGGGGCTCTGTGCTCCCCGCAGGCCCTGGGCTCCCCGCTGGCCCTGTGTTCCCCGCCGGTCCTGTGCTCCCGACGGGTCCTGTGCTCCCGGCCGGCTTTGTGCTCCTCGCTGGCCCTGTGCTCCCCACCAGGCCTGCGCTCCCTGTCGCCCCCGTACACCACGGGGGCCCGGGTTTCGGCAGCCTCCCTCCGCACAGACCCTTCCAAGTCTCCCTAGCAGCAGATCCCAGCGCCTCTAGCCACAGCCAGGCCTGCTGCGACCCTGCGCAAGGCCTCCAGGGTACGGTCACCGCTGCCACTGCTCCAGCTCCAGCTTCAGCTCCAGCTCCAGCTCCAGCCCCTGATCCAAATCCAGGTCCTGCAACTGCTGCAGCTCCAACTCCAACTCCAGATCCAGCTCCACATCCAGCTCCAGCTTCTGACCCAGCTCCAGCTCCAGCTCCAGCTCCAGCTCCAGCTCCAGCTCCAGCTCCAGCTCCAGCTCCAAATCCAGCTCCATCCGAGGCCACATTCTCGCCTCAGGGCCCTGAGGACGCTGGGGATTTCTCTCCAGACCCTGATTTCACAGACCCGCTCTCACCCTATTGCTCCGCGGAGGAGCCCTTCTCCTCCCTCAGGTCCTGGTACGACTTGGTGGGTGACAGCCACATGCACCTCTTCCAGTTACTGGATCTCCCAGTGGGCGGGTCCCCGCCAAGTCCTGCAGATGCCACAGGACCAGATGGGATCTGGGTGTGCGCCCACGCGGGTGCGAGACGCGCTGGTCAGTGCGTCTCCACCGCCCCTGGCTCGGGTGCAGAGTCGGCGCACCTCTAAGCATCCACCCTGGGGAGGTGGCCTGGGCTCCGGCCCCGCCTTCAACCCCGTCGGGTGGCCAGTGCGCATGCGCGCGGCGGAGGTGGTGGAGGCGGCGGCAGTGGCGGCGGAGGCTGTGGCGGCAGCGGCTGAGGCGGTGGCTGCGGCCGCGAAGGCGGCTTTGGCCGCAGTGGCGGGGCCTGGGCTGCCGAGTCCCAGGCCCCGGCAGAGCCCACGAGGGCGCACGTGACCTCGCTGCTGGTTCTCAGCGCTGGGAGCGCAATGACTGCCGCTGCTGCGGGACCCGCTGGAGAGCTGCTGCCCAGAACCTTCCCAAGGACCCAGCCCAGCCGCCACGCTCCTCCTGGCAGCGTGCTCCGGCGCCCCTCGGACTGGGCGAACTTTGTTTTTTTTTTAATTTTTATTTATTTATTTATTTATTTATTTATTTATTTATTTATTTATTTATTTATTTAATTGCTTAAAGTATTACAAAGGGTATCACATATGTATCCATTTTATCCCCCCGCCCTAGACAGTCCCCTAGCCTCCCCTATCCCCCAGTGTCTTATGTCCATTGGTTATGCTTACATGCATGCATACAAGTCCTTTAGTTGATCTCTTACCCCCCTACCTCCTGCCCCCCAACCCTCCCCGGCCTTCCCGCTGCAGTTTGACAATCTGTTTGAGGCAGCTCTGCCTCTGTATCTATGATTGTTCAAAAGTTTATAATGGTCTCTACTCGCGGCTTCCTGGTGCTTTTCCCATCGCATTCCCTGGACTCGGAGAATTCGCCCCTCCTGCTCGCCGCATCCTTGAACACCGGGAAGACGCATCATGTCTTGGGGGAGGGGCGGGAGTTATTTTACTCCTTTTATTTTATGTATTTGGCTGTATGAAATGTTCTCTTTAATGCCTCTGCATATACTTTTTATCCCATACTAATCAAATGCTGCACCATGTGTCGTGCTTGTGATTGGGTTTCATTTCTGATCATGTCAGATCATGTTTGGCATAATGGTGGTACAGTTAGGGGAGAAGCCACCCTGACACGGGCAGAGGCAGTTCAGAGGGCGAGCTGAAGTTAGCAAGGAGATCTCACAGGGCGGTGTCCTTTGGCGTTCCACCACGCAGGTCATCCTCACTCACAGGGATTCTAAGAAAAGCCCCCTCGGGAACAGCACACTACCGAGTCCTCTTGAGGGCAGGGCCACGGCTGTCTGGCCACCTAGGTCTCTCTCCCAGGCCCTGGAACAGGCACGTGGTGCGGGCAGCTGCTCGGTCAAAGGGTCAAAGGACTCATCAATGGTCGCGCCTCCCCTACAGCCCCGCCGCCCCACGCCCTCCCCACCCCACCCCACCCCACCCCCGATGCACAGGCGCGCGCCACCTGGCGCCCGCAGGCAGGCACGCACGCAGGCACGCAGGCACCCAGGCACTCACACACCTGCAGAAGGGGCGGGGCCTGAGGACAGCGCCTCCTGGAGCCCCATTGGTTGGGACCGGTGGGTGACGAGTGCCTACCAGGTATTTAAGGCGGCACTCTCAGGGCTGTTTGCCAGAGCTTCAAGCGCAGACGGCACAGCAGCGTCCAGGATGCAAGAACCCGGGTTTCCCACAGGCTCCTGGCTGTCCCCCAGCCCCCTGAGGAAGGGGACGCGGCTGCGGCGGCCTCGCGCGGTGTTCAGCGCACAACAGCTGCGGGTCCTGGAGGAATTCTTTGAGGGGAAACCCTACGGGACCTATGAGGAACGCGAGACCCTGGCAGCCAGGCTGAACCTGCAGGAGGACCAAGTGAAGGTGTGGCTCAAGAACCGCAGGGCCAAAGAGCAGAGGCTGCGGCGACTGCGCAGGCAGCAAGGCCAGGGAGCCCAAGCTGCGCCCCAGGAACCAGGAGTCTGCACCCTTCAGCCCACGCCTGCAAGCCCTGGTTCCCAGGAGGGCCTTTTGCTCCCTGCCAGCCTATGCCACCCGCCATTCTTGTGCGTCCTGAGGAGCCAGTGTACCCGGCGGGCCCTGTGTTCCCAGCTGGCTCTGTGCTCCCCGCAGGCCCTGGGCTGCCCGCTGGGCCTGTGTTCCCGGCCGGTCCTGTTCTCCTGGCGGGCCCTGTGTTCCCAGCTGTCTCTGTGCTCCCTGCGGGCCCTGGGCTCCCCGCTGGCCCTGTGTTCCCCACTGGTCCTGTGCTCCCGGTGGGTCCTTTGCTCCAGGCCGTCTTTGTGCTCCTCGCTGGCCCTGTGCTCCCCACCAGGCCTGCGCTCCCTGTCGCCCCCGTACACCACGGGGGCCCGGGTTTCAGCAGCCTCCCTCCGCACAGACCCTTCCAAGTCTCCCTAGCAGCAGATCCCAGTGCCTCCAGCAACAGCCAGGCCTGCTGCGTCCCTGCTCAAGGCCTCCAGGGTACGGTCACCGCTGCCACTGCTCCAGCTCCAGCTCCAGCTCCAGTTCCAGCCACATATCCAGACCCAGCTCCAACTCCAGACCCAGCTCCAGTTCCAGATCCACCTCCAGCTTCTGATCCAGCTCTAGGTCCTTCTCTAGATCTAGCTCCAACTCCAACTCCAGCTACATCCAAGGCCATACCCTGGCCTCAGGGCCCCGACAATGTCAGAAATTTCTCTCCAGATCCTGATTTCACAGACCTGCTTTCACACTATTGCTACTCAGAGGAGCCCTTATCCTCTCCCTGACCCTGCTATGACTTGGTGGCTGACCGCATATGGCTTTTTGATTGACGTGGCCCTTTTCCAATTACTGGATCTCTGAGGGAGTGTGTCCCCTCCAAGTCCTGTAGATGCCATGGGATTAGAGGGGACCTGGGTGTGTGCCCATGCGGGTGGGAGAATCATAGGTCAGTGAGTCTCTGCCTCCATTTTGTCTATTGCAGAATCAGTGCACCTCTAAGCGTTTGCCCTAGGGAGGTGGCCTGAGCTTCCCCCCCCCCCCCACAACTCTCTTTAGTGGCCACTGTGCATGCTCCTGGCAGTGGGCTGGGGCTGCTCCGTCGGTGCTCCAGGCTGAGCCCATGAGGGCGCACATGACCTCGCTGTAGGTTCTCAGGTCTGGGAGCACGATAGCTGCTGCTGTTGCGGGACCCACTGGAGTGCTGCTACCTACAACCTTCCCAAGGACCCAGCCCAACCTTCACGCTCCTCCTGTCAGCGTGCTCTGGCGCCTGTAAGACTGGGTGAGCTTTTGGAGGGTGCACATCTGCCACTCGCAGCTTCCTGGGGCTTTTCCCATCGCATTCCCTGGACTTGGAGAATTCACCCCCTTCTCCCGGCATCATTGGACACCAGAAAGACGCATCACGTGTTGAGTGGGTTAATTTTACTTATTTTATTTTATGTATTTTGCTGTATGAAATGTTTTATTAAATTCTGCTGTATGTACTTTTTATCCCATGCTAATAAAATTCTGCAAATTCAGGTCCTAGCCGTCTCCTTCCATTTCACTGTCCTGGACATAAAAGCGCACATAGGCACGATGGCTCAGGGCCACAGATGCGTTGCAGGCAGTAACCTGGCCGTGGTCCATCATGGTCTGCCCGCGGCTCAGACTTAGCAGATGTAGTCACCCCTGTGCCTGGTGCGGCCCCCGTGTACCAGCAGGGCATAGAGGCTTTACAGCAGCAGCCCGCACCCAGCCAACACAGGGACAGGAAGGGTCTCTGGTCTAGGCGCTCGAGGTAGTGCACTTCTGTCTCCACCTTGCTGTCTGCCAGTGCCAAGAAGCTCTTCAGCACCAGCGTGAGCACTGGGGGGCCGTGTGCAGTTGCAGAGTCTTGGTGGCCGGCACCTTCCGGAGGAATGCACCACACTGGTAGCCATCAGCCCTGGCCAGCTGTTCGGGCCTCATCAGCAGGTCCAGGGCCTGGGTCACACTCTGTGCCTCCTGGATGTCCAGGCCGATGTCCAGGTAAAGGCCCAGGGTATCTGACACGCTGTGGCAGCGGAGACACTGGATTCGAGATCTCCAGTGGCCTCCAAAGACACTGTGGATCAGGGTGGCGTCCTCCTGGGAGGGCCTGCCCGGCGGCTGTGGTAGTGGCTGCTGAGGCGATGGCGGCGGCGGCGGCCGCTTCTCCCGCACACAGGCCCGCAGCTGGGCGTCCAGCGTGAAGAGGTGGAATTCGTGGGCGTCATCCTTCCGGCCGGCATGGAAGCCCATGCGCAGTTTCTCCTCGGACACGATGACGTACCCGGGCTGCAGGAGGGCCTGTATCACATGAGCCTGCAGGGCACATGGGGTGCAGTACGTAGCAGGTTTGCCAAGGTTCTGGAGCCTGGCCCCCACCGTGTGGGGTCTCCTCTGGCTGCAGCTCCCACTCGGAAGGGTCTCGGCTGGAGCCAGCGGGCCCGTGGGGTGCACCCTCTCTCCCTGGGCGGTGGGGATGGTTTCTGGGGCCCACGGGGTCCCCAGTGGACTTCAGCAGCCCCTTCACCGAATCCAGCGCATTCGAGCTTCGGGGGCTGCCTGGTTTCAGACTCTTCTTTTCCGTGTGCAGAAGCAGCCTCCATGTCCCCAGACGGGGATCTTTTTGAAATCTCTCCCCTAAAAGCTCCCTTGGAGAATGATGAAAAACCCAGGGCTGAGAATGTCTGCAAATGAAGGCCCTGGGCAGCTCACCTGCCCTTTCATAGCCCCAGAGCATGGTCTGAGGATCCACTAGCACCACCAATCAGTTGCCTCTGGGACTGAAGGGTCACTGGTTGGGGTCAAGTTTAAGGTTGGGGCACTCATTCCCCAGGCAGGCCCCGGCAAGCCTTTCAGTTGGCATTCATAGAAGGATCTCAAGAAAAGGTTCTCCTGAACATGGCTGCGCCCTGCACCTGATGCCTCCTGTTCCTCCAAGGGAAGACGCAGGAGATGGGGGGTGGGGGGTGGGGAATTGGGGGACGGAAAGGGGGAGTGGTAGGGAGAAGGGAGACGTAGACACACCGAAGCTGGCCTTGGAAGTCATGGGAGGCAAAGGCTGGAGTTGATGTGAATAAAATGTATATAGGTTTGTATATTCGCTCTGAGCCCAGGATGCCAGAGGCCACCAGCAGCTGGAGGCTGCAGGTGAGGTGCTCCCCAGAGCCCTCAGATGGAAAGGGGTCCTGCTGGCACCTTGATCTGTAACTCCTGGCATCTGGACTCTCAGGGAATTCCTTTCTGTTCTTGTTAGCCTCCTCTTTGGTGGCAGCAGGACATGGCGACTCTAGGAAATGAATAGGATGCCGTCCTTCTGATGTGCTCTACCTATGACGTCTGTTTTTCAAAACTATTGCATCCAATGAAGTCAGTTGTACTGGAGGTGTGATCAGAATCTCAGCTGAGTATCAAATATGATCCACAGGCCCTAGTCACCAGGCAAAAAGCCACAGTAAATCTTCTAGACGTGGGTCACTCTGCAGTAATCTTAATGGCGGACCTTGCACTCTGGTGTGGTGTGTGTGTGTGTGTGTGTGTGTGTGTGTGTGTGTGTGTTTGTGTGTGTACATACGCAGTCACGCACGGACACTCCTTGATTTGAATGCTCTGTCGGCATCCATGAGCACCCTTCAGTCCCTGCCTTCTCGCAGACAGCGCCCCCTGCTTGACCTTCCCCTCTCAGGTCTACCCAGAATTGGGCAAGTCCATGCACCTGGCTCTGCCTTCCCCATAGGAGGCTGCAGGAGGGGGGATTGCATTGGCGCCCCTCGACCAGCAGAGGGCGGGTCAGGCCTGCTGAAACATTTCCAGGACCTGGAGAGGACTTGGGAGATTCCGCATGTGTCCCAGGAGCCCCGCAGGGCTTCTCCATGTCTTGTGGGGTGGCATCACTGTTTCCTGGGTCGAAGAGGGGACAATACATATGTAGACAGGCTCGGGTGGGTGGCCCCAGGACAACCCTCTTTGGCAATGGCGGATCCGCGGCTGTGCGCTATGGTGGAAAACCTGGAGGATGCTCAGGCATCTGGTCACACATTTCCCAGCTTCTCCAGGGTGGCAAGAGCAGTGACAGCCCATCAGGGAGGGATTAGAAATGTTTTGGGGCCTCTAGTGAGCCACACAAGCCTCCCCGGTGTGCGTGGCTGCTGATCCTGGGAGGGTACCGGGACGTTTTTGTGCATTCGCAGCCATCCTGAGGGCTCTGTATGTGTGCATCTGCACGTGGTATTTTGCGGAAGAGCAACACTCAAGGAGCCAGTTTGCCGACCAGTGGCCTAGTCGCTATCAACCAGATCTACCTGAAGAAAATCTCATTTGTCTAGAAATGGCTGATTCCGCCTACAACAGACTGGGCTCTTTTCAGCTAGGCCCCCAAGATACGATGGTCAGAATGAAAATTGGGGTCCTGACTGTAAACTGTATGGTTGATACAGGAGCTGAGCACTCAGTAGTCACACAGAAAGTAGTGCCTCTCTCAGAAAAGGAGGTCACCATTATTAGAGCTACTGGTGACCAGACTCATAGACCATTCTTTTGCCCTGATCAATGCCATCTTTGCGGCCACCAAGTAATTCACGAATTCCTATACTTGCCAGACTGTCCAGTACCTCTGATGGATAGAGACTTTTTAGCCAAAATGGTCAGAAATCACTTTTGCTCCAGATGGCTCAGGACAGCTTCGCCTAGGTGAGGAGACCTCCCCGATGATCCAGTCTTTCGCAGGGCTGGGGGAGGAGGAATGGAGACTTTATACCCCCCAGTCAAAGGCTTCACCATTAGAACATGAAGTAGAGGAAGAATTCCCACTAGTCTGGGTGGAAGGGAATCCTTTAATTGACTTAAAGACTGGGGAAAATCCTGTTAAAATCCACCAATATCTGATTCCAAGGAGGCACACCTAGGAATACAGGTCCACTTAGACCAGCTGCTTCAGTGGGGACTTCATAAATGATGCCAGTCTCCATGGAACACTCCTCTCTTGCCTGTTAAAAAGCCAGGGACTAATGATTACCGCCCCGTGCAGGACCTGCGGACTGTTAATGAGGCTGTTATAACCCTGCATTAGGTGCTACCACACCCTTAAACACTTCTGGGACTCATTCCATCAGAGGCGAAATTGTTTACATGTCTAGATCTGAAAGATTCCTTTTTCTGCCTTCAGCTGGTACCCTCCAGTCAGCCTTTGTTTGCCTATGAGTGGGAAAACCCAACTATGGGGGCCAAGGAGCATTTCACCTGGACCAGACTGCCACAAGGATTCAAGAATTCCCCTACTCTCTTTAGTGGAGCACTAGCATCTGATCTGTCTAAGTCCCCAGGACTGGACTTGGGGTGCATTCTACTTCACTATGTATATGACCTACTAGTGGCAAGCTCCATGCGAGTTCAGTGCTGGGAAGGAACGCAGACCCTTCTGAGACTCTTAACTGAAACAGGTTACAGGGTGTCCAAGAAAAAGGCACAAATCTGTCAGAAAGAAGTCAAGTATCTAGGCTTCCGAATCACCCAAGGGAAACGAAGACTAGGGACTAAAAGAAAGCAGGCAGTACGTGCCATCCCAGTCCCTAGCACCCAGCAGCAGGTTCGGGAATTCTTGGGAGCAGGAGGGTTCTATCGAATTTGGATCCCAAAGTTTTCAAACCTAGCCAAGCCTCTCTATGAAGCTTTGAAAGGAGAAGAGGAAGCACCCATCAACTGGGGTCCTGAGCAGGAAAATGCCTTTATCACTATTAAAGCAAAGCTCACTGTGGCTCCAGCACTAGGGCTACCAGATGTGACAAAGAGCTTTAACCTCTTTGTTCACAAGAACAGCAGGGTAGCCCTAGGAGTTCTAACCCAGGAGTTTGGACTATGGCAAAGACCAGTAGTCTATCACTCCAAGCAGTTTGACCCAGTTGCCTATGGGTGGCCCCCATGTCTCAGGGCCCTTCCATTCACAACATTATTAGTCAAAGAAGCAGATAAGGTTACCTTGGGACATATTGGGGGCCAGATGTAAGCTGGCAAGGTCCTTGCACCTGAAGTGGCTAGCAAGGCTGGGACCCTTACCCACACAGTTTTCCCAGACTTGTTTGGATGGCAGTTATCAGTAGAATGAGAGCAACCTTTGTAGAATAAGAACAGCCTTTCATAGCTTACCAAGAAGTCTGTAACTATTTACTGAGATATGCTGTACTGAGAACTTGTCCTTCTGCTGTGTCTCTTCCTTAGAGATTAAGAGGAACAAAGAAGACATTCCTCTTGACAGACGTCCTATTCAGTGTGTTGTATATAAATAAGATTGTGTGGCTAATAAAGTTGCTTCAGTTCTTTGAGAACTGGAGTCCTCCCGATCCCACTTTCCTGTCTTTCTTTCTTTTCTCAATTCCCACCTCCCTGCCTCAGCCCGGCTCAACCTGTCAGGCTGGCCCTGACAGGGACAAACCTTAAATATCAAGGTACCTCATTCTGTTGTCACCTAATGGAAGCTAGGGGGCAGCACTGGCTGACACATGCTCAGATGACCCAGTATCAGGGGCTCCTATGTGAAAATCCATGGGTACAACTAGAAGCAGTGAGAACTCTTAATCCTGCCACCTTTTTACTCATTGCTGAGGGAGCCCCAGAGCATGATTGCCTAGAAGTCCTAGAGGAGATTTACTGCAGCAGACCAGATCTAACAGAGAGCCCCCTATGGGAAATGGACTTAGTATTGTTCACAGACGGCAGTAGCTTCCTAGATGAAGGGAAAAGATGAGCTAGATATACAGTGGTATAAAACTTTGAGACAATTGAGTCACAGGCCCTGCCTGAAGGATGGTCAGTGCAAAAGGCAGAACCTTGGGCCCTAGCCAGAGCCCTAGAACTCAGTAAGGATAAGCGTGCCAACATTTACACTGATTCGCACTATGTCTCTGCTACCCTGCATATCCATGGGGCTATAGAAGAGGATAGGGGGCTCCTGATGGCTACAGGAAACAGAATCAAAAAATCAGAATGAGATCTTAAAGTTACTAGAAGCAGTCCGGGAGCCCAAGGAAATAGCCAGCATCCATTGCAAACGTCACCAGAAAGGGAAAGACGCAGTGTCAGAAGGAAACCAACGTGCTGATGCTGAAGCCAAGGTGGCTGCTAAAGAACAAGTAACACCATCACAGATGATGTTGGCCCCCAAATTACCTGAACCTCCAAAATACACTCCTCAGGAAGAGGAATGGGTCCAGCAAGAAGGGGGCAAGAGAACGAAGGAAGGTTGGTGGATACTCCTAGATCATAGGGTCTATGTCCCAGAACAGTTAGCCCATAAGGTAATACTCCAGCAGCATGTACTCACTCATTTAGGGAAGATTTCCCTAGAAGCTTTGTTAGGCGGATACTACCTAATTTCCCGCCCTCCCTCCTTGTGTGCACCAGTCTCTCAAGGTTGCATCCTCTGTGCACAGAACAGTGTCAAATAGGGTCCTGTAGGACCAATAGGAGTTTAGCACTGTGGGCAAGCTTCCTTCTAAGACTTAGAAATAGACATTACGAAAATAGGGCCTAGCAGAGGAAATAAATACCTGCTAGTCTTTATTTGTATCTTTTCAGTATGGGTGGAGGCATATCCCACTCATACAGAAAAGGCAAGAGAAGTCACTAAGGCATTACTGAAGGACATAATTTCGTGATGTGGAATGCCTCTGACCATAGGATATGATAATGGACCATCCTTTGTAGCAGAATAGTACATCAGGTAGCTATGGCTTTGGGAATTAAATGGAACCTACATACAGCTTACAGGCCTTAGAGTTCAGGGAAAGTAGAACTCATGAACCGGACTCTAAATCAGGCTATGCCTAAGCTATTACAGAAGACATCCTTACACTGGACAGATATCTTGCCTCTGGTACTCCTGCGGGTAGGCTTGGCCCCGAGGGCCAGGGTAGGTTTCTCTACCTTTGAAATTCTATATGGCAGACCCCCTCCCTTAATTCAGCCATAGGGAAGTATGGACTAGAAACCGTACTGCTTCTAGTAGCTACTGCTACACTGGAATAAGTCTCTGTATATGGAAAAGACAGTTCTACTGGACAGGTAAGCTCCACATCCATTGTCAGGGACCCTCAATCAGTGCATACATCTGTTGTGCCAATAGGGGGGACCAAAGTTTTTTTTGACTGAGCCTGAGCCAAGGAAGCCATCAGACTAGAAGCAATCAAGCAATGACAGGAAGCATCCAAGGCATTGATACCCCGACTAAGAACTCAGCCACAGAGGCAATATGAATTGGACACCTGATTCTATCAGCTCCTTGGTTCAACCCACCACCTCCTCAATATTACCAACCCTAATATGGCCAGGGATTGCTGGTTATGTCTTCCCCCAGGACCACTCCTATTAATGGCTACCCCGGTAAACATAACTAAACCAGGGAACTTAGCAGATGAAATAATAGGACCTCTCATGGCCAATGTGCACCTAACTACTGTTGCTCCCATTTGTTTCAGGAGTACCCAGGGCCAAGATCCAATAGGTCGCCTCCCAGATGATCTATGCAACTCCACTTTCAAGGCGGAGAACACCACCAACCCCTCATGCCCCCCTGTAGGAACATTCTACATGTGTGGGACCACTGTTTACCCCTGCCTGCCTGCAAATTGAACGGGAGTGGGCACTCCTGCTATATAACCCCAGATATGTCTATTATACCCAAAAACCAATCCCTTGAAACTCCCCTTAAAGCAGTAACTAGATATAAAAGAGCTCTGCAAGTGACTCCTCTTCTAATACCAATTGGAATTGTAGTTGGCATAGGAGCTGGGGTAGGGGGAATAGCTCACTCTGTCTCCTCTTATCCAGTTTTAACCTAAGAATTTTCAGAAGACATAGAGAAAGTAGCTGAGACCCTAATTACCTTGCAGGATCAAGTTGATTCCTCAGCCACAGTAATGCTACAGAATAGAAGAGGATTAGATTTACTAATGGCAGAGAAAGGTGAAATCTGCCTCTTCTTAGGAGAAGAGTGCTGCTTTTATGCCAACCATTCAGTCATTGTCATAGATAAAGCTAAGGATCTAATCGAACAAGCAACAAAAAGAAGACAGTATCTATCTGAGTCCTGCGCTTCTTCGGGTGGTGGTGGTGGTGGGGTGGTCTGGAAATGGCTTCTCCCATTGACAGGACCACTGTTAATGTTACTCATAGCTGTAATCTTAGTGCCATGTCTTCTCAATTTCTTAACTCACTTTATCCCATCTCGCCTCAATGCCTTTAAACTTCAAATGGTGCTACAAACCAGAAGAATTTAACACAAGCCCCTCCGAAAGGAAGAAATGGGATGCTAACCCCTTGGTCGTCATCTCTTATCAGCAGGAAGCAGCTTTGAGTCGTCATCCCCGTTCATAATAACATTGGTAGTCATAGTCATAATCATTGTACCACAAGGCTAAGAAAAGCTTGTGGGACAAGCGAGGGAATGAGAGGGCTAAAGGTTAGTTCTTTCTATAACATCTGGTTCACACAATGAAAGCAGTCCTGAGAGGGAAGTTTATAGCTCTACAGGCCTATCTCAAAAAACAAGAAAAAATGTTAGTAAATCATCTAACTCTACAACTCAAATAATTAGAAAGAGAGCAACAAGAAAACCCCAGAGTGAGCAGAAGGAAGGAGATAATAAAGATTAGAGCAGAAATCAATGACATAGAGACCAAAAAAAAAACAATACAGAAAATCAATGAAACCAAGAGCTGGTTCTTTGAAAGGATAAACAAGATTGACAAACCTCTAGCCAGACTCACCAAGAAGCAAAGAGAGAGGACCCAAATAAACAAAATCAGAAACGATAGAGGCGAAATAACAACAGACCCCACAGAAATACAAATAATTGTTAAAAAATACTATGGACAGCTCTACTCCAACAAACTAGACAACCTGGAGGAAATGGACAAATTCCTAGAAAAATACAACATTCCAAAACTCAATCAGGAAGAATCTAAAAATCTCAACAGGCCAATAACTATGGAAGAAATTGAAGCAGTCATCAAAAAGCTTCCATCAAACCAAAGCCCAGGACCAGACGGCTTCGCAGGGGAGTTTTACCAAACATTCAAGGAAGAACTAAAACCTATCCTCCTCAGAATACTACAAAAAATTCAAGAGGAAGGAACACTTCCAAGCTCATTCGATGAAGCCAGCATCACCCTAATACCAAAACCAGGTAAAGACAACACAATGAAAGAGAATTACAGGCCAATATCCCTCATGAACATAGATTCCAAAATCCTCAACAAAAACTTAGCAAATCGGATCCAGCAGTACATGAGAAAGATCATACACCATGACCAAGTAGGATTTATCCCAGGGATGCAAAGATAGTACAATATCCGCAAATCAATAAATGTGATACATCACATAAACAAATTGAAAGAAAAAAACCACATGGTCATATCAATTGATGCAGAAAAAGCATTTGACAAAATCCAACACCCATTTTTGATAAAAACTCTCAGTAAGGCGGGAGTAGAAGGATCATACCTCAACATAATAAAAGCCATATATGATAGGCCCACAGCCAGCATCATACTCAATGGACAAAAACTAACACCATTTCCCCTAAGAACAGGAGCAAGACAGGGATGCCCCCTCCCACCACTCCTGTTCAACATAGTACTGCAAGTGTTAGCCATTGCAATTAGGCAAGAAGAAGAAATAAAAGGCATCCAAATTGGAAAAGAGGAAGTAAAACTGTCCTTATTTGCAGACCACATGATATTATACATACAAAACCCTAGAGACTCCATCAAAAAGCTACTAGACTTAATACATGAATTTGGAAATGTAGCAGGATACAAAATTAACCCCAAGAAATCTGAGGCATTTCTATACACCAATAGTGAACTTTCATAAATAGATATTATAAAAACAACCCCGTTTACCATCGCACCAAAACAATTAAGCTACCTAGGAATAAACTTAACTAAAGAGGTAAAAGACCTCTACTCAGAAAACTACAGGACTTTGAAAAAAGATATAGAGGAAGACATAAACAGATGGAAGAACATACCGTGTTCATGGATTGGTAGAATCAACATCATTAAAATGTCCATACTACCCAAAGCAATCTATAAATTCAATGCACTTCCCATTAAAATACCAACGGCATACTTCAGAGATCTAGAACGAACTTTCCAAAAATTCATCTGGAATAAAAAAAGACCCCGAATAGCTGAAGCAATCCTGAAAAAGAACAAAGTAGGTGGGATCTCAATACCAGATATCAAGATGTATTACAAAGTCACTGTTCTCAAAACTGCCTGGTACTGGCACAAGAATAGGCATATAGAACAATGGAATGGAATAGAGAGCCCAGAAATCGGCCCGAACCAATATGCTCAATTAATATTTGACAAAGGAGGCAAGAACATACAATGGAGCCAAGATAGTCTCTTCAATAAATGGTGTTGGGAAAATTGGACGGATATATGCAAGAAAATGAAAGTAGACCACCAACTTACACCATACACAAAAATAAACTCAAAATGGATAAAGGACTTAAATGTACGACAGGAAATCATAAAAATTCTAGAAGAATCCAAAGGCAACAAAATCTCAGACATATGCCGAAGCAATTTCTTCACTGATACAGCTCCTAGGGCACTTGAAACTAAAGAGAAAATGAACAAATGGGACTACATCAAAATAAAAAGCTTCTGCACAGCAAAAGAAACCATCAACAAAACAATGAGAAAACCCATTGTGTGGGAAAATATATTTGCCAATGTCATATCTGATAAGGGCCTAATCTCCAAAATTTATAGGGAACTCATACAACTTAACAAAAGGAAGATAAACAATTCAATCAAAAAATGGGCAAAGGACCTAAATAGACACCTTTCAAAAGAGGACATTCAGAAAGCCAAGAGACATAGGAAAACATGCTCAAAGTCACTAATCATCCGAGAGATGCAATTCAAAACAACAATGAGGTACCATCTCACACCTGTCAGGCTGGCTATCATCAACAAATCAACAAACGACAAGTGCTGGAGAGGATGTGGAGAAAAAGGAACACTTGTGCACTGCTGGTGGGAATGCAGACCGGTGCAGCCACTATGGAAGACAGTATGAAGTTGCCTCAAAAAACTGAAAATGGAACTACCATTTGACCCTGTGAAGCCCACTTCTATGAATATATCCCAAGAAACCAGAAACACCAATCAGAAAGGATATATGCACCTCTATGTTCATAGCATCACAATTCACCATAGCTAAGATCTGGAAACAGCCTAAGTGCCCATCAGTAGATGAATGGATTAGAAAACTGTGGTACATCTACACAATGGAATACTATGCTGCTGTAAAAAGGAAGGAACTCTTACCATTTGCAACGTCATGGATGGAACTGGAGAGCATTATGCTAAGTGAAATAAGCCAGTCAATGAAGGAAAAATACCACATGATCTCACTCATTCATGGATAATAGAGACCATTATAAACTTTTGAACAATAATAGATACAGAGGCAGAGCTGCCTCAAACAGATTGTCAAACTGCAGAGGGAAGGCTGGGGAGGGTTGGGGGGCAGGAGATCGGGGGGTAAGAGATCAACCAAAGGACTTGTATGCATGCATATAAGCATAACCAATGGACATAAGACACTGGGGCATAGGGGAGGCTAGGGGACTGTCTAGGGCGGGGGGTAAAAGGACACATATGTAATACCCTTTGTAATACTTTAAGCAATAAAATAAAAAAAAAACTTGAAAGGTTTTCTTTCCATCAGGTCACAAGCCCACCTCCTTCTGTGCCCAGGCCTCATCGTCCTTCTGACAGACAGCAAGGATCTCTTGGCTCTGAGTGAAAACTTCATCCCTCCTCAGCACGAAGCAGCTACAGAAGAAATTCAACTCCCATTTTCCCTGAAAGAATTCAGAGCCAGGATCCTTGAGGTAATATATTAGTCAGTTAGACAGACATGAGCAGAGCAAGGACGATGGGCCAAGTACTGCTACCAGATATAACTAAGTTTTTCCACCTCTAGGTATGTGAGACAAGGGGCATAGCCAAAGAAGTACTCACCTAAAGTCTTAGCCCCTAGAAAAGGTTGGTAGATTATTTGTCCTAAAGACTTTACCTCTTTGCATTTGAGTACTTAGGTGACCTACTTGCCTCTGGGCGGCAGCAGCCCACCAGCTGAGTGGCACCCAGCCTGAGTAGAAGGTGACCTCTGTTCAGACACACCCGCTGCGGATCATCTTCAAGAAGACAACGGACCTGGCCAATCAACCTTCTCTGATCAAGCAGCAAAGGAAGCTGCCAAAAGACCAGTAGGGCCCCTATAGGTCTTAGTGGTCCTCCCAGAGCACCAGCTGCCCGGCACTCTAACCTACACCAAGAAAGAAGAAGAGCAAGCAAAAGGACTAGGTAACCAGGGGAGGATGGCTGAAACTCCACAGAAAGCCACTCTATCAACACAGGGAAGCATAAAAAATGCAGAAACAAAGAAACAGGTCACAAATGACAGAGATGGAGGAAAGCAAACTACTGGATATAGAGTTCAAAAGCACACTTATAAGGTTTTTCAAGAGTTTTCTAGAAACAGCCAATAAATTTAGTGAGACCCTGATAAATCTAGTGAGACCCTCAAGGTTATGAAAAAGGACCAACTAGAAATTAAGCATACACTGACTGAAATAAAGGATATTATACAGAATTTCAACAACAGACTAGATGATCACAAGAATCAAGTCAAAGATTTGAAATACAAAGAAACAAAAAAACACCCAACAGGAAAAAGAAAAAGAAAAAAGAATCCAAAAATATGAAGCTAGTGTAAGGAGCCTCTGGGACAACTTCAAGTGCACCAGCATCCAAATTATAGGGGTGCCAGAAGAAGAGAGAAAGCAAGATATTTAAAACCTATTTGAAGTAATAATGACAGAAAACTTCCCCTACCTGCTGAAAGAAATAGACTTTCAAGTACAGGAAGCACAGAGAACCCCAAACAAAATGAATCCAAAGAGGACCACACCAAGACACATCATCATTAAAATTCCAAGAGCAAAAGACAAAGAGAGAATCTTAAAAGCAGCAAGAGAAAGAAAGTCAGTTACGTACAAGGGAATACCCATACGATTTTCAGCTGATTTCTCAACAGAAACTTTGCAGGCCAGAAGGGAATGGCAAGAAATATTCAAAGTGATGAATACCAAGAACCTACAACCAAGATTACTTTATCCAGCAAAGCTATCATTCAGAACTGAAGGTCAGATAAAGAGCTTCACAGATAAGGAAAAGCTAAAGGAGTTCATCACCACCAAACCAGTATTATATGAAATGCTGAAAGGTATCCTTTAAGAAGAGGAAGAAGAAGAAAAAGGTAAAGTTACAAATTATGAACAACAAACATGCATCTATCAACAAGTGAATCTAAGAATCAAGTGAATAAATAATCTGGTGATCATAATAGAATCAGGGATATAGAAAGGGAATGGACTGACTATTCTTGGGGGGGAAAGGGGTGTGGGAGATGTGGGAAGAGACTGGACAAAAATCGTGCACCTATGGATGAGGACCGTGGGTGGGGAGTGAGGGCGGAGGGTGGGGCGGGAACTGGGAGGAGGGGAGTTATGGGGGGAAAAAGAGGAACAAATGTAATAATCTGAACAATAAAGATTTAATTAAAAAAAAGGAAAAGAAAAATGTTAAAAGAAAGTTGATTAAATAATACAGGCCAGTGACTGGACACCTAAGTTGCTGCCCAGTGAGTTATGAGTGTTTTACGACACATAATAAAAGACTTAGGCATTTGGCTTGCTGGTTAAAAGGAGACACTGGGCCCTGGGATCTGTAAAAGTGACCAGGGATGAGCCAAGCAGTGGTGAGAGACAGGAATGGCAAGGCCCTCTAACTGATAAACAGAGTTAACAGGAGAGGGTAAAGGAAAGGCACTTTCCATAGACCAGAGGACCTTCAGGACTTTCAGAAGCTCCTAGAGAGGAGTCTGATTGAGAGACTAGAAGAGACCCCTTTGGGTTAGGGGGACTGGAGGCTGCATATTGAACTTATAGACTGCAGTTTGCTAGGCAGAGCTCCAAGCCTAGTTGTATAGGGGTTAAGCTGCCTGTGTACAGCAAAACAACTTTGTCCCATGCCAGAATGAATTTTAGGGAAATTGGACAGACTGTGTTTGTGGCTAGGAATAAGAACCGGCCACCATGCACAGCCCTGATAGTGGCCTGCAGAAAACTGTATAATAGACCTAGATAATGCATGTATCTTCATGGACATGACTCCAGAAAGACAAAGACAATTTTGCTTTGTGTAGGAAGGTAAAAATAAATAGACTTTAGTCACCTCCCTGAGATGCTTATATAGCCCAACCATGTGTCATGTTTGGTAGCAGAAAATTTGGTTGCCTGAAGTAGCCACAGTGGCCATATTGTACTTCATTATGTTAATATGTTAATTACCTTTAATTCTCTTACAGACTTAAATACAGTTGCCAAAAGGGATGGTGTCCAAAAAGGCAAGGAAAAATACCCATCAGGTTTTGATCTCTATTAAAAGACAGTTGGCAGCCTGTTGATTGCCTATGAGGCCTGCGTGACATGTCCATGTCAGGGGTGGCACAAACCTCAACGTTAGGAAAGTGGGGGAGGCCTGTATGAAACAGAGGGGAATGGTAAGTACCAGCCCTCTATCACAGGAATTACAGACCCTGTGAGGTCCTATGACATGTGAGACCCTGTGAAGGGATAAAGCTCCTTCAGTTCATTCTGAGAGGACATGTCACCCTTCCAGAGACCATCTGTAGTTTAAGGACAAGTCAAGTAGGGGGAACCCTACTACAGGGACAGCTGTGACTATCTATTTTAATATAAACACATTGTAAATTTCTTCATGCCATTTGAAGACAGTTACTGTTTTGTTATAATACATTTAGAAAACTGTTACTCTGAAGAGTCCATGAAAAGGACTGGCAAGGAAAATCAGAAGATCTTAAATCAGGACAGTATATTTTTCTCCTTATACAATTCCTCCAAAATTTGGCAATTCTTAATAAATAAATAATGGCAATGCATTTCTTTGCATAAATTCAATAAGACCGGTTTCCAATAGTGGTTTTATTGACCGAAAACTTTGACTGGAGTATCGTTTTAAAGAGCCCTGGGTGAACTCTGAAGACCTGAAGCCAATAAGAGTGCCACAGAGAAAGCCTGGTATCTTGCTTGGTAGCCCTGAAAATAGCTGATGCTAGAGCATCAGGCCCATGCCCTACTGTCATTGGCGGTTGGTCAGAGTAGAAGGGGGGCAATAAGGGTGCCTCTGTGTCTCTGCGGAACCCCACACACTCTGGGCACCAAGGAGTAGGAGATCTACTGAAATGGGCCTTAAAGTCTAAGGCATGGCCCCAGGTAGAGGCACTGCAGGTGAGGAATTCACCTAACTCAGCAGATACTGCGGGCAGGCTTGACAAAGAACTGAAAAACATATAAATTGAAAAGACTTCCACCATATTGGGCCCCAGAATTTAAGAAGCAAGAGTTCACCTGGGCCCGCTAGCACTAGCGAAAATGAACAGGACTCCAAACAAATTTGGCTTATTAAGGCATCTTCTGGTTTACAATATAACAATGGTTCTAGAGCAGTGGTTCTCAACCTTCCTAATGCCGCGACCCTTTAATACAGTCCCTCATGTTGTGGTGACCCCCAACCATAAAATTATTTTTGTTGCTACTTCATAACTGTAATTTTGCTACTGTTATGAATCGTAATGTAAATATCTGACATGCGGGATGTACTTTCATTGGTACAAATTGAACATAATTAAAACATAGTGATTAATCACAAAAACAATATGTAATTATATATGTGTTTTCTGATGGTCTTAGGCAACCCTTGTGAAAGGGTCATTCGACCCCCAAAGGGGTCGCGACCCACAGGTTGAGAACCGCTGTTCTAGAGCATCCAGGTCAACACTCCTTTAAAACAAGCCCTAACCCCTCTCAGGAGAGCACTCTTGTTAAGTGTCCTGAGATCAACCCCCACTGTGCTCCCTCCCACCTCCATGCAGCCTTCCTTCCCTCCTCCTCAATCCCAAACGTGTCAGAGAAGCTGGGAGAGCAACTCTGACCCTGGCATTGTCAGGGGCATCTGAGATCCTGCTTCCTTACAACCGTCCTAGGTTTGGCTCAGATAAACTCCTAAAAAATTCTCTACAGGTTTGGACGTGTGTATGTCAACTACGTCAACGTGGTTCACTTATGCTGTGGATTTAATGCCAATTCAACCACCAAGGGAAACCTGGAAACGTGTCACAGGGGGAGATGGGCACAGCTGGAGAGGCCAAGTTCCTCCTGAGGCTGCACCTCTGTGAAAAGCTGTGTTTCTGTGAATGGTTTCCCACAAGGACTCAGTTCTGCCCCTTATCGACTGCTTTGCCAACCCCACATGGGCAACACCACTGCAGTTATGATAAGTCTCAAAATAGATCCATTTTTGTGTATTGAGCCATGATTTTGAAGTCGATTCCTTTGATTTTTTTTCATAGATAAATATGTCAGGCACAAGTAGGGACACCAGGTATCTCCATTCACATTTGAATGTCTCTATGTATTTTTCTTGTTTTATTTCAGTTGTTAAAACATCAAGTACAATGTTCAGTAGAAGTGGTAAAAGTGAACCTTTTTGACTTTGTCCCCATCTGAGGGGGAATCATTTCCCTTCCCACAATCAAGTATGATATTAGCTACAGGAATTCCATGATCAGGTTGAGGAAGTGCCCTTGATGCCAAGTTCCCTAAGCATTTTTATCATGAATGAATGCTGTGCTTTGTCACACACTTTTCTGTATCAATTTTTATGACCATGTGAATTTATTCTTTACACAGTTGACCTGTTGGATTACATTGGTTGCTTAAAAAATATTGAATCAGCTTTGAGTTGTTGGGATTATTACTACTTTGTCATGATGTAGTATGATTCTTTTATATTGCTGGTAGGGTTGGATAATATTTTGTTGAGGATTTTAGTAAATATGTTAACAAGAAAATTCAGCCAGTAGTTTACCATTTCTTTGTATTGAGTACACGAAGAATGCCAGTCTCATAAGAATGCACTGGGGGATGAGTTCATATCTCCTCATTAATTTCTGATATTGACCTTTTGTCTCTTTGCCAGTCTTGTTAGCATTTGGTTAGTTTTATTGATTTTTTTCAAAGATTCAGCTGTTGGCATCATTCATTTTTCTCTACAATTTTTCTGTTTTGATTTCATTAATCTCAGTTCATCTTTATTTTTCTTTCCTTTTGCTTGATTTTAGGTGAGTTTGATCTTCCTTTTCTAATTTCTTTTCTGTTTTTATAATCTTTAATGTTGAGAGTATTACTAATATTCCCCCCTTTCCACCCACATCACACATCCACCCCGATCCTACCCAATCCCAGGCTTTCATCACTCTCCTATCTGTGTCCATAGGTAATGCATATGTGTATAAGTTCTTTGGTTAATCTCTTTCCACCCTTCCCTCCCACTTCCCTCTGAGATTCGTCAGTCTGTCTTATGTTTCCATGCCTCTGGTTCTATTTTATTCATCAGTTTATTTTTTTCATTAGACATTATGTTTAATTACTTTGGTTTTTAGATTCAATTGTTGATAGATATGTATTTATTGCCATTTTTTCATATTTTATTTTTAGTTTTTTAAAAATATTTTTATTGATTTCAGAGAGGAAGGGAGAGGGAGAGAGAGATAGAAACATCAATGATGACAGAAAATCACTGATCAGCCACCTTCAGCATGCCCCCCACCGGGAACTGAACTCTGGCATGTGCCCCTGGCTGGATTGAATCCTGAAACCCTTCAGTCAGCAGGCCAATGCTCTATCCACTGAGAAAAACTTAGATCTCTTTATAGTTTACATCCAATTCTGAGAAACTATTTGTTAAGGCTTTCTTCATATTTCTCCTCCTCCTCCTCCTCCTCCTTCTCCTCCTTTTCGTCCTCCTCCTCTTCCTTCTTCTTCTTCTTCTTCTTCTTCTTCTTCTTCTTCTTCTTCTTCTTCTTCTTCTTCTTCTTCTTCTTCTCCTTCTTCTCCTTCTTCTTTCTTCTTCTTCCTTTTCCTTTTCCTTCCCCTTCTCCCCCTCCTCCCCCTCTTCTTCCTCATTCTCCTCCTGGATGTGTAGAGTGGTAATCTGGTCTGGTCTGAAGCTGTCCACCAGGTGCACTGGATATAGGGCCTCCTGGTGGTGCAAAGTAAGCCACTGCCTGGGGCCACCAAGCAGGAGCTACAAGGGGATCTTCAGATGGCTGCTACTTTTATTGAGCTTGGATGTGCCCAGGCAAGGACAAGTTGTGAAGCAAGGCAGGCTGGTGCTAGTGACGGGTCTTGGGCCTCTTATTGATAGGTTTGGGGCATGCTGATGCCAGCTGCTGCTTGTTTGAGAGATTTTAGGAGACTCTGAAGCCTGAGCCAGGACAAGACATTCAAATAGAAAGGCTGCTGGAAACAGTTTGGGTGGGGCTGAATTTTGGATGGGCCGTGTTCTCACAGGGAATTACCAGGGCAGAGAAAACTGTGTTAGCCACACTGATGGAACCTCAGACATGGCTTTGAGGAAGTTATGCAATGGGGGAGGTCCCAGCACAGAAACAATGACTCCTGTGAGTAGCTCTGTCTGGAAAAAAGCCACCTCAAGTTCCTGCACTAATGGCAGACAACCCAGTTCTTCCCCATATGTACCTGGATCTCCCAATTCCACCACTTACTGCTGGAAATCAGAGGAAGAAAGACCCTGTAAATTCCTGTGCTGACCCTTTAAGAGGAACAGTCTGGGTCTCCAGAGGCCTCCATGTCACTCAAAGACAATTATTTCTGGTTTTTATAACCTGAAGTTCTGAGGACTTCTGTTTCCAGCTCTGGAAACCTGAGTGTGGTTCTGATGTGGGGCTGGGACACTTTGATTCTCACAGGAGGCCTCCACAGCTGGGATATCCCTCCTGATTAAACACACACCACATCTGAGTGTCAGACTAGCCTGGTGTCCATCTCTGCCCTTCCTACCAGTCTTGATGTACTTTCTTCTTTACCTCCCAAGTCTGGAATGATGGCTGTTTGCTATTTTATTTGTACATTCCATGTGATTGTGGGAGGCAGCGAGAACATGCATTTACCTCTGCCTCCAAATTGGTTCTCACCCTTTTCCATTTTTTTAAAGTGGAGGCTTATGTTATTGATTTAAAGATCTTTATTCTTTTCTAACAGGTAAGCATTTAATGCTATACATTTCCCTCTAAGCACTGCTCTAGCTGCATCTCACAAAATTGGATATTTTGTAATTTCATTTTCTTCCAGTTTTGAAATACATTTTCTGTTAGTTTAGAATTCTACATTCATGATGCTGCAATGTTCCTTCAGCTCTTTAGAGTTGTCACTCTATTGTCTTCTGGTTTTGGTAGTTTTTCATGAGACCTTTGATGTTTTTATTAATCTTGTTCCTTGACTCATGTGTGTTTTTTTTCTTTCCTGCCCTTGGCATTTTATGAGTTTGACTTTATTGTGCCTTGATTTAATGTTGTTTATTTTTCTTTTTCTTGGTGTATGTTGGTGTTCTTAGATCTCTTTATAGTTTACATCAAATTCTGAGAAACTATTTGCCATAATTTCTCCAAACATTTTACTTGGTGCCCCCTCTCTCCTTTTTCTGGGATTCCAATTATATGTATATAGATTTGACTGCTTTATTGTCTCTTACATTCCTGACACTTTGCTATTTTTTGGAAAATTTGTTCTGTGTTCCATTTTGGGGAGTTTCCATCACACTTCTTTAAGTTCACTTATGTTTAATCAGCAGTGTTAGTCTACTCCATGTATTATTCATTTCAGATATGGTTATTTGCTTATCCTCTAGAAATTCAAAATACAGATCAGTTCTACCAACTCCTTTCTGTTAGAGTAAAACCATCATGTGTTTTATCCACCAGAAGCTCCTGACAGAAGTCTGTCCCTTTTCTGGCACAGTCGAGGTTATTGGTTGCTGGGTCACTGCCCAATGACTTTTGCAATGGCCTTAAAATGGCAATGTCTCCAGGAGAGACCAAAGGAAATATTAAGGACTCCTTCTGATGGATCAATGGGGCAGAGGAAGAAAGTGCCTTCCTCTAAGGGGTGGTGTGAAAGGAAATGTAAGGCATAAGGGGGAGAGGCAGTGAGTCCCTGAGAAGGGTGTTTACTCCTGGAGAATAAAACCACTGACCAGATTATCAGAGAATATATCCCTCAGGTCCCAACTCCTGAGCTGGTCCTCATGCTCTGTGGTCCTGAGCACCCCCTGGTGTCCTGAGTGTCTCCATGCAGCCCAGTCATGCTGCCTCCCTCAGGGAGGTTTGTGTCTGGGCTCACACTGACTTCCCCTCACTGTGTCTCTTGCACTGTAATACATGGCTGTGTCCTCGGTGGTCATGGAGCTCAGCTGAAGGGAGAACTGGTTCTTGGACGTGTCTCTGGAGATGGAAGTTCGGCTCCTGAGGGAGGGGCTGTAGTTCGTGATCCCATCACTACATATGCGCCCCATCCACTCCAGCCCCTTCCCCTGGGCCTGGCGGATCCAATGCCAGCAGGAATCACTGGTGATGGAGTGACCAGAGACAGCGCAGGTGAGGGAGAGGGTCTCTGAGGGCTTCACCAGTCCTGTGCCCCACTGCTGCAGCTGCACCTGGGACAGGACACCTGGGACACAGAGAACATAGTGAGTCTGGGCCTCAGATGCAGGACCCCCATCTCTTCACATCTAAGCCCTTGAGTCACTCACATCTGGGAGCTGACAGCAGGAAGAGGAAGAGCCACATGGGATTCATGCTCTTTCAGGTGATATGCTTCTCCCCCAGAAAGTATTCTCAAGGGTGAGGAGGCCCTGAATTTAAGTGGACGCCAACTGTGTGTGTATCTGGTAGCCATGTGGGCATTTGCATATGGGAGGTGTCTGCACTTACAAAGTTCAAGAGGTGAGGGGAGGTCCCTTTCTCTGGGGCTTCTCCTGGAAGGAGGTGCTGACTGTACCCTCAGAGAACCAGGCCCTCCTTGGGGTCCTGGTCATGGTGGCCAGGGACCTCTTCTTCCGCAGCAGGAGATGTGCTGCTGAATGTGGTCAGGAAGTGGGATGTGGGAGCAAGCAGTGACTCCTTAAGGATAAAATCACTGTGCCTCTGTTCCCATGGTAGACAGATGACATAGATATATATATTCTGTTCTTTATCCTCACCTGAGAATGTGTTCATTGATTTTTAGAGTGAAAAAAATAGGAGTGAGTGAAAGAGATATATTGATGTGTAAGAGAAATATTGACCAGTTGCCTCCTGATGTGCAGGGACTGAGAATCAAAACAGCAAACATTTCCTTTATTTATTTATTTAAATATGTTTTTATTGAGAGGAAGGAGAGAGAGGGAGCAAAAACCATCAATGATGAGAGAAAATCATTGATTGGCTGCCTCCTGCACGCACCCTACTGGGGATCAAGACTGAAATCTGGGCTTGTGTCCTGGCCAGGAATGGAATCATAGGTCAATACTCAACCATTGAGCCACACAATCTAGGCTTCAGTCCGATTTGTTTCGTTTGCTTGTTTGTTTGTTTTTAATTCTCACCCCAAGATATTCTTCCATTGATTTTTAGAGAGAGAGTGAAAGAGAGAGGCAAATACAGAGGGAATTATCAATATCAGAGAAACACATGGATTGGTTGCCTCCTGTACATGCCCTGACAAGGGCTCTGGCCAGGGAGGAGCATGCAATGAGGTACGTGCCCTTGACCAGAATCAAACCCAGGACCCTTCTGGCTGCAGACCAACACTGAATCCACTGAGCCAAAAAGCTAGGGCCAGGTTTGAAATATATTTCAGTTAGTTTAGACTTCTACCTTGAGAGCTTTTCAATTTTCCTTCAGCATTTTAAAGTCATCATTTTTTTCTCCTCTGGTTATGATAGTTTTTCATGAGAAATTTAATGTTTTTATTGATCCTTTTTAAAAATAAAAATTATTTTATTGATTTCAGAGAGGAATGGAGAGGGAAAGAGAGAGAGAGAGAGAGAGAGAGAGAGAGAGAGAGAGAGAGAGAGAGAGAAACATCAATAATGAAAGAGAATAATTGATCAGCTGCCTCCTGCATGCCCCTTACTGGGGATGGAGCCCACAACCCGATTAGGTGCCCACAATGGGAATTGAACAGTAACATCCTGGTTCATAGGTCGATGCTTAACCACTGAGCTTGGCGGGCTGTTCCTGCACTTTTAGGATTCACAGAGCTCCCTGTGTACCTGGGCTCTGGTCAGCGGGATGTTGGCAACATTATAGGTGACCAGGCACTAGTACTTCCCTGACTGACCTCTGACTCCAGTGTCCACGGGCTTGTCCACCATGATGATCAGCAGCTCACAGGCCCCCAGGAGGTTCCCTCAGCACAGGTGTGAGCTGTTGGAGGTGTTCTGAGGTCAGTGTTCAGCTGTGTTTTCACCTGACACAGGTGGGGCCCCCAACAGGCTGACATCACACGTGGAGCTGCACGTGGACTTGATGAAGAAAATAAGATTTTTTTTTTGGGGGGGGGGTCGACCAGCAGCCTGACTCTGTAACTACTTAGTCAGTATCCCTATTGTGCATTCCTGCTAGTCTATAGTCTAGTCTTTGCCCCTTCTTATTTATCTAGTCTTGCAAGACCTGCTTACCTAAATACACACATTTTACAGAGGCCATAAACCATGAACAATACACAACCCCTGGAGGGGGTTATCAGCCCTGGTGCCAGGACAGGTCTTTAGGAATAGTCTCAGGGCCCCCATCCCAACACATGGCCTTGAAATCCCATCCATATTTGGGGGACAAAGAAACTAAAGGGTATAAAGAGAGGGCTTCCTCCATATTGGTTCACTCAGGATTTGGAGAACTGACCCCCTGAGTCCCTGTGAAACATCTGAAAATAAATGGGCTTATCCTGGACCTCCAAGTACTCCTGTGTATTTTTCGCTCACCTGGTAAATTCTGTAATGGGCTCAGCCGGGTGGCCGAGGCTGGTTTCATGCTGCCTGAGTGGCCCTGGCCCTGGCATCTCAGGGAGGGCCTGGCACAGGAGATGGGCATGAGGGGATAGCATGGGGGTGCATTTAAGGCAAAACCTACCAGGACAGGAAGGAGAGGGCAGAGTGCAGCCACATGGGGCGTCCTGTGCATGCCTGATGAGGTGAGAATGTGGGCGGCAGAGGACAGAGGGTGCGGATGGGGTGGTGTCTGTGGAGCCTGGAGGCACAGCAGAGGTGGGCGGGGACCATGTCTCCTTCAGCAGGTTCTCAGGATCCAGGTGGATTCTCCAGGGGAAGCGGGACAAATGTTGGGATCTGTCCCTGGGGAATGGGTTCTGGAGACACATGGGGAACCAGGTCCAGCAGCGCTGTGACAGGCCCTGTCACTGGGCCTCCTTCCTGCCTCCATCCCATGATACCCTAAGCCCTAGGTCTGCCTTCCAGGTTCACGGAGCCAGGAGCACACACAGGGGTTGGACCCTAAACCTCCATGTGCAGACATGTCAGTGAGAAGCAAGCAGTTAACTGCTCCAAAGGGCTCCTCCCGGGGCAGAGCAAGGGGCTGATCACCTACAGGTGAGGTTTAGGGACTGGACTGTGCTTTCCCAGCTCAGCACTGCATGGGACTTCGCTCTACAATGTTTTCCTTGTCAACATCAGAGACATGGTGACTGGAAGGGCACGGATGAAAAGTTGACCAGATCTGAAACACAGCCACTACAAACTTTTTTGCCTGCAGAGAATCTACTTAAATACACAAGGAAGGAAGCAGGAGCTGCCCCAGGGACAACAGGAGAGAAGAAAGCATTGACCCCAATTGGAAGCCTGCACAACACCTCCAGGGACAGCTACTGAGCTGGGACCTGGGTTTGCTGGTCCTGAGCGCCCCTGGTGTCCTGAACACCACCTGCAGCCCAGCCCTGCTGCCTCCCTCAGGGAGGTTTGTGTCTGGGCTCACACTGACTTCCCTTCACAGTGTGTCTGCTGTACAGTAATACACGGCCTTGTCCTCAGCTCTCAGGCTGTTCATTTGCAGAAAAAACATGTTCTTGGCATTATCTCTGGAGATGGTGAATTGGCCCTTCACAGAGGCAGCATAGTGTGTGCTACCACCTGTATTAGTAATGCGTGAGACCCACTCCAGCCCCTTCCCTGGAGCCTGGTGGACCCAGTTCATTTCATAGTAGCTAAAGGTGAATCCAGAGGCTGCAACAGGAGAGTCTCAGAGACGCCCCAGGCGGCACCAAGCCTCTACCAAACTCCACCCACTGCACCTCACACTGGACACCTGCAAACACAGAGACACAAGGTGGACTTAGAATCCTATGGAAGCACAAACAGGCACAGGCACAGGTCTCAGTGCTCCCCTCTCCTGAGAATGACCTTGAAGAATGATCAGGAGGAAAATGCAGCTTGGCACCAAGTCCATGGTGGAGCCACTGGGGTCCTGTCTCAGGCACTTGGGTTCTGGGTGTCTCCCCAACATGCCTGGCAGGGCCTTCTTTTATGAGCAGGAAGAGAGCCCCATTTTCATGGGGTCTGGATATAAGGGTGCAGCTGGGACCCTGGGCTGCATGCTGGACCTTGTCATCCTCGTGGTGACCCTAGATGAAAAGGACTCAAGGATGCTGGCCACAAGGTGTCCCATCCTGACCCCCTCCCCTTTCCTGAGACCAGTCACCCTGATCCCATGCCTTTGGGGGCAGCCTCCAGGATTGAGAGTCCTCCATCCTTGGGGTTTTGATGAGGACCCAGGGGTGCTGCACCCAGAGGTGGGTGGTTGTGCTTCCTCTTGCTCTCCTTCACCCGCCATGGTTCATGTTGCCTTTCTTGGATTTCGGAATAAGATTTTGCATTGGAATGATGCTTTTTTCTTGAGGCTGAAAGATTCTCCACGTTGTTTCCGCCAGTCAGATCTTCCACAAAACTCTAACATATACAAGTGATGAGGCAGGAGAGGCTGGGCTGGACACTGTGGCCACAGACTCTGTCTCAAACCTGCTGTCCCTGTCACAGCTAACACCTGTCTGCCTGAAACCACACACTTCACTCAGCTTCCCGTCTGTTCCTGTGCAAAAGTTCTGTTTCCCAGCCTCTCAAAGTGGGAGAATTTCCATCACTTAAAAATGGATCCCTGGCAGGTGGTGGGGGTGAGCTGGAGGAAGTCAATGCTGGAAAAAAGGGGATAGAATGATACTTTCAATTTAAAAAATAATAAAAATAAATTAATCAATTTAAAAAAATGGAGTCCTGGCCCTGGCTCTGTTTGGCTCAGTGGGTTAGAGTGTTGACCTGTGAGCCAAAGAGTCTCAGGTTTGATTCTGGTCAAAGGCATGGACCTTAGTTGCAAGCTCCTCTCTGGCCCTTGCCCTAGTGAGGGCACATATAAGAAGCAACCAGTTGATCTGTTTCTCTCACATCAATTGTTCTCTCTTCCCCTCCCTCCCTTCTACTCTCTCTCTGAAAAGCAATGGAAAAAATATCCTTGGATGAGGATAGAAAAAGATAAAAAAAGGAATATGTTTGTTCTTGGGAGCAAAATCCTGGGTAGAAAGTTGAGGCACCAAGTCGTCCTTGGGGGCAGGTGAGCACTTCCCTTCTTGGAGGAGAGTGGCCAGGTGAGGACTGATGGACACAGGAATCTGGTCTGTGGTCAGCTTGTTCCTTCTCGGAAGGCTGCCACCACCACTTGGAAAGTGCAATCACGCTGGGGAGGGAGTAGAGCACATGTAGGTCAAACACCACAAAGCCTTACTTCTCTCTTTCTTTTCATTTATTATTATTGTTATTATTTATTTTTTGTATTGTTTTATTGCTTAAAGTATTACAAAGGCTATTACTTATGTGTCCTTTTTTCCCCCGCCCTTGAAATCCCCTGGCCTCCCCTACCCCCCAGTGTCTTATGTCCATTGGTTATGCTTATATGCATGCATACAAGTCCTTCCGTTGATCTCTTACCCCCTTCCCTCCTGCCCCCCAACCCTCCCGGGCCTTCCTGCTGCAGTTTGACAATCTGTTTGAGGAAGCTCTTCCTCTGTATCTATTATTATTCATAAGTTTATAATGGTCTTTATTATCCATGAATGAGTGAGATCATGTGGTATTTTTCCTTCATTGACTGGCTTATTTCACTTAGCATAATGCTCTTCAGTTCCATCCATGCCATTGCAAATGGTAAGAGGCCCTTCTTTTTTACAGCAGCATAGTATTCCATCGTGTAGATGTACCACAGTTTTCTAATCCATTCATCTACTGATGGGCACTTAGGCTGTTTCCATATCTTAGCTATGGTGAATTGTGCTGCTATGAACATATGGGTGCATATATCCTTTCTGATTGGTGTTTATTATTGTTATTTTAAAATATAGTTTTATTTCTTTCAGAGAGGAAAGCAGGGAAGATGGAGACAGAAACATCAATGATGAGAGAGACTCCTCCATCGGCTGCCTCTGGCACACCCCCACTGGGGTTCCAAGCATGTGCTCTGACCAGGAATCCAACCTTGACCTCTTGGTTCATAGGTTGATTCTCAACAAGTGAGCAACACTTGCCGGGTTCTGGGGTTACCTGTTACCATTTCTTTCTTTCAATTGAAAAAAAAAAAGATTCCTTTACTTGGTTGGTTTTGTTAATTCTCACCCGAGGATATTTTCCTGCTTATTTTTAGAGATCGTGGAAGGTGGGGGGAGAGGGAGAGAGCTGATAGAGACACACTGAGTAGTTGCCTCTTGCTGGCAGGGATGGAGATTACAACAGATGTACATGCCCATGATGGGAATTGAACCCAGGACCCTTCATTCCGCAGGCTGATGCTCTATCCACTGAGCCCTATGAGCTAAGGACCCTCCCACCATGTCTAGTTAACACTGTGGAGGCTCCCCCACCACATGCACGCAGCTATGGTCCTGCCAGGTGGAACAACAGACCTGGGGGTTGTTTGTGTTGCTGGGAGGAGGGGAACTAAGATATAGAGGCCCCCAGAAGGGCAGCCCCAGGTGCCAGGGTACAGGGGTGCATGGGGAGCTGGACTGGAACTTCTCTCTAGAGACTTAATGAGGAAGAACCACCCAGACCCCCTCTCCTACAGGCTGACGCTGGGCCTCGCTGTGGGGGACCCACCTGAAGCCAGTTGGTCAGGGCACCATGAGGGCTGAGGGAAACACAAACCTACATTAGGGAAAAGTCCGTTTTCCCAGGTGCCAGAATAGAGCACCTTCAACATGCATGTAAGTTTCAATGTCAGTTTGAAAGCTCACTGAGCACCTCCCCAGCTTTACACCCCAGTGTGTTTTCTGGGGACCTTGGAACCACCTCTGAAGTGTGACCACTAGGGGCACCCTCTCGCCGCTTCTGTGGGAGGAAGGGGGCAGCCAGACCTCAGGGGGCTCCAGGCTCCCAGGGGCAAACCTACTTCCTGTCCTAAAGAGACTGGAGGTTTCATGTTCCCTGGGATCAGGTCAATGAGCAAACACATGAGGCCCCTCCAGTCACCAGGGGATTTAGGGTGAACTCTGGGTGACAGTGGTGCTGCCAAGTTCCTCCTGAGGCTGCACCTCTGTGAAAGCTGTGTTTCTGTGGATGGTTTCCCACAAGAACTCAGTTCTCTCCTCTTATCTGTTGTTTTGCCAGCTCCACACTGGCAACACCACTGCAGTTATGATAACTCTTAACATTGGCAAGTGATTCACTATGTTTCCTTTCTCAATATTGCTTAGATGTTTCCCTTCCTTTGTCCTTTGTCCATATCAATTTAAAAATCAGTTTGTCCATGTCTGTAAAATCTGTGCTGAGATTTGGACTGATATTCTGTGAAATCTGCAAGTCAGGTTGTGGGGAAATATTCACTGTGATGCTTCTTCCAGTCTAAGTCTCCAGTTGTTTAGGGCTTCTTCGTTTTATTTTCTTAGAATTTGGTAAATTTTAGGTTTTGTTAGATCTATACATACATATTAGAATTTGGTAAATTTTAGGTTTGTTATATTTATACCTAAATATTTAATCTCTCGGGAGATTATTGCAGGATATATATATATATATATATACATATATATATATATATATGATTTTTTCAGAGGGAAAGGGAGAGGGAGAGAGAGATAGAAACATCAATGATAAGAGAGACTCATTGATTGATTGGCTGCCACCTGCTTACCCCACAGAGGAGATCAAGCCCGCAACCCTGGCATATGCCCTAACCAGGTATCCACCCATGACCTCCTGGTTATTAGGTTGATTATCAACCACTGAGCCTCACCAGCCAGACTATATTTTACGTTTGGGTTCCATTTACACATGCCTAGTGTATAGAAATAGAATCATTTTTGTGTATTTACCCATGATTTTGCTAAAATCACAAATTAATTCTAGGACATTTTGGAGTTGATTCTTTTGATTTTTTTCTTAGATAAATATGTCACATGCAAGTAAGGACACCTTGTGTCTTTTGTTCACATTTTAATGTCTCCAATGTATTTTTCTTGTCTTATTTCACTTGTTAAAACATCAAGTACAATGTTGAATATAAGTGGTAAGGGTGGGCCATTTTTACTTTGGCCCCATCTGAGGGGGAATCATTTAACTTTCCACAATGAAATATGATAGTAGCTACAGGAGTCCCATGATCAGTTTGAGGAAGTGCCCTTTTATCCCAAATTCACTAAGTGTTTTTATTATGAATAAATGCTGTGCTTTGCCACACACATTCTTGTATCAATTTATACAACCATGTGAATTTTCTTCTTACACAGTTGACCTGATGGAATCAAGTGATTAATTTTAAAATATTGAATCAGCATACCCTAGCTGGTTGGGCTCAGTGGATAGAGAGTTGGACTGCAGACTGAAGGGTCCCAGGTTTGATTGCGTTCATCGTCATATGCCCGGTTTGGGGGCTGTATCCCAAGTAGGGCACATTCAGGAAGTAGATGATCAATGATTCTCTCTCATCTTTGAGATTTCTATCTCTCTCTCCCTCTTTCTTCCTCTCTGTAATCAGTAAAAATATTTTTAAAAATATTGAATCAGCATTGAATTGTTGTGATAATGCCTGCTTTGTCTGATGCAGTACCATTTTCTTATATTGCTGGTAAGCTTTGCTAATATTTTGTTAAAGATTTTAGTACATATGTTAACAGATTTCAGTATGCAGTTTACTATTTATTGTACTGACTGCACAAAGAATGCCAGTCTCATAAGAATGCATTGGGGAATGTGTATTAATTAATTAATTTCTTGATATTGGTCATTTGTCTCTTTGCCAGTCTTGTTAGCATTTGATTAGTTTTATTGACCTTTTCAAAGATTCAGCTGTTGGTATCATTCATTTTCTCTGTCATTTTTCTGTTTTGATTTCATTAATTTTGGTTCATTTTTATTTTT